>NC_072493.1:10421470-10729117 GCF_027574615.1 Eptesicus fuscus
CCCTGAGGAACTGAATCTTGCCAAGGACCTGGTACGTGAGCTTGAAGCGAACCCTCCCCGCTTCAAGCCTTGAGATGACAGACACTTTGGCTGCAGGCTTGTGAGGGACCCAGCACCAAAGACACCTGGCTAAGCTCTGCCAGGACTTCTGACCCATAGAAGGTAAAAATGGTAAATGTTGTTTTAAGCCACTAGGTTTTGGGGTCATTTGCTACGAATCCAGATTATGTCTCATCATTATATGTGGTTACTCCATCAAGTCAGTGCAGTGTACACACTTTAGGGGGACATTTTCTCAACAGCTATTAATTGTAAATAACTCTGTATTAATCTAAGGGAGACCTAGTGGCTAAGAACATGTGCTCTGGTCGGACTCCCAGGATTTAAATTCTGGCTCCACTGCTTGCCACCCGGGTGACTTGGTGCCAGATATCTGACCTATGGGCTTTGGATCTCCACCAGCAAAATGCAGGTAATAATGAGCTACCATAAAATAGCTTGGAGGATTAACCAAGGTAACGCTTGTAAATTATTCAAAACACCACCGGGTACTTAGTAAACACTTAACAAATGCTATCTGTTATTATTCTTATGAAGATTATAAGACATGGTATAATATAATTTTTGAAAACTGAGGATCTTGCTTTCTGCCTAGGGAGATGCCGCAGCTCATGAAGGAAGACAACAGAAGGTACTAGATAATTAAGTGCTAAATTGTGTTCTTTAGACGTGAAAAATTGAAGGCGTTTAGAAGAGGTAAAGAAAGAAAGAAAGAACTGGACTCCCCTGTAATGTTCTGTGGGGAAACTTTAACAGGCACGAAAGAGGAACAGATTCTAAGTGGACCTAAAAAGAAGATGTAGGGAGTTGTAGCAAGGACCCCTGATGTGGGCACAGCTTGAGAGGTCAGAGCAAAATAGGAGACTAGTAGAGTGAGGGGCTGGAGTGGAGGGAGGATGAGTGTTGGGAAGACAATGACACTAATTAATACAGAAACGTGTACGGCGGTGACGAGTGTAAGACTGGAGTCTGTAGGATGAGGGCAAGCTTTGTGGACCAGAAGGTTTAGAGGAGAGAACCTGGAGGCCGAGGGTAACGTGGTGACCAGATGCTGCCTGGCTGTGTAGTGTGTGCTCAGGGGCATTCAGAGATACCCCAGGTCCAGGAAGAAGGGCCAGGAAGGCCCGGGGGTGGAGCGCCATGACTGCTGGGCTCTCTGGGGCCTGCGGTGGCACTGCGGTTCCGGAACTGCTTCTCACTGGGTTGGAGTGGATGTGTCTGAAAGTGGCTCCCTTCAGGCACAAGCCCAGAAGCCCCAAGGCATGTGTGTTTGCAAGTTGGTACGTGTTTAAGGTCAAGAGAACATTGATTTCTGCCCTGAGTTGTAGTAGAAGCTGCTAATTTGATAAGACAGAGCATTAAAGATTCAGTGTGGATGGGTATTGATCATGGGGCAGGTCTTGTTAGATGGGATTTTTTTTTAATGATCAAACAAGTATTGGTAGAAAACTAAATAAGGATCACCCACCAGAACCTACCTTGTTTGAAGGGTTGTAAACCTGAGTAAGATATCATGTAGTGATTGAGTGCACAGCTTTGAAGTTAGACAGAATCCTGGTCTAGTCAGGTTTGAGCCATTGGTTTTCTGCTTATTAGCTGGTTAGCCTTGGACAAGTTACTCAATTTCTCTATGCCTCAGGTTCCCGAGAGTTACCACGCAAGAGCTAATACCTATAACATGAGGTTGGTAGGAGAATTAAGCCAGGTAATGATAATGATAATCATAACAACAGCAACACTGGATAATCTTACTGGAGCTATTGGACAAATGTAATCCTCACTACCACCCTAGGAGGAAACTGAGGTAGAGAAGTCAAAGGCTTGAAATCAGAGCGGGCTCTGTTATCCCCTGAGATTAATGTATGCACAGCAGTGTCTGGTGTGTAGGTGCTGAATACATGCTGAATTCTGGAGCCATATAGTTGATGGAGGACCTAGAAGTCCATGCTGTCCCTTTTATTAAAACTTTGCAAGCTGCTGGAATTAGTTTTCTCTTCTTCTATTTTTCCCAATAAAATCGTAATACAAAAGAAAGTAATTGAGGATCATGAGCCCCTTACTCTAGATAATATATTGTATCTGAGACTACTTCCTATTGGAACTTTGGGGCAGTAGTGAAGTGATTACTTATTTAAAGATGAGGGTGACAACTCTCCTGCTCAACACATGGCAACAGCTTGGCCAAGGGAGAGATTTCTCCCCTTAAACACTGACTCTGAAAAAACAAATCAACTTGCTTCTAATCATGTTAACCATCCCTCTGCTACTGTGCTTGTAACCAACCTAAATCAATTGTTGTTCCCCTTTCTGATCATCCTCAGAGAAGGAGGTGCTCCAAGAAGGGCTTCACAGCAACTCTCACGTTTCATATACTAGTATTCATGGAGGAGAAACCCTGCCCAGACAACTTGTTTCAATATGACTTGGGAGAATTATGGCATCCAAAATGGCTTGGCTTTCCATCCTGGGCTACAGGCCCCCCTTGCCCTCCTTGGCTCCCCAGCATCTCTGTTCCCTCTACACTCCCTACCTAAGAAAAATTTACAACTGAGGAAAGGAATTAGCCAAAGCTCAGATTAAGAGACTGCTCTGTTTTGTCAGTATGAGACGGATGCAGGAGCTGACAAAGTTCCCTACTGTTACCTATTTTGGAGTCTCCCTATCCTTGGGCAGCTGAGGTCAGGCTTGCTGCCTTGAGGCCTGGTCTGCCATAGATTGGCCCAGGAACAGAGTCAGGAGGCCAGAGGAACAGTCGAAAGCGGCTCTATCTAATTCACACCTTGGTGCCAGCTCACAGGGGCCTGAGCATCCAATTTACAGCAGGAGTGTCTAATGGGTTTCGGGCGTCTCCAGACACACACAGCACACTTCACAGAGTATTCAGAAGGATTGCTGAATATCCTGCAAATGACTCACAAAGAAACATGCAGAACCATAGATAAATGCATCTAATACCTGAGTAGCTGTAATATGACCAAGACAAGCGATCTGATGCAAGATGTTGTACTGCCCACATGAGTCTACAGTGATAAAGCTGTGTCTTGGAGGTGAAAATGAACAATAGCATTACCCTAATGTGAGCTCAAGGGAAGGGAAGACAGGTTTTCGGAACTAAGAAACCTGAAATAGTTAACAAAGAGTTGCCAAATAAAATTCCTGGCAGCTCTGTATCTCTTTAAGTATCATAATTAGTTTACATGCAAGTGAAAACTATTAACGTAAGACATTAACATTAAGACTTAAACATGTTTGGGTTAAGTATGTTGCGGTAGTCTAAAAATATTGAAAGCAGGATCTCAAAAATATATCTGCACTCCCATGTTTACAGCAGCACTATTCACAATAGCCAAAATGTGGAAGCATCCCAAGTGCCCGTTGATGGATGAAAGGGTAAGCAAAATATCTGTGATTCTGGGTCAGCAATTGATTTGGTCTAATCTGGGCAATTCTGCTGACATGGGTCAGTCTCAACTAATCTTGGCTGGGGTTCATTCAGGTAGCTGCTTGTTTGGCTGGGGGCTGGCTGGCTTATTGCTGACTCAGAGTCACAAATAAAATAAATGGTTGTTGTTTTAAAACACAAAGTTTTGGGGTGGTTTGTTATGCAGCAAAAGCTGACTGTTACATATTTTTAAAACTGCTCCAAATTCCACTGACTTGCTTCGCCATGTTTTCTATATTATAAAATCTGTGAAGCCAAATACTATGAACTGTCTTTTCTCCTATTATGTCTCCATCATCTAACCCTGTGCATGGCACAGAATAGGTACTTAATAAATATTTGTTGAGTAAAAAATAGTGTGAAGTAGACTTACCTTGCTGGCACCTCAATATTTTTCTAAATCAGACAGGGAATAATGATAAATACAAAATAAACAAATAAAATACAAAGAAAGACCCAATTAGGCTGTATTAATTATCCAATATTCTTAATCAATGGGGCATGGATTAACGAATTTTAAAGTATCTGTAGGCTCCTTCCATCCTCCCTTCAACAAATATTTATTTACTACATAATTGTGGTATGCACTATGCTAGCCCCTAGGATACAATAGATAAGCAAGACAGATAGCATCCCTGGCCTCATGGAGCTGTAGAAATGTATACCATTATTTCTGTGTACCACAGAAAATGTTAATTTTAGTCTATAACTGTAAGTAGAAATTACAAGTAAGGCTATGGGTAGACATATCCATAAAAATGCCATCTTGTCCTGGTACAAGGTTTTCTTTCCTGTAACCTGATTTTGGTTGGATTATTTATTCCTATTCATTTAAATTTTATAATTCATTCATATACTCAAAAAATATCTATTGTGTGTTCTGTGCTCAAGATTGAGTACATATAAGATGAACCTGATCAAAGTACTTTCTGACTTCACAGAGCTTTCAGTTTGGTCAGGGAGATTCTATATTATTATATCTATAATCATGCCAGTAAACAAATGATTACAAATCAGCCAAATGTCATCAAGTTTCTTTGGTCACAGGGGAGCATGGCCTAGTCAGGGTATGGTTGGCTGGGAATCTCCTGTGCATAGCAAAGAGTGCAACATCATTATAGCCTGAGCTGCGGAGTTGTAGGACATTCTTGTTCTGTGTGGTTCTAAAGACTGAGTTTTAAGGAGTATATAGACTTGACCTGTTAGCTTGTGAGCACTCTGGGTCTGTGTAGTTTTGTCTCCTTCTTTTCCCATCTCATAGTTGCCACTAGGTGGGCATTTTTCCATTCACAGACAAAGCCTAGACCTTGGGACTGCAGATGTATGCACGAGCCCTGGCCAAGATCAGCGGAACCTGACCCAGGCCAGCAGAAGTCCTCAGATGAGCCCAGACCAAAAAGACATCCTGAATTTGTTCCCTATGCCCCACTGGCGGTGGGTGAGTCACTGGAACCCCACTGGACTATTTTCCACCTGTGGAATGAGGACCTGCTTCCTCCACCCCTCCCCATCCGTCCTCATTATCCACCCCCCTTCGCCATGTGCCCACAGGGCATGAGGCAAGCTGTGCTGCACTTTCGCTCCTCACAGGCGTGTGGCGACAATCCCTGAGATGATGTCTGTGAAGTGCCACATGTTCCAAGAAGAGAGGCACTCTCCAGAAGGAACATGAGGGATCGTAATTATTATTGTGCCTCTGTGGAGAGGCCACGGGGACTTGGCATGGAGCCACCACCTTCTCCGGAGACAGCTGCTGCCTGGCCGCGTGTGCACTCGCAATCGCAGGCTTTCCTGCTTCACATCACGATGGCCCTGGGCTGCAGCAGGCACCGCCTGTTCGTCTGCCCGGCTGTGTCGAGCGAGGATGCAGATGAGGGCCGGGACCCGCATCTTGGAGCTATCAGTCAGTGTTTATTCATTCAGCAAATATTTATTGAGTGTTTACTCTGAGCCAACCAGGAGGCTAGACACTGCTGGGGGACTCAGGCTTGTACCAGAGGAGAGAATCCTCTATTTATGAATCACTAGCTTTGGGGCTTAGAACCAGGCCAAATCATATCTCATAAATCCATTTACAGATGAAGAAACTGGTGTTTAGCAACATATACAGGGTCACGGAGTTAGTAAATGGTGGAGCTGAGACTTGAGTCGATGTCAGCCCAATTCTAAACACCAGTACACTGTCTGCTTCGGGAACTTAAAACAGTTCCCACGGTCTCTACCTCTGCAGAGACTGGTCTCCTTAACCATGGCACAGAACCACACCAGCCTTTTAGCCCCAGCTCACTGCAATACACAGTCCTCACAGCAAGTCACACTCTCGCCCTTCCTACCCTGGGGTCAGTCACCTTGCTAAGCAATGCCTTGTCCCAGCCTAATGCTTGGTAGAAATTCCCACGTGCAGGTGGGAGGGAAGACTCCTCCAGGCAGAGGACCTGGCACATGCGAATTCATGGAGGAAAGACAGATTTGTCAGACAAGGAGGACCTGGGCATGCTTGGTGAAAGGGAAACACAAAAATACAAGAAAATACCAGGCATAACTGATGGGGGGGAGGGTGATGGGATGGAATCAAGCATCCAGTGGAGGGAGGTACCTGGTCAGGCAGGAAGGAGAGACCCAAGAATATTTAAATCAAGTAAATGAAAATGATGACCACTATGGCACTTTAAGAGAATGGAAAAGGCTTGGCAGCTCCAGTGGGGAATGGGAAATGCTGGTGCCAAAGTGTTTGCTGAAATGTTAGTTAATCTAGTAAAAAATTGGAAACCATTTCAGTGTCAGAAATGAGGAGTTGCTTCAGAAAATTTCAAGACCACTACTGGATGGAATATTTCGCAACCATTAAAAATGACTATTAGTAAGATTTTGTAGCAACACAAAAAAGGGACTATGATATAACACAGTGCAAAAAGAACCCTCGAAAATAAAATCCTACCCTGGTTTGACTTCTAAGTGGAAGAAGTGACAGAAAGAGATGGATGGAAAAAGAAAGACATTGCCCTTGGCAACTGTTTTGAGACAGAAAAGAAATTATATGAAGCAGTGGCTCTAACGGGAAATCCACAGATTTCAACAAATCACTTAATATTGCTTACAAAAGTGTGTGCGTGCGTGAGCTTGCACACGCTGCATGTATGATTTTTTTCTGGGATGAGTAAGGGCTCCAAGATTTCATGATTTATTGTGTTAAGACTACAGAGGGCCGTTCAAATTACTGCATCACCAACCATCTTCTGGTTGGGATTCCCCTTTTGGTTGGGATTCTAAAGATCTCCGAGATCGCTGAAAGGGTTCTTGTCTAACATCTGTCTCCCAATATTCTGAGGACCAGTGGGGAGCCCATTGTGAATAAATGCTGTGCCTCCCCTCTGCTGGATTCAGTGCTGAGCGGGAGTGTACGCACTCATGTATGCACACACTTAGTCTTCCTCCCAGTGCACAATTTTCATCCAGTCTCCCAGGTCCCTAGGAGCTCATCAGGGGACTCTTCTGAGGAGCAAGGGCTTTTTTTCTAAAATAATTTCAGTGGCCTCACATGGCTTTACAAAATATTAAATTCCCTCCCAATGAATGGTCACTGGGAGAATCAAACACGATGGCTTTGGAGCCACGTCTAAGATACAGAAGACGGAAAGAGGTCCCGTGAGACTATTGAACCAAGATGGCAAGCTGCCCAGAAGACCACATGCCCTTAAATCAAGCTGGCGCATTTCATGGTGTGGAGGAAGAAGAAGAGTGTACAATAACGCAAAGAAAAATGGCCACTTAGAAAAACAAATGCTTCGCAGCTTTTGAATAATTCAAAACAATTGCACACTTGACTGGGTCATGTGTTCAAGCCAGTTCATTCAGTTATTAAAACATTGTGGTGCTCTTCTGACCCAGCTCCCATTCCTTCATTCATTAAGTAGTTACTGACCACCTTTCCTGATGCCTAGCCCCTTCCTTCTCATCAAAGAGCACAAAGAACATGTGGCTGCGAGGGAGGAAAGAATGAAGGATTGTAAGGAGTATAGGCTCTAGCCAGCCCATCCTTGGTTTGAATCCACCATCAAACAAGTTAGTTCTATCCCCTGAGGCTCGCTTCCCTCATCTGTATAATGGGTAGCATCACTTATCATGCAGGTTGTATGAGATTCTGAGAGTGAATGTACATACAGCACCAAATGCAGCATACAGGCACATAGTAGGTTTACTCTTGAGGGTTTATATGGAGGAGGTAATTAAAGAATGGTCCCCTTTCTGCCACACGAGTTGTTGGTGAATCAAATGAGCTTATGAAGCATAAAATAATTGCAAAAACAAAAACAAAAACAAAAAAACTCCCAGTAGAATGTGACAGAGATATTATAATTACAAATGCCCCTAGCCTATCCCTCTTCCTCCCTTGGTTGTGAAGCTGCCTGCTTTACTAATGGCCTTTATTTTATTTTATTTTATTTTTTTGTCTGGAGGATGTGACTTCATTTGCTCTGTGAGCTTTTTTCTAGGCTCTAGCTGAGCTTTGGCTGGGCTCTACCACATGAAGGGTCAATGTGTCCCCAGACAGAATGGTATTTTAATTCAGCAGCATTCAGTCGTTATTAAACTATGATAAATGCTAAAGTGGGAAAGATTACACTTAGACCTAAGAAGTGTCACTTGAATCACTTAAAAATATTATAATGTATGGCTAATTGCACCTTGACTATATTAGCCAGTGCTATGAAAACACTTTGGATCCTTAAGTAAGGTACCATTTAAATAACTATTTCGGTATGTTACCGGTAATATTCTTGAGTGCAAAGGTTGTTAAAGGCCTCAGTCGTCATCGAGTCTCCATTATGTGCTGGGCACTTTGTCCGTATTAATTCATTTAATCCTCAAAGTAATTCTCTGAAGCAATTATTATCTTCCCCATTTTACTGGATGGGAAATTGAAATTCAGAGATGTCAAGTAACTTGCCTAAGGTTACACAGTTAATAAATGCCAGAGGCTAAGATGGATTTCAGAATCCACCACCATCACAGACATATACAATCATATATAACATCTCTCTTTTTACACTTAACTTCTCTGTGCTTCAGTTTCCTCACTTACCCAATGGTGATCGTATTACACTGGGTTGTGTGAATTAAGTGGTATGATTTCTGAAGAGTTCAGAACACAGTGCTCAGGAAATGGAAATATGATGACATATTTTTCCTATTCGCTTTTAGGTTGCCACGCTCACGCTAAGGACCCTAGAGTTGGGATTCCCGTTGGAGAGAACCACTCCCTCATCCCCAGCAGGGATTTCATAGTGGAAGCAACACAGTGCAGAGGCCTACACAGCAAGACCGGCTCCTCGATCTGTGTGGCCAGTGCGAACGGAAAACATGTCCTGTTCAAAAATGATGAAGAATTTCAAGGTGGCAGCAGCAGCGCTTTGAACCGAGCCTACGCACCTGCACGGACTGACGCCCGTGGAGACAGTGCTGGCGGGAGCCCGGCGGCCTTGGCTAGTTAGTGACTCTGCAGCCTTGAGTAAAGCCCTGGAACCTTCTGAGTCTCTCTCTGATTTCTCATCAATAAAATGGAGACCATTCCTGCCTCACATTGTAGGGAGAACCAAAAGGGGCGATGGGTGAAAAAGCCCGGGCTTAACCGGAAGCACCTTGCCAGTGGGTCTCAATCCTGACTGTGCAGCAGAACCACCTGGGAGCTGTTACAATGCAGGGGAAAAATGCAGATGCTAGTACTTCTGGAAGATTCAGACCCAGGAGCTCCAGTCCGTATTATTAACAAGCTCCAGCGATTCAGATGCACAGCCAGGGTCAAGCGCTATCAAGCAAAAGACATTTGGTATAGAAACATCCAGCTTAATTACTTAGCATTGGGATGGTCCTTTTTTGGTGTTGAGGTTATAGACAAGGCACGTTTGCGGCTCCAAGTCCCTCAAAACTCACCCTATAAAATTATTTCTACATATCACTTGGTCAGTCTGTCAGTGATACGGCTCTAGAACACACACAAGATTCTTTATGTGCCACTAGGCAAGGAATTATTCCTCACTTGAAACTGCAGCTTCAAGGCCAAAGTTCTCACAATGAGTTCCCAGCTTGCCACCCCAACCTGCCCGCGTCCGGTTGCCATGGAACCAGAAGAGACCAGCACTGGCGAGCACAGATATGCAACAGCAGCTTTTCTTTGGAAATACTTCAAATCTGGGCAGAAAACTGATTGCATGGTGATAGCTTTCATGCCACCTGGCACATGTCACTGTAACTCCACAGCATTCTCACCTGAGTGTCTGTTTCAGGAAACGACAGAATGGCCACGTTTGACAAGTCGCATGCCTCCTCTCATCAAAGCCACTTGATTTTGTTTAACAGATTGTATCCTGCCTGGATGGGAGTATTAATTAAGGTTCTATTATAGGGAAGGCACGTTGGGGGTAGTTAAGAGCTGCAGGGTAGTGGTGACAAGGCAAAGGCAGTGCATGTGTGCAGCCATTAATAGGGTGTTAATTGGGTGGAACATGAGCATAAATAGGGGCGCTCAGAGGTGCCTGGAGTGGTTGGCTGGCATACAGTGAAGCCCACGTGCTAACCCCGTAATCTGATGCAGGCTCAACTCCAATTTCCTGGCTGTGATGGCCACCCCAGCGCACAGAGACTTAGGCGGGGCTCTCCATGTGATCGCCGTGTCATGAGGCTCGACTGGAAGCGGCCTCCCTCCCACTGTCACCACGCACAGTGCACTGCGCTCTGCCCGGCTAGGGGCAATGTTGGGCTGGGATGGAGACTGCTGGTTTCCTTTCTCTTGGTGTTGACTGCTCTGAGACTCAATTTACATGCCTCACTGGCCACAGCGAAGCCTAAGCCATCCTCTCTCTGTGTCCAGCCATCTCAGACTTGATGGGTCCTTCCCTGTCTTCCTTCCGTGCTGTCTGTGGTGGATGCGTGGCTAGTTGGCTCCCCAGAACTGCTAAAAGCCTAGAATGAAGAGGGAAAAAGAGCTCTTTGGGATACTATTCCATCTATTGAAATCCTTTCAGGCAATCAAACCCTTTCCTCTCATCCATCACTGCTGAGCTGTAGAATGTTACATCTGCCAAGGTTCTTGAGGTCAGTCATTGCAACCCCCAACTTCACGGGTGAAGAAACCGAAGCCCGGAAAGTTAAAGGAGTAGCCCAAGGTCATATAGCGAGTGACCGTCGGCAGGGCTGGACGGCTCCCTCTGGAGGATCAGCAGGATCCAGTGCGCTTTTTGCAGACATTTCTCCTGAACGGTAGTTCTCCGTTATCATGCTTCCTTTACCAGGAAGTGTGACTTCTTCAACCTCATGCGGAGCCCACTTTCCACACCTCCCTCCAGTCCGGGACTTTTGCTCCAGTCTGGTTTGGGGCTCCAAAGTCAATGTCACTGGCAAATCGTTCAAAGCCTCCGTTTCTGATCTTGATGCCTCTTCCCTCCCCTCTAAGGTCTCGGCCCAGCCCCTCTGGGCGAGTGGTTAGGATTTTCAGTGGCTACGAGCCCCCTTCCTGGACCTCTTTGCTCTTTTTCAAGCCTAAACATCAGTGCTGCGTTCACGCACACATGTCACACACATTTTTCTACTCTTTCCACTTCCAACATAGCTTCTATTTCCACGGAGTCAAAGGGCTTTTCAGAGTCCATGAAAGTCGATGTACACAATGGCATTTCATACTCAGCAGTCTTCCCTGGACTTTTTCATTTTCTGCAGGTGATCCTGAGTTGAGAAATGACTTCTAAATCCTGCGGACTCTGGTGGCTGATTAAAGTCGAGAAGTCCCTGTAGTCTGCCCACCAGTACTTTTGTGAAGATTTTGCATAACTACTGAAAACAGTTTAAAAGATCATGTCTGTGATCTATTAAACATGACTTCTTTTTTTTTTTAAAAAAAAGGGCAGATAAAGGGTTTAAAAAGAACACATGAAACAGAAATGGCTGGCTTCCGCTTATCATATGTTAGAAATTGTAAGAATAACACACTTACTGCTAAATAAGCAAGTCATTTATCATGAAGCACTTGCCAGAACATATATTGAATTCCACCCACCCCCAATTCAAATAAAGAATTAATGGGTAAATCATTTATGTTCAAGTAATTATTGGCATGGCTTTATTTAAACTAGAATTTACTGCAAGTAATTCAGAGATTGTGTTCCTCACATCATGTAATGAAATTGTTGTTTAATTAGAATGACAACTCGCTCCTCTAGGTAAAAGGAAAGGAAAACGTGAAAATCAGAGGCAATTCTCTTTAGCGGCTCAGAAAGATCGGGTTCAAATGGTTCAAAGGAAGGATGGTGCTTTGGATGATTCCAGTAACACAGTGGAGAAGCACAGAATTTCCAGAGGAATCAAACTCAGGGGCTTGAGGGCATTTCTTCAGAAGGAACAAAACAAAAACAAAAATAGTAACCAAAGCCTCCAAAAACTCATACCCACCCCTCACACACACAAACTTGGTGACACCTACATCAGAAACATATACCCTCTCCCGCAGACACCTCCACCCACACCTCTTCCCCGCTAAAATAAACAGCAGTGCCAATCCCACCCCTAATGACAAAACACGTCCCAGATGCTGTCAAATTGCTTTCACGGGGTTTAATGAGTCGAGCATCCAGAGATAGCCTTGTAGCTGCCGCCTGTCCTTAGGCTTCGACCTTTTCCAGTGTGAAGAATTAGGAACACTTGGGCCTGGGGACTTAAATTTGTGGGGCTGGGAAGTTTCCAAAGTCTCCAGATCCATTTTCTTTAATGTTAAGAGAGAGGAATGGTCAGACTGCTTCTCAGCTTACGTTTCTCACCAATTGGGAGGCTATTCATTCCATGGCCTCTCTACTTAGCTATGAAGCATAGCTCTCAGGTTAGGAATCTGGGGTGAGATGGGTTAGATGAGCTGAGTCCAACTACATCCCCGTCCCATTGACCTAGGAGCCATGAAGGCCCCTGCTGAGCAATGTGGGAAAGCTTCTTGTCTTAATGCTGCCTTGTCCGAGAGATTCATTCAGGAGCAAACCCCAAGAGTCGCAGGGGATGAGGATGGAGAAACAACATGGGGTTCAGGGCCTTTTACCCCTTTGTTCAATTCCTGTTAGCCAGAATATCAAGCCATGGCCAGCCCAGCTGGAGAGCTGATAGCAAAAGTAAAGCAAAAGGCATAGGTTGTGCTAAGGATGGATGCACAAGATTATTCATGTTCAAAGAACAAAATGAGGCAGCACATGATAAAATTCTCCTTCTATGCCTCAGGCCAAGCCTCTGAATACTTCTTTGGTCTAGAAATTTACAAAGAGAGTTTCACAAACTTCTACCGTTGTCTTTATTGCAATACTATAATATTTCCCTATACAATACAATAAAGTGTAACTGAAAATGTTAACCCTTCAGACTATCAATGATTTGGGCAGCAATGACTTACAAAGCTAATGAAAGAAGTCATGGCTGCTAAAATAAACTCCATGTTACTGCACATGGGGTTGAGGGGGTATGCAAAGTCAAAGCTACACAGTATCTGTACTCTTGGGGTGAGAATGGGGAAGGAATGTAGCATGCACAGGGTGAGCTGGGATACAGCTATAGCCTCTAGCCCTTTTGATGGCAAGTCAGAATCACCTCTGATGGCAGAAGCAAGGAAAACAGTTAATGAGCCAGCTGGCATGGCTCAGTGCTTGAGCATCCACCTATGAACCAGGAGGTCACGGTTCGACTCCCGGTCAGGGCACATGCCCAGGTTGCAGACTCGATCACCAATGTGGGGCATGCAGGAGGCAGCTGATCAGTGATTCTCTCTCATCATTGATGTTTTTTTTTCTCTCTCTCTCCTTTCCTCTCTGAAATCAATAAAAATATATTTAGGGGGGGGGGGAGTTAATGAGAAGCACACTAGAGTCCAAAATGGGCAAAATATGAGAGGGTGGAGTGAGCTATTTCTTAAATAATGACATGTTCTGAATTATAATATATATCATGTATAAAATGATGTAAATTATGTCTTTAAAACACTTTTTTTATTATGAAAAAATAATAAGCCTATTACTGAGTATCAACAATGATAAACTCATGGCCAATCTTGGTTCATCCATCGCCCCCACGCTCTCCTATCTTATTATTTTGAAGCAAATCTTAGACATGTTTCATTTGTAAATATTTCAGTATGCATCTCTGAAATATAATGAGGTATTTTAGGAATAGCTTATTGATTTTTGGAGAGAGAGAAAGAGAGAGAGAGAAACATCAATGTGAGAGTATAACATAGATCAGCTGCCTTCTGCACACCCCCTACTGGGGATCACTGAGCCCACAACCCGGGCATGTGCCCTTGACCAGAATTGAACCCATGACCCATCAGTCCGCAGGCCTACACTCTATCCACTGAGCCACCCTGGCTAGGGCCGCCTCTTTGTTTTTAAAATATAGTTGGAATATGTCTATAAAAGGAATTTCCCCTCATTTGCTTTCCCTGATTTTTTTTCTGTGTGCTTGCTTGTTTTAAATCATTATAAACTCTTGAATCCAAACCTATTTGATTTGTTGTGCTTCAATCCATTGAAATTCATTGTGGTTTTTCATATTATTTCTTATATATTGTGTCATCTTTGGCTAATAGGAGCTTCTTCAAATTGGCTTGTGAGCCTTGGCTTTCTGGTGTGGTAAAATAATGTTCCAGTCTTATCTTGTTTATTTCCTGCCCTAGACGTGAAATCTGCCATTTCTCCAAGGAGCCCTGGGTCCTTCTAATGAGAAGTATTTGTGGACTACAGTCTAGGTGCTAGGGCTGCTCATTGCTAATAGGTTAACCACTGTTTTCAGTTCTCTGCAGTGAACACAGCAAGGAAACACACACACACACACACACACACACACACACACATTATATAAACACACATGCTAAATATCATACATTAGATATGAAATTGTGTAAAATATGAGAATATGTAGTTAAAATAAAATACATTCAAGTTCCTACTGATACTTTGTATTCAAATACAGAATTATAAGATTTTAATTTAACCTCGCTGACCTTTTCAGCTGCATCTCCTCTTCTGATGCTAAAAATCTCAGTCACTGACTGACACTAATCTACGTACTTGTTTGCTTTATTCTACACGATGTGCCTACCAGTCTAGAATAACAATGACAATACAACTACCCATGGTATCATTACTGAAAACTGCTTAATATTTTTTGCAGTTCTCTTTGTCCTTAAAGATGTCCATCAAATTACTATGTCTTATAGTTATCAGATGAGTCCTCTCTCTGTGGCCATACCACTCATGGGACACACAGTTGAGGTCATTCATTTCATTTTTGTTTTTAAGAATGGCTACAAAAATTGACTTTCGCTTTACAGTTAAATATTTATGTAGTTCTGAAGTCAAATGCACAGAACAAGGTGTATTCCAAGGAGTATAACTCCTGGCGTTCATCACGGTCCTCTTCACTGTGATCCCTCCTTCCCACCAGGAGTAATTAAAAAAAAAGTTATGGTTGATACTTTATTTGGATTTTTAAAAGGATCTAGGCAGCTTCCTTTTTACCTTATACTTTACATAATTTTTTAGTTCCGAACCAACAAGTATGCATCCTCTTGCTGGATTATATTTACGGAAGGTACAGTTTTAAATCTCAGAACAGTTCACATTTAAGACGGTCATTACTGACTTGTAATTATTTAATGTGGTAGAAAACTGAAAAACCCTGACCTTCAATCAGCACTGCTGTAGAATGTTTCAGCCATGTCAGCAAGGCTTTCACCACCTACTTGTTAAACTTTAATTCATTTCATTTTCATGGAAGGAAGGAAGCCCTTTGAAATCATTTATTAGTTCTTCTAAGAAAGCACAACCATTTGGGATTTCTTAATGTTTGTTGCCTGAGTAGCAATGTTGCGCTTCTTTCACCATTGGCTTGAGTCGATGTTGAAGTCTTAACTCATGGTGTTTATAATGGCAGCGACTGCACGGAGTGATTCACACTTTCTGGAAAAGGTGGTTGAGAGATGGATGGAATGTAGTAGGAGCAGGAGGAATATGTGCCTCCTTTGTACCCACGTGCATAAATGCAAGCCATGGTGGATGACCCAGGGGACACAGAACTTTAAATTCAATGCTTTTTCTCAGCAACCGATTTCTCTGCCTTGACGATTATAAAACTGGTCCAAGATCTAAAGTATTTTATTAAGTGGCCAATATGTGGAATAAAAAGTTCTTATTAGTGCCTTTCAATACCCTGGGCTTTGTAGAGTATTAGAGTAACCTCATTTCCCACAGAAACATCTCCATTTGCCACCTCTAATTTTAATTCCTTCAACAGTACCCCAGTTGGTCCCTTTGTTTTAACCTTGTCCTTCCACCCACAACTCTTCTTCACATTATGGCCAGAGTCGGGGGAATTAGACCTACTAGGATTTAAGACTTAGTATAAAGTTATAGTGAGTAAGAGAGCGTGGTCGTCAGCATAAAGATGGACAAACAGAACAATGGAGAAGAAGAGGCAGTCCAGGGACAGGCCCTTGCAAACACAGATGCTTGATTTATGACTGATATGGGCCTAGAAACCAATAGGAAAGGATGAGCACACTGACTTATGACCATCTTTCCATCTCAACTGCTATTCACAGACGGCATTTTAAATAGCCACAGGGTATTCCACTGTATGAATATAACATCATGGCACCATCATGAATTTAACCAACCCCCTAACCCTTAACATTTAAGTTGCTCCTATTTTTTGCTATTATGAACAGTAATGAATTTTTTTCACATAAAATGTTGAACATAGCTATATTATTTCCTTATGATTAATTTCTTCAGATGGAGATGATAGGTCAAAGGGTTTGGATACTTTGGGAAATCTTGGTCCACATTTTTTAAGTCTTCCCTGAAATGCTTTATATGCCCAATAGCAGTATATGAAAGAGTCAAGGTCACTTCCTCTGATAATAATGAATATCTTACTTTAAAATATTTTTGCATTTAGGGGGTGAGGAAGGGAAGTTCATGGTTGTTTTAATTTGCATTTACTTAATAACAAATGGAGCCCTGCCGGCGTAGCTCAGTGGTTGAGCATTGACCTGTGAACTAGGAGGTCACGGTTCGATTCCCAGTCAGGGCACATGCCTGGGTTGTGGGCTCGATCCCCAGTAGGGGGCATGCAGGAGGCAGCTGATCCATGATTCTTTCTCATCATGGATGTTTCTCTCCCTCCCACTCTCCCTTCCTCACTGAAATCAATAAAAACATATTTTAAAAAACGCAAAAAAACAAATGGAGCTAACCTTCTCTCCCTCCCCCTCCTGCCCCCTGAAATGCTTACTGGCCCTTTACAGTTTTTCTTTTGTGATATGTTTGTTTTTATTCTTAACACCAGTTACTAAATTGCTCTCTCTCACACACACCATTCCAACCCACCATAACCACTGTGAAGTTACTATCTCTAAGCAACTCTTGTGTCCCGGGTACCTCTGCTTTGATACTTTCATATATGCCTTGCTGCCCACAGACAAGGTCCACAGTCTCTAAGCAGAGCATGACCTGCACCGAAGCAGCTCTAGCACCACCTTCCACCATGACCCCTCTCACACTCACCCTTGTCCTCGACCAACCTTGTCTGCCCCTGATCCTTCTCATTGAGATATATCCCCCCATGCTCTCATCTTAAAATCGCCTGCTTTTCATTCGCTTAGTTTCTTTTAGCTTTGCTCAAGTGCATTGTCTCTTTAAATCTTTCCCTGGGAGAACATTTCTGACCTTCTGAGAACTTTCAGACGTGTAATGATAATGACTGATTTCTAAGGCAGGGGAGTAAAGGTGTTAAGCTCAAGTAAAGGTTATGTTGGCATTACTCAGTGCCAGTGGCGAAGCTGGTGGAACAGCCAGAATTGGGTCATTCTGGGATGCTTTCACTTTCTGCCTCCATCACCCCAAAGTACCAATGTCAGCATGGGAGGCGGGGGGCTGAATTGTGGGCTGGTGGACTTTGGGGAAGCGAGAAGCAGTGTATCGAGTAAAACAAAATAAATGCCAAGGTGTTTTGTTTTGTTTTTCTATTTAAAAATTTTCTTCTCACATCATCTGCATATGGCAGCGTGTGCTCATTGCTCAAAGTAAAGTTGCTTTCTGATCCCGTTCATCCCCATTTTGCTCTCTTCCACCTTCCTCCACCCCCTTCCCCTCTGTAATCACCACACTTTGTTTGTGTCTATGTGGGGCTTTGGCCCCATCCTTTTACCTTTTTCACCCAGGTTCCCAAACCCCCTCCCCTCTGACAGCTATCATTCTGCTTTCTGTATTGATGCTGCTATTTCTATTTTGTTTGTTCAATTATCTTGTTCATTAGATTCCACATATGAGTGGAATCATATGGTACTTGTCTTTCTCTGACTGGCTTAGTTCACTTAGCATAATAATCTCCAGGCCCATCCATGCTGTCATAAAAGGTAAGATTTCCTTCTTTATTGTGGCTGAGTAGTATTCCACTGTGTAAATGCACCACATATTTTTATCCACTCATCTACTGATGGCACTTGGGCTGCTTCCAAATCTTGGCTATTGTAAATAATGCTGCAATTAACATAGGGAAGCTTATACTCTTTTGAATTAGTATTTCGGGTTTCTTTGGATATATTTCCGGAAGTGGAATCACTGGGTCAAAAGGCAGTTTCATTTTCAATTTTTTGAGGAACCTCCATACTTTTAAAAAAAATCCTCACCCAAGGATATATTTTTGATTTTAGAGAGAGAGGAAGGGAGAAAGAGAGAGAGAGAGAAACATCAATCAGCTGCCTCCTGTATGCGCCCAGACCAAGGATCAAACCCGAAACCTTTTGGTGTAATGGACGATGCTCCAACCAACTGAGCCACATGGCCAGTACCTCCATTTTTGCCCCCACAGTGGCTGTACGAGTCTACATTCCCACCAACAGAGCATGAGGGTTACCTTTTCTCCACATCCTCCCTAACACTTGTTTGTTGATTAATTGATGACAGCCATTCTGAAGGTGTGAAGTGACATCTCATTGTGGTTTTAATTTGCATCTCTCTGATGACTAGTGTCATTGAGCATCTTTTCTATGTCTATTAGCCATCGTATGTCCTCTTTGGAGAAGTATCTATTCAGGTCATTTGCTCATTTTTTTCCATCAGATTGTTTTCTTGGTGTTGAGTTGCATAAGTTTTTTTTTATATATACTTTGGAAATTAATCCCTTATCAGCTGTATCATTGGCAAATACGTTCTCCCATTCAGTGGGTTGTCTTTTCATTTTGTTAATGGTTTCTTAACTGCCAAGTTTTATCTCTGTTTTTTTTTTTTTTTTGCAGGCTGTATTTCCATAAGCATGCTACCTATCTCTCTTCACCTATATACTAGGAATAGTGATATATTCTCCAGGATTATTGTGAGGATTAAGTAAAATGATGAGTCTAGAGCAGTGGTCAGCAAACTCATTAGGCAACAGAGCCAAATATCAACAGTACAATGATTGAAATTTCTTTTGAGAGCCACATTTTTAAAACTTAAACTTCTTCTAACACCACTTCTTCAAAATAGACTCGCCCAGGCCGTGGTATTTTGTGGAAGAGCCACACTCAAGGGGCCAAAGAGCTGCATGTGGCTCGCGAGCCGCAGTTTGCTGACCACGGGTCTAGAGTATGCAATACATGGAAGTTAGTGTTAATATAAGCAGAAAAGAAGAGTATTCTGCTGGTCATTTCTGTCTTTGCATGAATGAAGAGGTTGGGTCAACATGAGCAAAATAAAATCAGGCACACAGCCAGGACAATAAGGGGTGGAGGCTGGGGGTCTTGTTTGCGGGCTATCTCTAACGCACCTGTCCTACTCCACAGGGCACTAATTACAGTGCTGTCTTAGGGGTGAATAGTAAGGAAAGAGCAGCATATATGAGCAATGCTTATTTCTGACTGAAGATAGCATCCAGTGTTACTGAGACCCACTGGAAACAACAACCGGAGGTGTCAGAGTCTAAAAACATAGTAACTGTGGAAACTTCCGAAGAGATACAAGAGTGACAGCTACATTATTTGACGTACAAGGAGAAACTGAGAAAAGAGAGTTGACATGGAAAGTACAGAGAGAGAGTAACCAGGCAAAAAGGAATGGAAGAATAGCAATGTGGATTTCAGAAAAGGTGGGATTTAAGGTTGAAGGTATAGAACAGAATGAAGAGTGACAGTCTAATGTTCAAAAGTACAATTTATAAAGGAGATATAATATCCATAAACCTATATGCACCATACAACACAACAGCTAAATTAATAAAGAAGAAAAGCTACTGAACATACAAGACTATAAAATAAAATATGATTTGGAGATATCCATATTGATCCCTCAGAATTGGGCATATCTAGGAGAAAATATTAAGAACAGAGGAAATTTAGTATAAAACTATGTAAAATAGATAAATTGTTAAAGTTAACATTATCTGAGGAACTAGTGGTGAATGTACTGAGGTAAGAAAAGAAAATCACTGATATCAATATTGAGAAAAATAGATAAGACTATCTCTTTTGTGCTGCTATGTCTAAATACCTAGAAAACCCAAGAGGGTTTAATGAACCACTAGTCAAATAATTGAGACAATTTAGTTAAAATAATAAAGATAGATGCACAAAAGTCAACAGCTTCACTCTCTAATAGCAATGAGCACCTAGAAATGAGAATGGCAAAAAATGACAATAGGGATAAAAAATAAAAATGTAACATCAGAGGGACCTGAACCCAGGCTCTGTTTTCCTATGGCAACTTCTCTAGTGATGCCTGAATTTCAGCCTTGAGCTCTGCGGGGAGGGGGGGGAGGGGGGGGGGAATCCCTCTCCTAAGTTCTTTGTTCCATCCTGTGTTCCTCCCTTCAGCCCCAGAATAGTGGCTGCCGCCTGCATTTGCTATTTCTGTATTCCTTAGAATCTTCTTTTAACCCTTTTAGAAGTTAATCACTTTTTATTAGTTAATAAATCTTTATAAATATTCCATGTTCAAATTACTGGCATAGTTTTTGTCTCTGAGTAGACCTTGACTAATACAGATCTATATGAATAAAATTATAAAGTCATATTAAAAAGACCCTAAATAAGAACTGAAAGGATAGAAAGGTATTTTCTTAGATAGGAAGACTTAATGTTATTAAAATATCTATTCTTCCTAAAATACATATATGCATATAATGCAATTCTTGTTAAAAATTCCAACAAAGTTTTCACTTTTGGGGAAAGAGATAAAAATATCTTAAATTCTAATGGAGGAGGAATCATATGAGAACAGCCAAGAAAAGCATAAAAAATGAGACCCGTGAGGAGGGACAGCTTTGCTGGAATAGAATGTCACAGGAATCAAATCTAAGTGGTATTGGCAGAGAGATAGACAAAGCGATCACGGGAACAGAATGGAGAAACGCAGGACAAAAGCCTATGGCACACTGGAATTTCATACATGACAAGGGCAGACTTTCATTTCAGAGGGCAGAGAGTGGTGATGCTGGCACACATGGTCAGCCCCCTAGAGCCGGGGTGGTCGAGCTTTTCCTGTAAAAAGCCAGATATAAAGTATTTTAGGTTTCGTGGATCCTATTGTCTTTGCCACAACTATACCGTTCTGCCATTATAGTTCAAGAGCAGCCATAGACAATATGTAAATGAGTGGCTGTACTTACGTTTTTTAAATGCTGGAATCAAGTCTGCAACCTGGGTATTTGCCCTGACTGGGAATGGAACTATGATCTCCTGGTTCAGAGGTCGATGCTCAAACACTGAGCAATACCAGCCAGGCCATACCTACGTTCTTGTAAAACTTTATTTACAGCCCTAGTAGGTTTGGCTCAGTGGATAGAGAATCGGCCTGCTCTATCCACTGAGCCAAACCATATATGCAAAAATGTAAAATTTTATACAAAAAGATGCCATACACGAAGTCTAAAGATAAAACAATGGATTCAAGAAAAATGTTTGCACTGCAGATGACTGATGTCTCTAAATCTACAAAGGGTTCTTACCAATCGTCAGGAAAAAAGACAACCCAATAGAAAAATGGGCAAAGGTTATGGGTTTTAGTTGAACTGCAATAGGAAGCACTTGGACTTTGAGCAGGGGAGTGATAGGACTGGTGGTTTTAAAAAGACCACTCAGGCTGCTGTGTGGACAGTGGATTGCCGGGGGCTGGGGACAATCCTGGAAACAGGGAGGCCAGCTGGGATTTTTCAGACTCCCCGGAGAAGGCTTAATAGTTGTCCAATAAATGTGGGCTGGTTTTGATGAAAGCATCTATGCCATGCTGCCTATGGCATCTAGGCCAGGAATTCCTGAGCTGACTCCTTGATCCTTTCTCTGAGGGAAGGGGAGGTTCAGAATGTGGTACGACTCTTTTAAGTTTTCTAGGTAAATAAATGTGAATCCCGGGTGAGTCCAGAGATAATCCTGGCATCCTGGCCCACATAGTTCTGTCTGATTGTCCTTGGCTCTGGGTACAGGGAGGGGAGTGAGAGAGGCAAGACTTGTTACAATCTGGAGGAACTGGTGAATATTTGAGCTAAAGGATGCCAGGCCTGGGAGGAAGGGGATGAGACTGAGAAGGAAGAGGCAAGATTGACAACCACAGGAGGGAACAGGACATGTGCCGCAGCCCCTCTTAGGGGAAGACGGCACCAGATAATTTCTTCTCTGTTCCTGAGGCTGGAAACCCGGCAATCTGGCTGCAAGTCCTTTTGGCCACATGTGAAGCCAAAAGGTTTTATCTGATAAGTGGTCAGAGTGAAATGACAACATGCTTCTCAACTAGGAAGTGGGCTCTGCCAGCCAGTAGCAGGGCTGGCAGGTGGAGTGCCCACCCTCCTGTGCAAGGTTTAGGGAGCCCGAGGCAAAAACTTGAGGCCGCAGGGCAGTACTGGGCTGGAGCTGGTGACTCAGGCTCTGCGCAGAGGCTCTGCCTTTTCAAGTGTAAAATACAAAACGTCCCGGACAGGAGGGCTCTCTAGGGCTCTCTAGAGAAAAATGAAAGGAGCACATAGACGGGAGCGGCTGGGAGAGGCAGTGGAGCTGATATTTGCTGCAAAGGGAAGAGAACAGCACCTCCGCAGAGGGACCCACAGCCTGCCACCGAGCTCTGTGCGGCTTATCCTTGTGGAGGCCTCACTGTTGCCTGCAAACCCTTGTGGACCCGAAGGAACTGAGGGGTGGGGTGGACGCTCAGCTCTCCTACAACTCTGCCCCTCACAGCTGCCTCGGGGCAAGTTAAGAATGTCCTATTCCCATGACCAAGCCTGTGTCTGGTTCCCAAGAAGATGGGCACAAAGGGCCCCACTCGTCAAATACGCTGGTCTTCGTGCGAAGGCACACATTGCTGCACCTGGGGAGAGTGCATGTCCCCTGGAGAGTATCGCCACGTTGCCGACACTCAGGAAATTCTGAAACCCTTCAATCATGTTTTCATTGCAGAAATGCCTCCCAAATAGTGAGTACTCAACCCATACACTCTGAAGAATTAAATAAATGAGGTTATTTTTGAGTCATGTCCTAACAATCCATCCCAATATGGAACCCAATGCAGAGGCGAGCACCAAGGGACTCCAGTCCCTGCCAGGATGTCTGATCCTCTTGGCAAACTACTGCCCAAGGTCCAAACCCGGCCTGTAGCTGTTTTGGTAAATTAAGACTCATTGAGTCACAGCCACACTTACTTGTTTACATGTTGTCTACGGGTCGCTATTGTGCCCTAACAGCAGGCAGAGTTGAGTAGTCATGAAAGAGATATATGGCCTGCAGAGCTGAAATATTTTATATCTAGCCCTTTAATAGAAAAACTAGAGTCCCAATGCACGAAATTCATGCAAGGGGCTCGGCCCTCGCAGCCCTGGCTTTGTCCAGCAGGTCATTTGGATGGTCATTCTGTTGTTTGGTCTAATTAGCATATTAGCTCTTTATTATATAGGATCTTCCAATCCATGCTCCAGGCCACTTCCTAGATTCAGCAGGTTTGGGATGAGGTCAAGGATTCAGAGTTTCTAAGAGGCTTCCATGTGAAGCTGCTTGTCTGTGGGCCACTCATTAGTAGCAAGTTTCTAAGACTCGCTAGTATATGTCAAGAATCCACCTTGAGCCCTAGCTTGCCTCGTTTTCCAGAAGAAAGATCCTAGGCAAAGGGCGCAGGGATCCTGCCTCAAGTTAACTGAGCAAAGCACTACCAAAGGGCAGGTCCTCCCAGGCAACACTGCATCCGGTAATGTTTTCTTTTTCTTTTTTAAAAAAATATATCTTATTGATTTTTTACAGAGAGGAAAGGAGAGGGAGAGAGAGATAGAAACATCCATGATGAGAATCATCGATCAGCTGCCTCCTGCATGCCCCCTACTGGGGATCGAGCCCGAAACCAAGGTACATGCCCTAGGCTGGAATCGAACCTGGAACCCTTTAGTCCGCAGGCCGACGTTCTATCCACTGAGCCAAACCGGTTAGAGCCGGTAATGTTTTATTTAGAACATCTCATGTTTTCATCTTAACCTTAAGTTAACAATATGCTCACTCTCTCCCTTCCCTCCTCTCTCCTCTTATCAAAATGGCTTTTAGCTAGGAAAGAGTTTTATTCTACAACCCATGGGAATTAGGTATATCAGTTTTCAAATCAGATAGACCTGGATTTGAATCCCAGGCCCACGACCTACTAAGTGTGTGAGTATGAGTAACAAGTTTAAACTCTTTAAATCCTGCTTTTCTTATTTTTAATATATTCACCTTTGCTGAGCTACTGTAAAGAGATGAAACAATGCATATGGTGATTAGTTGTAAGACTATGACTAAAAATATAATATTATGATCATAACATTAATATTGGTTTAGCTCCTCAGAGGTGTTTGCTCTTTCATAGGGAAGAACTGCTTCTTTGACTCTTCTAGATTTATGTCTAGAAGGCAGCCACTTCATAAAGGTAAGAGGCCTGCAAGGTCCTTAGGCAATGACTTTGAGAATCAGAAACACAAGCCGAATGTGTGGAAGTCAAAAGAGGAATGCCCCATATTGGAGTGGCCATCGGGTAACATTCGGACCTTAAAATAGTTCTTGGAGTCCTGTCATCACTGAGTTCCGACGGCCTGCCCTAGAACTGGTTTAGGGTGGGACCGCCAGGAGCCTTTTCCAGGTAGGTTTTCCTTCTAGTTGGTCGAAGGTGGCATCACCCAGAGAGCAAGGCAATCCCCTTCACACAAACTAGGGTCAGCCTCAGAATCCATTTTCTCAGCAGCTCGGAGAAAGGGCTCCAGAGTCAAGAGAAGCAGTTCTTTCACTCCAAGAGTGGTCACCCCAAGATTCTTGCTTAACTGACAAAACACTAGTAGAGGGAACTGCAGACGGTCAGCACATCCTGGTACTTCCATCCCATCTGACAGCATATTATATGAGATTGTGCAAGTCCCATTTCCTTGGTATACTAATAACCCGTGGTACATGCATTATTTGAGCAAATGACAAGGTCCTGAAGTTAAGACTCATTAACACAGAGTGTGGTCCCCAGTGTGTCCGTGCCATGCAAGCAAATCCTTATCATCTCCCATTTTGGAAATTTCACATTACATTCTGCTTCATGAATTGCACAACTCCATGGTAATATAGATTAACAGTTTGAAAAAAAATAACAAATAACATTCTGCTTAGGGGAATTTCAGACATCAGGCTTCTGATAAGAAAAGAGGGATAATGTTGAAGACTTTAGGATAGCATATTATCTTGGAGAATAAAAAGCCATTCATTGTTTTCATTCCCCAAGGCTGTGGGAAGAATTATTTAAAGATTATTTTCATAACTTTTAATACAATTAATTTCTATAAACCCCATGGACAATTTCCTATTTTTAATGATTTCCCCTTTCTTTTCCCCCAAGAGCCTTTCAATTGGACAAAATTTTTCTTTACAATTAAAAAAAAAATGAATGGATGTGTCTCAAGACGGCTGGCAGTATTTTTAAGAACCGGTAATAATTTATTCAGGTCCATATGAAGTAATATAATCTACCTTCACACACATTTCACAGAAACACGTGGTGTACACCTCCTGCGCTTGGTGAGGTGGTGTACACCTCCTCCTTCTTGGGTGGGACACACAGGGAACCTCCATGTATCAGAGATCGCTGATGACAGCCCCTTCTCCTGTGTAAAGGTCATCTCCCCGCAGAACAGTTCGCCTAGTTAAGGGGACTCCAACTTCTAAGGGCCCTGCCACGCGGACGACGGAGTGAATGAGGGACAGAGGATGTCAGATGTCAAATGCAGGGCACGTCTGTTGCTGAGCTGGTAGGAGGGGAGAGAAACCTCTACTTAGACAGCACTGAAAAAAAGCAGGACTCCACAGTGCACTCTGGAAGGAAAGGGGAGGCTATTCTGTCTCTTCTTTTGTGTCACAAAACTCGAAGTGGCAGCAAATGGCATTGGATGTGCTTCTGGGTGCCAAGGCAATATGTGTGTGTGTGTGTGTGTGTGTGTGTGTGTGTGTGTGTGTGTGTGTGTCTGTCTGTCTGTCTGTCTGTCTGTCTGTCTCCCAGTGCCGGAGGATGTGTGTGTGTCCCCATGCCGGAGGGCAGATGTGTGTGTGTGTCCAGAACCGGATGGGGGAACGTGTCACTAGGAGCGTGGTCTAGGAGGCTTCTAAAGTTTCAGATGGAGAAAAGGGACGCAGAAGGTAGAGGGGGTCGACAAGGGAAAGGGCCAGAGAAGAGCAAAGGGTAATGAAGCAATCCTCCAAGAAGGTATGTTGACTCCAAGAAACTCAGAATTTGCAAGTATTTTAATCCCTTGAACTATAGCCATACCAGATGAGCTAGGATACAAAAATATCCCAGCTCTGTAAATGCTTATCAGTGGCTTAAAAATATCTGTTTAAAACGACTCCAAGACTACCCCAGATAAACAGGCCGGGGTGAGGCACAGGCACAGGGCAGTCTCTAAGCGAACCTGCCATGCAGACCTGTGCCCCCACCTCTCACTGCTCCCGGCTGCCTTCCTCCAGGAGCAGAGGGCTCCCTCGCCATTCCTGGCTGCACCCGGCACCAATCAGGCTTGACTTCCCAATCTGAAGTCTATGCGACAACCAGCTAATCTGATAGACCAACCCGGTACCTATGCTTTCCCTCCTGCAGAACAAAGTTGCATTTAGTTAGGCCTTTTCCTTCACAAGGCAGATGCCCAAAGCAAAAAGGGAGAAGCAGAAGGAATTTCAGACTCTGTGTATAACTCCCCTTGGGGTAGCTCTGGGGCTGGAGCCTTTATGTCACTGTGACAGAGAACTGGTCTGTGCAGACGATGGCCAACATGCCTTACAGGTTTTCTCTCTGTATGTGCAGATGTGTGTTCTGCTCCTTCTCCTTGCCACTCCCCAAACCACACTACTCAAACAACATGCATCCCTGCACACAGACACGTGTGTGTTGTATGTACATTGAGTGTGGCACATTGTGGTGTCAGCATAGCCCTTTTATTCCTTGGGCTTCTCAACATTGTCTAAAGTGGGGGTTGGTGAAGTATGGTTCATGGCCAAACCCAACCCACTGCTTGTTTTGTCAATAAAGTTTTATTAGAACATATTTGTCTACTGTCTATTTGTGTATCATCTTTTGCACTATAATAGGGTTGAGTAGTCAGTCACAACAGAGTTTAATGTTCCAAAACGTCTAAAATACTTACTGTCTGTCCCTTTAAGAAAAAGTTCGCTGACCTCTCAAGTAGCACTCAGATCTAGAAAACAGATATTTTGTAATTTCCAAAAGGTCTTCCCCTCATTTTAAAAGTGATTCATGAACATTCACATCTAAGACTCACAGAACTGTATAATTAAAAAGCAGATTTAGATGATTAGTCCTACCTAAAGCCTGGTATGAGGTTCTCCTCTAGAAAACCCGTGGATGTCCCATCTCTCCCCACACTTCCAGTGAAAGGAACTCCTCGGGTGCTCACAGGAAAGCTGTGATGCTGCCCAACAGCACTGTGGGAAGGCTCTTTTTCAGCCGGAGTGCAAATCTTCCTATCACTTCTATCCATTTGGCTCCCATTCTGCCTTTTGGGGCTGCTGAGGATGGAGGTGGGGGCAATTCCTTTTAGATAACTCATTAGTTGTTTGGAGGCAACTGACCAGCCTTACCTTTGTGTTTTGCTGGCCTAGGTTGGGTGCCCAGTGCCTTCTCCGTTCCTTGGGTGGTGTGTGCTGTGCCGTAAGCTCTCTGCCTCCCATCCCGCTCCTGGATGCCTGTGTCCTTTCTACACTCAGGTTGCGAGGCTGCTGGGTCCTCCTCCACTGGGGCATTTATTTATGGCCGTAGTTCCGACAGTTTCTCAGAGAAGCTTCGGGCGAGCAGAGCAGAGGCTGGCCGCTCCCTTTCTGGAGTCCCAGGCTCAGGGTAGCACCCGCTCAGATGGGGCCCCATGGCGCCCTCTGAGAGTGGGCACACTAAGCCTTTGTATTTGTGCTGGAGGCCTAGCAGGAATCCACCAGAGAGCTGGCTCTGGAGAATGGTATATTTTGAATTAACCACTCAACAAATCATAAAACGGGATTGTCAGATTCATTATGGAAAGGGCTGTGCAGAATATAATGCTTTAAGTACGTGTGGTGGCTGCTGGGGATACAACTGGTATTAGTGGCTTAAGGGGCTCAGAAAATTTCCACGAGACCCTAACAAAGGCACAGCCTGTGTTTGGTGAGAACAATGGAGGATGGACCCTTTTCCTTCCATTGATGAAAGGAGAGCTTTCTTATTATTTAAAAGTTTGCCACTCCAAACACCCAATCTCCCCTCAGTGTACCATTTCAGAGCTACTGAGGGGAGGTAAAAAAATATCATTAAACAACCCCCAAAAAAGCACGCGCAATGAGGTCTCATTCCGTGGTAATGAGCTCCAATTTAACACGATCATTATTTCTGACATTAAAGGCCTGAGAATAGTGTCACATGCCCAGAAGCTATTATTTTTTTTACCCGATAATCCCAGAAATAAGAAGCTGCCATTAGGGACAGTGAGTCAGGGGCTATAAAAGTGCCTTAATATAGGAAGGTTGCAACAGACTGACTTGACCATGGGCTGCACGGCCTGAACAAGGTTCTCAGCCACCTGTAGTGCCTCCAGCTTCTGCCACCTTAGCTGATCTCTCAGGCAGGACGGCCAAAGGTTGTGCTGCGGATGATCAGAGAGTAAGAGCATGGGTTTGGTGTCAGATGGATTCTGGATTTGAGGTCTGGCTGTGCCATTTGTGCCCAAACTATATGCCTTTGCGAATTTTTACTTAAATTCCCCATGCCTCAGTTTGGCTCATCTGCAAAATGGAACATATACTACTGAGTGTGGAGCAAATGAAACAAGACACAGAAAACAGAGGCTCCAACACCACAGAGGAGAAAGGAGTCCCCAGGATGATGGGAGGAACATTCTAAGGCAACAGATGGGCTTTGGGCTTATGGATCAACCAGTCTTGATGGGAGCAGATCAGAAAGCTGTAGGGGGATTTTCCTAAGAAGATAAAATTGATATAACTCCCAGTATATTTGAATATATTTAGAAAAAATGTACACAATTAGAGGAGAGTTTATAGACATGTCCATAATTATTACAGAAAAGCAAAAATAGAACCACTGGAAACAGAGTTACGTAGGAAAGGGAGAGTAATCATAGTATGCTACATGGATCAGCAGGGCTCAATTTCGACCTGAGGAAAATTGTATCACAACATTGGGAGGATGGGAATTTTATGTGTTTTTTAAAAGGGGATTTCAAAGAGAGCTGGTTTCTCATTTTCCATAGTGGGAAGTCAAAAGATAATGCCTAGAAGTAAAAATCAAGAATAGAAAATTTTAAAATTATATTTAGAGATGTGGAGATAAATTCCTAAGGAATCAGTTAAAAGCATTGCGTGTCTGTGGACAGTAGGCACTGGATGGGAGATTTTCAGGGGAGACTGTTGCTTTCCTAACAGGCACTATATGAATCTAAAAGCTATGTTTTGAATAACTTTCATAAAAATAAAATAAAGTTAAAATAATGAAAATTCATATTGAAAGGGTCTCACCAATTAATTTCCTCACTAGTTCTTCTAGATTTATTAGAATTAAGTCCAGAATTAGCAGTTACTCTTGTTTTTCTCAACCTTCTAGTAGATGAAATATGCCTGGAGGTCAAGAATGTTTTGGGAAGTGTATCTTTAACAGAAGGAGGAACATAGCAAATCTGGGGAGCGTTGGCAAACCCTGAGAGGGGTGCATTTTGCAAGTGTGAAGTTCATAATCTTGGTTAACAATATATGAGCCATGTGACCTGGGTGGTCTGAATCTTATTCCCACAAGGACGGCACCTCTTTATCTTTCTCTGTTTATCCAGATGTACACAGTGTCCACCACATTGCACCCCAGTGGCTCAAGGGTTCCCCACCTGCCAACCAATTGTCAGGGTCTTGCAGAGCCTCTTCATACCTGCACTAAACTTCCAAGTTCACTTTGTTTCTTAGTCACAAAAGGTGCACTGGGGATACAGATAACTGGGGGGCATAAAGGCTTATCTGATTAACATTCCTGCATTTTTTCTTTAAATTATCAGAAGACTTCTATTATTCTTTTAATGTCATTTCACAATCTTCCACCATATGTAATTTTTAAGAATATATTTTTGTGGCATGTTTTTCCCTACTGTCTCTCCAATTTAAGCTTAACATCCCTTTGATGAAATTGGCATGCCACTTGTTCATATATTGTTGTCAGTCCCAAAAGTCTGACGATTGGTTCTAATGATCTCCCCCACAATCACTAACAGTGTTTCACCATTGTGGTACTCAATTCCTGGTCCTCTCCCTTCCTCCATAAATATTTACATTCAGTACTACTAGCTGGCCAGCTGTTCAAATGCCAATTCCTCTTTTCCCAAAGTTACTATCTTGAAGTTGAAGTAGAAGTGGATGCATACCTAAAGTAATTGGTGCTATTCACAAGTTTAAAGTCACCAGAGATGAAATTCAGTTTCTACTGGAAAGACCCACTCATCCTCATGTGAATCTTCCTTCTGATACTTTGTCCTATTTCCCAGTTCCAATGACAATGAATCAACTAAGGAAAGTTGGGACCTGGTTTCTGGGAAGAGAGGACAATGATACCTGCAGGGAAACATATACTCTTGAAAGCCACCACAATATCCACCGGGTCAGAGAACCATTGTAAAGCAAAGTGCTAGAAAACAGTGAATTGTTAATTAAGAACGAGAACTCTTTAGCAGTTTCCATCTTTGTGTCACCAGCAGCACTGATGTCCTCCACATACCATATTTTCCGGCGTATAAGACGACTTTTTAACCCAGGAAAATCTTCTATACACCCAGTCGTCTTATACGCTGGAAAATATGGTATATGAGGACAGAAGGATGCAGCTATGCTTGCAATGGTGCACAAAGCCCTGTTGAAATCATACGAAACTGGAGTGATACATACCTAGATTTTATACTAACTGAAGTTTTTTCATGGCTGCAGAGCAAATCAAACCTCATACCCTTTATATAATATTTCCAGAGTCTTTATATGTGCTAAACATTGAGCTGAACATCTTATATGCATTACCTCATACAATCCTCTTAGTAACCAGTTGACAGATCAGGAAAACAAGGCCCAGAAAGGTAAAGAAATTTCCCTGAGGTTTTCAAGTGCATGTTTGGCCAAGCCAGGGCTCGAGAACCAAGATCTGATCCCAATGACTACTCTCTCCCCCACTAGAGCAGTGGTTCTGCATGAGGGGTCATTTTGCCCCCACAGCAATTTGGAAATGTCTGAAACAGTTTTACTTGTCCCACCTTGGGCTGGGGGTGCTACTGGCATCTAGTGGGTACAGGAATCCTGATAAACAGCTACAACATATAGGACAGCCCCACAAATGCCAACAGAGTCGAGAAACCCTGCCCCATGCTATACTAGTTTTTCTTTAAGAAATTCTTTTAAAAAACATATTTTTATTGATTTCAGAGAGGAAGCAAGAGGAAGAGAGAGATAGAAACATCAAAGATGAGAGAGAATCATTGATTGACTGTCTCCTGTACGCCCCACACTGGGGATTAAGCCCGCAACCCAGGCATGTGCCCTGACTGGGGATTGAACTATGACCTCCTGGTTCATAGGTCAATGCTCAACCACTGAGCCATGCCTGCCAGGATTCCTTAAGAAATTCTGAATTAATGGCCTATTGCCTTCTCTCCCCAGCATCTAGAATAGTGCATGGCACATAACTGCTATCAATGGCCTTATAACTATTACCAAACAGATTATTTTTCTGAAATCAGGAAAGCCCCTATAAAGGACACCAATTGCTTTTCTTTTGTTATATAACTAATACTTTTAAAAGGTCTATAATTGGACTTCACCGAAGATGCTCAGAATAGGGGCTCTCATGTACAAAACTCACTACAGAGGAGTACAGAAATCCCAGTAATAAACCCCAATTTTGCACATTAAGTGTGGATGTATGAGACATCTACAGAGACTTTCCCGTACCTACCAGCTGTCCCACAGGACTTTGTTAAATATGCTCACATGCACATCTGAGGTAGAGTTCGACTTTTAATAAGGCTTAGAAGGAAACCACGGCTCACTATAAAATGCTTGTTGTTTTCCTTTGTTCTTTCCTAATCATCACCCTACCTGGAATAAATAGGACAGGGCCCTGGAGGAATGCAGTATCCTGTTGAAGTTGGAGAAGTAGCTGGGGGTCTGAGAAGAAAATAGGGAGTTGGAGAAAAGGAAAAGGCACAATATTCTCTGTCAGCCTCCAAGTGGGCATTTTCTCCACTCCTTTCTAGTTGGGATGGGTGGAGGGTTATGGGGAGGAGAAGATGAGGATGGAGAAGTGGGTCAATCCCATGGCAACTGAAGATTGCCTTATTTATCAATGTCTCCCATGGTTCAAGGGTGCCACCATGGAGGATCAAACTAGGGGAGGCTGTATTTTACCTTCTTATCCTTCTTTTGCAGAGTTCATGGTTTCCGAAGGGAAATTGAAATGTTTACTTGCTAAATTAGTAGATTTATTTTACTTTCAATCATTCAACAAGTAGTAAGTGCCAGGGTATCCTTCTGGGTACTTGGATAGATGTAGTACATTCCCCAGCCTGGTAGATAGTTAAGAGCAGCCACATGAATGAGTCTCACCGGTAACAGATGAGTGGCAGAGATGTGGGCCATGTCTATGCCCAGACCTTTAAGTAGTGACCGTGCTACCTCCTCCTTGATCCCTTTCTACTGTGGGTTGCCTGTGGGACCCAGCTGTGATCCCGCAGATGGTGATGATACTCTGAGAGATAGCAGAGTGACATGAAGGAAGGAACCTGAATGGCTCTCTTGTGAGCAGGAAATGAACTTCTCTGTTCTTTTAGCTGCTCCGTCCTTTGGGTCTCTGTGTCATAGCCTTGGTTATGTATGTGTAAATAATAACGATCTTTGCTCTCATGGAACTTACATTCTAGACAGACAGTGAATGCCCAGGGTAAGTAGGGAGGGTCTTTTATGACGAGACCTAAATGATAAGAATAGTCAGGCCTGGGAAGATCTGGGAACTCAGGCAGTGGAAAACCAAATGCACAAGCTAACTTGTGCCTGAGGACGAGAAGGATAACATGTCTGAAGTGTAGTGCTTAGGGTGACAGCATTGGGCGAGGTTGGAGAGGAGGCAGAATAAGAATAAGGAGTCTGGAGGCGAGTGTGGTATGAATCCATCAGTGTCTCAAACTGCCTGTAGGAGTGTGCATATGAGTAGAAAGAGGGAGAGAGGAAGAGATATCATTTGATTTGCATGTTGGAGGTTACCTTGGATAGGGTACAGAAAACCGGTCAAGAATGGGATGGAGAAGCACAGTGAGCACACCACTGCAGGGGTTCAGTGAGTGATGACGGTGACTTGGACCAGGACACAGTGGGGATGGCCCAAAGGGCTGGGTTCAGGGTGTGTGTTGGAGGTCAAGCCAACAGGTTTTGCGGATGGATTAGATGTGGAAGGTGAGGGAGAGTTCTTACCATGAGCTACTGGGCAGAGGTATCATTTACTGAGTTGAGCAAGATTGGGGAAGAAAATGTTCTTTGATGGGGGAGGTCTTTAAGAGGCCTGTTGTAAAAGTGTGAAGTCTGAGATGCCTGTTAGAGGTAGAACTGAAGAGAATGGGGCGCAGGAGAGATAATTGAGGGAGTCGTCAGGAAATAGATGGACTTTGAAGTCATGGGCCTAGAAGTGTCCTCCTTGGAAATGGGAATGGAGAGAGAAGAGAAGGGTCCAGGAAAAGGTAGAACTTTTCGCATTTTCTCACCAATCTCTGGGATAAACATCCCATCAGCTTTCTAGGAGGAGGAAAGCCACGCCACGGTGGTAATTCCAACTAGCCTTTGGGGAGTCCCTTTCAGTGGGGTGTAGAGGCTGGCCTGTTGGCTCATGAGAGGCAGATGTTAAATGTTCAGGAATCGTGTGAGCCCGCTGTTAACTACAGCCATTATCGTGGGAGCCACAGTGGAAGCATTTACACCCCAGTATTCGGTAAATAGTCCAAATCGGGGCCTTCCTATAAAATGCGAGAGCCAGCTCATCAGCATATCACTCATCCCATCCCACCTCGGGGAGGGGCTTAGAACTCCACCTGGTCAGAGGACTGCATGGATCCCCAGACACCACCTGTGCACACTCTTGGGACCCCATTCCTGCAGGAGTGGAGCTCATGGCACATGACTTACGGCACACAGTGGCAGGGTCCCATCACTCAGGAACCCCTGCAGCATTCAAGCGAGATCCCGCGTGGCTCCTTTGCCATCGCGAGATGGATGATAGCTGGTAGTGGGGTCTCCAGCAGCCCTTCCCAACAGTCCAAGGGGAGGTTCGGAATCTGAGTAGCCAGCTTTTTGTGGAGTGAGTCCTTAGAAAGGGAGGAGAGTATTGTTTCTACTAAGCAGTAGTTGCAAAAAGAATTGGGGATTTGGAGAGTTTCTCCCCTCTGGGGTGTGGGTGGGAACGCTGAGATGGACACAGGGCCGTGGGCAGTAAGGCAGGGGCACCTCTGCAATCCCGAGTTCCTAGACACACAGCACCCCTCTTCCCTTTGGAGAGGTAGCACGTTCGTTCTTGGTAGCCCTTCTCTTTCCTCCACTCATGTTGGCATTGTCTCTACCACACCTATTTCACTGACTCCAAGAAGCATGTTCACAAAGGTGCAAATGGGCTGATTAGTTTATTCAGGAGTATTGACATGCTACAGTGCACTGGAGCGTGCAGACAATGCCCCTCACGCTCCAGCGGGCTGTGGCTACCTTCACTGCCTCCAACGGGAATCGAGTGCTGCTTTGCGTTGGTGCTCAGGGCTTGAGAGATGTGTCACTGCACCATCGCTCTAATTATGATTTTCAGAACATACAGCTGTCTGGCTATAGCGGGCCCATCAAAAGTGCATGGAAGGCTACGGGAGAAGGAGAGCAGAGAGCACACCCCGGAGCTGGGCTCTGGGGAGAACAAAATGGAGCCCTTGCATTATCTGCTGTGCACAGCTGGGTCACGCACCACATACACACACATACACACGCAAAACCCATGAGCCTTCCTGAGTGAGGCTTTCATTTAGAAATGAACTCACGAATCAGGGATGCAGAGTCTGTAAGGAATCACAAAGGTCATCCAATCCAAAGCTTCCTTTTTTTCAGATGAGGAAACTGAGGCTCTGAGAGGTTAAGTGATTTCCCTGGGGACACACAGCTAACTAGAGCGAAGGGGAGTCCTTGCCCTCCTTACCTCCAACTCTCACATCCTTTCCCCCATAAAAAGCTGCTGAATCTAAGTAAAGGTCTAAAACCTCAACTACATGGTGTATGTGTGCATGCGTGTGTGCGTGTGCGTGTGTGCGTGCTTGGGTGAAGCGCTGTCAGTGTGTGGTGGGAGTCTGCAGGGATAGTCTCTCCTTGCTTCGTGTTTTCACGTCTCCCACAAGCCAGGAATAAAAAGGAAGGAAAAGCTGAATCGTTCCCTCAGGCAAGCAGATCTGTGGAAAAACAGAGTCAGTAGCTCTGTCTTCAAGGGGTCAGGCTGACTGCCTTCTCTGAGCATCAGGGCCACTTTTTCATCTTTCCCATGCTCCAATCGTGCCTAATCTATAATAATGTGGTTCCGAATGCATTATGGCAAATGCAAGATGGGATGGGACTCTCTCAGCTCCCACCGAACATCTCACTGGCAAAACCCGTGAGGAGCCGCAGTGGAAGGTTCGGGAAGAGGAGTGCAGGCAGCCGCCCGTGGAGGGAAAGGTTCTCCCGCGTTGGTGGCTCCTGGTCATTTTTGTTATTGTTCTTAATAAAGGGATGCCACCGTAGCGTTGGAGGCTCACCTTTTACCCTCGTGTTTAATTGCTGCAAAAGCCGTTTATTACCTGTGTTCGTCCCCAAGGGAACATGATCCTTTATGGCAACCAGGCCTGGCTATTTCTGGCTCAGCTAATGGCCCAGAAATGATCCCATCACCTCTGCCTAATTCTGGGTCAGCCCGATCGCCACACCGGTCTGTCTCCAGCTCAGGAAGGCCCTCCCTTGTGAAAGGAAGAAGGGCAGGAACTGGGATTTCCTTCCTTCTTTGAATTTTGCATAAAACTCCCTCCCTGTCCACATAATGAGAAAGCATCAATCACCCGTCTCTCCCTGGAATGGCGGAGGCCATCCCGAGCCGGTCTCTGTCCTGCTCATCTGTCCGCAGGAAGGGCTTGCGAAATTGCTTCTCTCAGAAAAATATGTTCATGTCCACCTTCCTCGGATGGCTCTCACAAATGAAAGTGCTTTGTCATTTTTAATGCCCGGTGTTCCCTCTCTCCCCACTGTCTCCAGTCACAATCCAGCCAATAAAACCCATAGGTATTTGGCTTAAAAAAATGCCCTGAGGGCCCAGAGGATGGTGGGAATCTACCCCCTGCAGGTTCTCCTTGAGTTGCACAACTCAGAAATGACTGCAAGAAAGGGTTCCTTCTGTTCCCTTGGAATCTTCCGGAACCTCTGGCAGCATGTGGATGGACACACAGAAACAGTGGAGGTCACAGATGCCTGCCTGAACACAGAGGTGTGTGCCCCATCTTCCTCGCTGGCCGGCGTTGGGCATCCAGGGAATTAACAGAGGTGGATGTTCTTTGTAAATGGGAAAGTGCACTAAAAATGCAAATTATTATTATTTCTAAAATGTCTCCAGCCTACAATTTGTCACAGACACCTATCGTTCTCCTTAGATGGCTGGGTAATTGTTCCTCATGCCGGAGGGAACGAGCCTCTCTCTGAAATGTTTGCATGTCTGTGTAGAGGCTTAAGCATATAGCACCCTGTTATAATAAGGTTTCAACGCCATGGAGATTTGTAAATGCCAAAGGACTAACAATATCCTCCAAAACAACAAATGCATTGAGCTTTTAATAGAAAAGTTAGAAGGATAACCTGATCCCAGTGTTATAAAAGTCACCCTCTAGAATATGAATTGGGGGTGGGGGGAGGGCGTGGATCAACATTCTCATTTCCAAGGGAGCTTTATGTGACAGATTTGTGGCCTCAAAGGTATTTCAAAACAGAAGTTGGGCATAATGTGATTCTCACATACCTACATTTACTCAAGACTGGATTATCTTCTTTCCTTAGATACCTATTAGCCTTAACGTTTTCTGCCTTTTCTTGATCACACCAGCCACCCAAACAGTAAAAGATCTGCAAACATGTAATTGCACCAAAATAATCTAATTATTCAAAGGCGCCCCTGTTTCTCCAGGAGAACTTGAATGCCTCCCTGATGATGGAGAGAGAACTGGCTCCTTAAATTATTTGTGGTGAAGAACAACTTGTTATTGTTGTTAAAATCCAGCCCTCCATGAAGTGATACTTTGTAAAAGATATAAAAATGGACTACTAGAAGAATAAAATGTTGACTGAATGTTGCAGTATGTCAGATTGCTATAGAAGTTTCTAAACTCTTACTCTGAATTTCTGTGCTTAAGTTGTTGGGGACCTCAAATGGTTCCCAGGCCAGGAGCGGCTTGCGGCCCACACTTAGAGTAGCACTGATGCAGAGGCAATGAAGCGTCTTGCTATCTTACTTACAAGTGGCTCAAATTCCCATTATGCAACTTCTTATTCCTTATAAGAGATTGTAAATTTGATGTTTTAACAGTAGTTCTATTTAAGCAGGGGCAGGTCTTTATAAAAAAGACTCTCTGTAAAAAAGAGGGATCTCTTACCTTTTGGGACAGCATAGATGGACTGGAAAATATTACGCTAAGACAAAACAAAATGAATTGACCAACAAAATCAGACCCGGAGCATGGAGGCATGGAAGAGATTGACATACCTCAATGTGGGGTTGGCGGGGGGTGGGGGGGGGGGGCAATAAGAGATAAACCAAAGAACGTATATACTTACATGCATAGCCCATGGACATGTGCAATAGGGTAGTGAAGACCTGAAGGGTGGGTAGGGGCTGTGTGTGTGTGTGTGTGGGGGGGGGGAGATATCTGTAATACTATCAACAATGTAGAAACAAACAAACGAAACATAGTTAATACCAATATGAGTTACACAAGGCACTGTCCAAGAATAAATCAGGAAGTTACCCTAAGGCAGGGGTCCTCAAACTTTTTAAACAGGGGCCAGTTCACTGTCCCTCAGACCGTTGGAGGGCCAGACTATAGTTTAAAAAAAACTATGAACAAATTCCTATGCACACTGCACATATCTTATTTTGAAGTAAAAAAACAAAATGGCAAAAACACATGCATGTGGCCCGCGGGCCGTAGTTTGAGGACGCCTGCTCTAAGGTGTGGCAGAGGAAGGGGATAATGTGGAGCTGGCTGCAGTATAAAAAGAAGGTAAAAACTAACACACAAAAAACCCCCCCCCCCCCCACACACACACACACAAACCTGAAGTGATCTGTAATCTGTATTTCACATGGCAGCAGATTAAGGGAATATAAAGACAGATAAAACCAGGCTGGCACAAAAAAAAAAACAGACAGCCTGTGAAAGCTGTGAGAGGGTATAGCCAAGAGTGTGTATATGCACACACGTGTGTGAGTGTATGCATGTATGTGCACCTAGTCCGCCTGCTGGGCAGGCTGATTGGAGCCGAGTAGGGAAGGGCAAAAAAAAAAAAGAAAAAAAAAAGGTTGAGGGAGCATTTTCAGAAAAGGGGTCCAATTTATATCCGTTGCTGTAATTGGTTTGTTTGTGTGGAGCAAGAAGATGGGGGCCAAGGGGGGACGTGATGGAGTGAAACACAGGGCTGCGGCTCCTGGGCCTGACGAGTGGGAGAGAAATTGTTAGTAACCAGCACTGGTCCCGCAGGGGTTCATTAAGTGACTGGCCCTCCACAACATCCTGTCATTCCCAACCCTGGTGCGTCAACATTAGCCAGCTTTGCAGGATGCAATTGTGTGGTGTGCGAGGGTGTGTGAAGGCATGGGAGTGTCTGCTGGCTTTTCTTAGGGATACAGTTAAGTTTTCCATGGGAATTAGAATCGCGAAGGCCACATGCAATTAAAAAAAAAAAAAAAAAGAAAAGGCAAAAAGCAAAAGGGTGCTTTCTCACTGGAAACACAAATTTGCTTTGACATTTTAAAAAGTACCATGGAGTTGAACAATGGGGAAACCAAGAAAGGATCTGAATGGGCGGGTGGGGCCGCCGGGGAGCTGAAAAGAAGCCAGTGGCAAACACATCCAAAATGTAACTTCTTAAACCGCCTCTGAAAGGCAGAGCTTGCAGCATTATCTCCAGACCTGGAGGCCTGTCAGCCCGGGGGTGGGGGCGGCAGGAAACAGAGTCAGAGGGGAGAGTGAGGAAGGGATGAAGGGTGTCTTGGTGGCATAGAGTCCCTGCTGCTTTGGATCTCAGGATGATCCTTTCCAGGCGAAAACAGAGGGAAAACTCATGTGAGGAATTTTAAAGGAGCAGGAGTCCCTTTGGGGATCCCACAATTCAGATCTTAGAAAAGTACTAAGAGAAAAACACATGCAAATGCTTCCTGCGCTGGGAACGCTCAGGATTCGGTCTCAGAAGCGCTCTGCCTGTTGGGAGCAGCCAGGCAGTGGGCCTCGGGGCGGCGGAAGAGCTAACGGCCACTGGAGGGAAGCCCCCAGCCTTCCAACCCCCTGGCTCTGTCAGCTTGAGCTTGGACAAAGCCAGCCTGGAGACCGTGGACAGAGGGTCTTCCACCCCGGACAAAAGAAGGCTTGATTCCCACTGGTCTTCTGTGGTTTATAATGGTTTCCGGAACTACCTAAGAAAATCTAGGACCTACAGACATGAAAGCAGCCTCCTTTAGCTATTTCTCTACTTCCTAAAACATGTGTTTATCATGTATGCAGAAGAGGAAAAGGAAACCCTTCCATGTCGTAGGATGAACCTCGGCTCAAACTTAGTATTGTGGGTCCTAAACCTCCATCGTTAGCAAATCATAAGTAAGGGGGAGTCACAATATTGTTCAATGGCATTACCTAAGTGTTTGCAAACTTCAGGGCTGATTATAGGTTTTGCTGCTGGTGTTGTTAACGGCTGCCACCCACTGAGTACTTTATATTTCCTAATACTGTCGCATTGTCATCGTCATACCTGTGTGAAAGGGTAAGGTTGTTACTATTGTTGCCCCCATTTTTCCAGTTTTATTGAGATATAATTGGCAGATAGCATGTGTAAGTTTAAGGTGTACCATGTGTTGACTTGATACACTTACATATTGCAAAACGATGACCATCATAATGTGAGCTAACACCTCCATTGTGTTACATAACGACCATTGCATCTTGTGGGGAGAACATTTAAGATCCACTCTCTCAGCAATGATCACCCCCATTTCCCACGTGAGGAAACTAAATTTCTAAGTCCTGGATGTCCCTCCCCGCTGCAGAGACTCTGAGTCACAGCCATGCTCTCAGTGGTTCACTCCGCTGTCCCATCCATTCCTAACTGTTGCCTGTTTCCGAGCGTCTCCCAGGTATACGCCTGCCCGAAGCACTTTGCTTACATTATCTAATGATCTCAGTTGGTCCTCAAAGCCACAAATGAAGGTAAGCAGGCACTGCCTCCAACCCCAAGCATTTATGAGCTGGCTGCTGGCAGGAAGTCGCATCCTCCTCAGGCCATCTGAAACGGCCCAGTGTGGCAAAGAAACCACTCGTGGGCATGAATGTGGTCATTACAGATGGCCATGTTGGGGGCCTGGGTCTCTTGTACTTCAAGGGTGATAGGAAACACTAGATGACACGGGAAATGAACTTGCAACCCCCATCATTCCTGCCAGTCCTGCTGTTCTCAGCAACAGGGACCAAACCGGTAAGAAATACAAAAGACTTTCAAAGTGATGTTCACTAGCAATTAACAGAAGGCAAATGGAGCTTTCCTGATTTTCTTTTTAACTCTAGGAAGTCAGAATTGAAATAAATGCCAATATTTTAATACAAATATTCTATTTTTTTTCTATGTCTACCAGGAAGGACAAGGCTAGCTGGACCCCTTTATAGTATCCTGGATGATTTTTTTTTTAAAGCAACATAAAATAATAAAGACTAGGGTGCTCTCCCAGTACAACCCAGTTCCAGGGCGAGAATTTTGGAGTTGTTTATATAGGACGTTTCTTATCTGTACAAAGCAAAGAACCTCTCTAGGTATTTTCAGCGGATTGATCTTATCACGAAGATTTATTAAAAAGAAATGCAGATAGAAGAAAACAGGCCACTGTAATTACACATTAGTTTTATTTTATTTATTTTTTAAAATAAAAACTGACTCCAAGTTTTTTAGTCATTGAAATGGTCCTGCACATCATGGATGTGATGTAATGACAGCCTCAGACAGGGGATGCTTTTGATGCATTATTAACCATAAAAAAGACATTAAATACCAGACTTGAATGCCATGGGGATGCATATTTCACTAGGAATTATTTTTCCATGTATGCTTCAAGTTTATTTTGGTAAACAGATGACTGGAGGCTGTCAGGGCTGGGGTGAGATTTATGTTCCTGTGGAATCTTCCTGAAAGGAGAGGAAATGACTGGGACCTGTTGAACGCCCACAGCAAAATGTAAATCTTTTCTTGGCTCCAGGGGAGGTTGGAAAGTGCCACACAAACAATTCCTCCGGGAACATGGCTTCCAAGCTGCATGTGGATGCCCGTAGGGGAGCGCCCGGAGAGGGCGTGAAGGGGACACACACTCCACTTTCTCCAGGAGGCAGAGGAGCAGAAACATCTGGACCGGATGGCTGGCTTCAGGATGCCCCGCCAGATGCCTTGTGAGTGTCAGCTGAAAAGAGCACCCTGAATTACATTCTCATCTCAGAGTCTACCCCATGTGGGGACCAAGAGGAGTTTCTTTCTGTACCGCTGGCACATTGCTGGCGATTCTGGTGAGGGACACTGAACTTATGGACCATGTGGGTTCTCTGATCCTTCGTCAACAGTGGAGGCACCAACGTGGATGCCTACTAAACCTCACCTTGGGGGGCCTCTGCAGCCAGAATTACCGTCATGACAGGACCAGCTGGGACCTTGCTGGACCTGCAGGCGATTCCACAAAACCACAGATAATCGTATCCACCTTTAGGGCCTGCTCCTGCCTTTTCTCCATTTGATATTTAGAAAATCTCCTCCTAAAGACATATCCATTTTGGCAGATACTAATAGTCTAATGTAGCTGCTCCAGGCTCATACACTCATTTGGAATGCAATAAATCCTGTTTAACACTTGTTACATAGACACTTAGCTACAGATCCAGAGCCAAATGGCACACCTAGTCCATATGAGTCTGTCACTTTCCTGCTCTCATCTTGCCTCTGCCTGGGAAACTGTGAGTGCCAACAGATGTTACTACAACTCAAGGCCTATAGGGTCGTCTTTACCAGGTCGATGATCCATGATTTGTACTAATGGGACAAGACTGGCATGGAGAATGCCGAGGAAGAACAGAGAATGGCTTGGGAATGTATTTTCTCCTTGTAGTCTTCTCTTCTTGAACTTTGGTTGAGACTGATTTATCTTCTTTGATGACAGTTCAGTTTCTGAATAAGGCAGTGAACTAGCCCCTGTATTTATGTCTTGGTTTCTTAGAGTAACAACTGGATCAGGGTTTTGGGTGATGCCTTTTCCAAGGTGGCTGATTCTAAGGAAGTGTTCCTCAACAGTGCGCGACTCTGTCTTGCAGCAGATATCTGGCAATGCTTTAGAGACACTTTTGATTGTCACAAGTGGGGGCTTGTGGGGGGTGGGGGGGGGGAGTGCTATAGGTATCTAGTGAGTAGGAGCCAGGACACTGCTGAACATCCATCAATGCATAGGATGGCCCAAAATGCCAGTTATGCTGAGGTTGGAAACCCTGTCCTTAGGGGCTGCAAAGCTAGCTACTGTGCTTGGTGACTGGGAGCATTTGGGATTAAAGTTTAGCTGTGCACCACCCAAAACTGATTGCATTTCAAAATGAGGGAGGGTCTCACCTGCTGATTTCCACTGATCAGAGATTCACACTGGGTGGCCTGTGTAAAACGGCCAGTGCTATGATGTCCTCACCACTCTGAGACTCACAGAATGTGGCTGAGAACATACCAGCAGTCCAAGCAGGTGTCATTCCACTCATTCTATGGCTGATGAGACGGAGACACGGGCCAGGTCAGTGACTTGCCAGAGGTCATTGCAGGAAGCAGTGGCAAGGTCAGCGAGAGGCCACCACCTTTCCAGCTTTAGCCTCCCATGTCCTAGTCAGTGTTAGAACCAGGAGGTCTTATGGAAAACACACACTCCCTCCCCTGCTCCCTCTCCCATGTATAGAGATATAGCAAAATGCAGGTTAAGTTGCCTTTAATCTTTAATTCATACACAAGGATGTGCTGCACCGAGTGATATAAAGAGTAAACTCCAGAGGCAGCAAGTTCTGTAGGTTTGGCCAGATCTTCCTTTTCAAAGACAGACAGCCTGGGGAATCGCACAGATGGCCTTCCATTGCCCTCTTAGATTCTTTTTATGGCAAAATGCTTGCTTTTATCAATTTCTACCCCAACCTCTGATTCCCATAGGCAGGGGGAAGCAAACAGCAATTGAGGGAAGCACACCTACCCTTTGGTCTGATGGCATTGGGGGACTCTGGCCACAGGGGATGTGGCCAAGGCTGCGAGTGGGAAGGTTGTTGGAGGTGGAGGGAGTAGGAGCAGAAGCTCTGGTTGCAGAGGCTTAGGGAGCTGCTTTTTCTGCTGGGGTGGAAGGATGTGGCCTGGGACCCATGAGGACGTCATTCATGCCAAGACCCTTGAGGGCATTTCTGCATTAATATATATCAACCCAGCTACAGAGGAAAGAGAAGACCATCATATCCACCCTGAAAATAGATGTGCGGAGACAATGACCTTGGGGTTTAAGTAACTAGAGAGGATGAAGCTGGGGAAGAACAGGACAAGTCTGAGTCCCCAATAGGGACTTGAGGTCTAAAGCCAATGGGGTGACAGGAAAAAGGATTTGGACGCCAATAACGCTAAGCAGCAGCAGCAGCAGGCGCAGCTGTTAGTGGCTCCTCATTGAAACATCTGCCCTTCTTTTCATCCCAGAGCAGTCTGGCCAAGAAGTAAAGACAAGTCAATCCCAACAGCTGGGTGGGCGGTGGTTCAATGTGTGGTGTCTGGAACCCTCTGGGCTGGAAACACTCCTTTGGGATTGAGAGGAGCACAAGCCGAGCAGAGCTTTGGAAATCTGGTTTCCAACCAGCTGACCTTGGGGCCCTCTACACTTGAAGTCAGGGCAGCGGTGACCTTGACGGTCCCATTGGGTGGACCAGTGGGTCAGGCCCTTGGCTTCAATGCTGCTATGTGTCAGTGTCTGAGGATTGGCTCAGCTTCTGCTCAGAGGGAGACACGGATGGCCTCCCAAAATGTTGATGTGTTATCCAAACTATCCCTCGGGAGAGAACCACAAGCTACATCAAAGCCAGCCCGGACACCCAGAGTTGTCCTCATCTGCCAGACTGGGTCACGTTTTACAGACACAAGCTCTATGAATCCCAAATGGGTTGGCTCTCTTCCCATTTGTTTCAACATGGATTTATGGGAGAGATTCCCACTGTTCTTTAAAATGCTCTCTCCCTGGATCCAGTACAGACATTCATTCATTTGGCCAAAGTCAACTTCGGTGAAATGAAAGTGTTAATTCATCCCCTAGATGAGTATTTCACACAAAATGAGCAGTTTCCTTGCAAAAAAAATGCAACGTAATAAGTACCTTTTTGTTTATAGTGCCAAGCGAGGCATTTCAGACAGCAAAACAGAAGAATATGCTATGGTCTCTAAGAGCTTCTTGCTGCCTGGAGAGCCCAGTGATGTGTCTGAGCATGGAGAAGGCACAGTGTGCTGAGTCATCCGCTCTGAATACACCCAGCGATAAGAAAAAATAGATGCATTTGGTCTGGAGAGAACTCTGCCCTAGATAAAGTAGTAAGAAATCTTGCCCCGTGGCACACACTTGCACCTCTCATTTTAAGAAGTGTCTCCAGTTTGTACCCACAGTACAGGTGGGTACTGAGCCACCTCCTGCTCCTAGACCTGGGTGATCTTAGGGACAACAGCCAGTGCGGGGAGGAAGCTCTCACAGGATAGGTGCCCTCTGGTGATGCACAGGAGAGCGCTAAGAATGAAGGATCGCAATGGTTACCATCCACTGAGTACAAATTATGTGCTTTGCACAAGTACGATTTCATCTCATTCTCGTAATAACCCATAGGGTGGGTACTTTTTTGGTGATGTGGATGCTAAAGAACAAAGAGTTTAAGTGACCTGCCCAGCACAGTAGTGGCTCTAGAACTAGAACCCTTAAATTTGGGCAAGATGCCATGCTTTTGATTTCCATTTGTCTTCCCCCGCCCCCGCCCCCCGGCACTGATATAGCATAGAACTTAGAACTCTGACAGGTGAGAGAGAGTTGTGAGATTTTGGTTTGTTTGTTTGTTTTGTATGGCTGTTGGTGGCATTGAGATCTTTATACTACATCTTTGACGGCCACTAACAGAACCACTTTCATGCTGATGGATGCTCCCAAAGGGTGAACAGATCACAGCCTGGGACTTAGAGGCCCTTGGACCCTGGATGAGTATCCCTAGTGACTTCTGTAGAAAGACTGAGAATTTGCAAGGCAGCGTCCTGTGACTGCAGAGAATGGGAATGGCCATGGGCTGGAGCTGACGTCAGAAATGCTGACCTGAGTTTCCGTCTAAAAGTACCCCAGTTTTTGGTGGAAAACTTCCTCAGTTTTCTGAGTTACTTCAACTTAGGTTTTAGAGGTGCTAGCAATTAAGTTTAATAGAGATTGGTGCATTACTGTTAAAGTTTTATCAGAAATTGGCACTTGCCCCTTGAAATATGTACGTAAAGTATTCCCTGATGTGTTACCTTTTAAGTGTGTTGCTGAACAGAAATCTTTTTCTGTAGAAATACATCTCTGAAATTTTAATGTCCATCAGATGAAAAATATATGATTCCACCTACAAAAATTCTGTTTATAATTCTTTCTTTTTTTCAGGAGCACATTAAGTGAAATATGACTTTGTAACAGCAATGATTTCATGGGTGGGACCATAAATATATGTATGTATATGTGTGCATGTGTGCATGTGCTTGACTTATGTAATGTTTAAAAAAAAATTATTGATTTTTTATTGTTTAAAGCAGACATCCTCAAACTACGGCCCGCGGGCCACATGCGGGTGTTTTTGCCGTTTTGTTTTTTTTACTTCAAAATAAGATATGTGCAGTGTGCATAGGAATTTGTTCATAGCTTTTTTTAAAACTATAGTCCGGCCCTCCAACTGTCTGAGGGACAGTGAACTGGCCCCCTGTTTAAAAAGTTTGAGGACACCTGGTTTAAAGTATTACATATAGTAGTACATATATCTCCTTTTTTCCCCCCATTGACCTTCCCCCAGCCTCCCCTACCCACTGTCGCATGCCCTCATCCCACCCCCCAGTGTCTTGTGTCCATTGGTTGTGCTTATATGCATGCATACAAGTCCTTTGGTTGATCTCTTCCCCACTCCCCAACACTCCCCAGCCTTCCCGCTGTAATTTGACAGTCTGTTCGGTGCTTTACTGCCTCTGTATCTATCTTTTTGTTCATCAGGTTATAATGTTCTTTATTTTCCATAAATGAGTGAGATCATGTGGTATTTTTCTTTCATTGCCTGGCTTATTTCACTTAACATAATGCTCTCCAGGTCCATCCACGCTGCTGCAAATGGTAAGAATTCCTTCTTTTTTATAGCAGCGTAGTATTCCATTGTGTAGATGTACCACAGTTTTCTAATCCACTCATTTGCTGATGGGCATTTAGGCTGTTTCCAAATCTTAGCTATTGTAAATTGTGCTGCTATGAACATAGGGGTGCATATATCCTTCCTGATTGGTGTTTCTGGTTTCTTGGGATATATTCCTAGAAGTGGGATCACTGGGTCAAATGGGAGTTCCATTTTTAGTTTTTTGAGGAAACTGCATACTGTTCTCCATCAGTCTACATTTCCACCAGCAGTGCATGAGGGTTCCTTTTTCTCCGCATCCTTGCCAGCACTTGTCATTTGTTGATTTGTTGATGATTGCCATTCTGACAGGTGTGCGATGGTACCACATTGTCGTTTTGATTTGAATCTCTCGGATAATTAGTGACTTTGAGCATGTTTTCCTATGTCTCTTGGCCTTCCTTCTGTCTTCTTTCGAAAAGATTCTATTTAGTTCTGTTGCCCATTTTTTTATTGGATCATTTATCTTCCTTTTATTAAGTTGTATAAGTTCCCTGTAGATGTTGGAGATTAAACCTTTATCAGTGATAACATTGGCAAATATGTTCTCCCATACAGTGGGCTTTCTTATTGTTTTGTTGATGGTTTCTTTTGCTGTAAAAAGCTTTTTATTTTGATGTAGTCCCATTTGTTTATTTTCTTTTTAGCTTCCATTGCCCTCAGAGCAGTATCGGTGAAGTAACTGCTTCGGCATATGTCTGAGATTTCTCTGCCTGTGGATTCCTCTAGTATTTTTATGGTTTCCTGTCTTATGTTTAAGTCCTTTATCCATTTTGAGTTTATTTTTGTGTATGGTGTAAGTTGGTGATCTAGTTTCATTTTTTTGCATGTTATCTGTCCAGTTTTCCCAACACCATTTATTGAAGAGACTGTCTTGACTCCATTGTATGTTCATGCCTCCTTTGTGAAATATTAATTGAGCATAGTGGTTTGGGTCGATATCTGGGTTCTCTATTCTATTCCATTGGTCTATATGTCTGTTCTTGTGTCAGTACCAGGCTGTTTTGAGAACAGTGGCCTTGTAATACAGCTTGAAATCTGGTATTGAGATCCCACCTACTTTGTTCTTCTTTCTCAGGATTGCTGTGGCTATTCGGGGTCTTTTTTTATTCCAGATGAATTTTTGGAGAGTTCTTTCTAGGTCTGTGAAATATGCTATTGGTATTTTAATGGGGAGTGCACTGAATCTATAGATTGCTTTGGGTAGTATGGACATTCTAATAATGTTGATTCTACCAATCCATGAACATGGTATGTTCTTCCATCTGTTTACATCTTCCTCTTTCTCTTTTTTCAGTGTCCTGTAGTTTTCCGAGTATAGGACTTTTACCTCCTTAGTTAAGTTTATTCCTAGGTATCTTAATTTTTTTGGTGCAATGGTAAATGGGATTGCTTTTTTAGTCTCTCTTTCTGTAAGTTCACTATTGGTGTATAGAAATGCCATAGATTTCTTGGCATTAATTTTGTATCCTGCTACATTGCCGAATTCATTTATTACATCTAATAGTTTTTTGATGGAGTCTTTTGGGTTTTTTAGGTACAATATCATGTCATCTGCAAATAAGGACAGCTTTACTTCTACTTTTCCAATTTGGATGCCTTTTATTTCTTCTTCTTGTCTAATTGCAATGGCTAGTACTTCCAGTACTATGTCGAACAGGAGTGGAGAGAGTGGGCATCCCTGTCTTGTTCCTGTTCTTAGGGAAATGGTTTTAGTTTTTGCCCATTGAGTATGATGTTTGCTGTGGGTTTTTCATATATGGCTTTTATTATGTTGAGGTATGATCCTTCTATTCCCACCTTGCTGAGAGTTTTTTATCAAGAAAGGATGTTGGATTTTGTCAAATGCTTTTTCTGCATCAATTGATATGACTGTGATTTTTATCTCTCAATTTGTTTATGTGATATATCACGTTTATTGATTTGCGGATATTGTACCATCCTTGCATCCCTGGGATAAATCCTACTTGGTCATGGTGTATGATCTTTCTGATGTACTGCTGGATCCAATTTGCTAGAATTTTGTTGAGGATTTTGGCATCTATGTTCATGAGGGATATTGGCCTGTAATTCTCTTTCATTGTATTGTCTTTATCTGGTTTTGGTATTGGGGTGATGCTGGCTTCATAGATGGGGCTTGGAAGTGTTCCTTCCTCTTGAATTTTTTGGGATAGTCTGAGGAGGATGGGTTTTAGTTCTTCTTCGAATGTTTGGTAAAACTCCCCTGTGAAGCCATCTGGCCCAGGGCTTTTGTTTGCTGGAAACTTTTTGATGACTGCTTCAATTTCTTCCATAGTTATTGGCCTATTGAGATGTTTAGATTCTTCCTGAGTTTTGGAAGGTTGTATTTTTCTAAGAATATGTCAATTTCCTCCAGGTTGTCCAGTTTGTTGGAATAGAGTCATTCATAGTATTTTTTAACAATCCTTTGTATTTCTGTGGGGTCTGTTGTTATTTCTCCTCTTTCATTTCTGATTTTGTTAATTTGGGTCCTCTCTCTTTGCTTCTTGGTGAGCGTGGCTAGAGGTTCATCAATCTTGTTTATCCTTTCAAAGAACCAGCTCTTAATTTTGTTGATCTTTGGTATTGTTTTTTTTTTTTTGGTCTCTATGACATTTATCTCCGCTCTGATCTTTAGTATTTCCTTCCTTCTGCTTACACTGGGCTTTTCTTTTTGTTCTCTTTCTAACTCTTTGAGTTGTAGGGTTAGGTAATTTATTACCATTGTTTCTTGTTTTTCTGCAGTAGGCTTGTAGAGCTATGAACTTCCCTCTCAAGACTGCTTTCGCTGTGTCCCATAGATTTTTGGATTGTTGTGTTTTCATTGTTGTTTGTTTCCATGATGTTTTTTATTTCTTCTTTGATCTCTCTGGTAACCCAGTCATTGTTTAATAGCATGCTATTTAGTCTCCATGTGCTTGATTTTTTTGGGTTGTTTTTATTGTAGTTGATTTCCAGTTTTATGCCACTGTGATCTGAGAAGACGTTTGATATGATTTCTATCTTCTTGAATTTGAAGAGACTTTGCCTGTGACCCAATATATGGTCTATCTTTGAAAATGACCCATGTGCACTTGAGAAGAATGTATATTCTGTGGCTTTGAGGTGAAATGTTCTGAAGATGTCAATTAATTACATCTGGTCTAGTGAGTCATTTAGGATTGATGTTTCTTTGCTGATTTTTTGTTTAGAGGATTTGTCCAATGGTGATAGTGGAGTATTAAAGTCTCCTACTATGATTGTATTGCTGTCAATCTCTCCCTTGATATCCTCCAGGAGTTTTTTTATGTATTTGGGTGCTCCTGTATTGGGTGCATATATGTTTACCAGAGTTATTTCTTCTTGTTGGATTGCTCCCTTTAATATTATGAAGTGGCCTTCCTTATCTCTTTTTATGTCCTTCACTTTGAGATCTAATTTGTCAGATATAAGTATCGCTACCCACGCTTTTTTTATTTTTTTCATTTCCATTCGCCTGAAAAACCTTTTTCCATCTCTTCACCCTCAGTCTGTGTGTGTCTTTTTTTCTGAGGTGGGTTTCTTATAGACAGCAGATATATGGGTCATGTTTTCTTATCCAATCCATCACCCTATGTTTTTTGATTGGGGCATTTAATCCATTTACATTTAAAGTTATTATTGATAGGTACTTGTTTGTCGCCATTTTTATTCTTTACCCCTGTGTTCCTTCTTCGCTTCCCTTTTCTTTTCTTTTTTTTACAGCAGACCCCTTAGCATATCTTGCATTGCTGGTTTGGTGGTAATAAACTCCCTTAGTCCTTTTTTGTCTGTGAAGTTCCTGATTTCACCCTCAATTTTGATTGATAGCCTTGCTGGGTAGAGTATTCTTGGATTCAGACCCTTCCTTTGCATGACTTTGTATATTTCATTCCATTCCCTTCTGGCCTGATGTGTTTCTGTTGAGAAATCAGTCGCTAGTCTGATGGGAGATCCTTTGTAGGTAACTTTCTGTCTCTCTCTGGCCACTTGTAAGATTCTTACTTTGTTGTTAGTGTTTGCCAATTTAATTATAATGTGCCTTGGCATCGTTCTTTTGGGGTTCATTTTGCTTGGGACTCTGTGAGCTTCTTGATTTGTGTGGGTTTTTTCTTCCCTATTATCAGGGAAGTTTTCTGTCATTATTTCTTCAAACAGGTTTTCTATTCCTTGCTCAGTTTCCTTTCCTTCTGGCACCCCTATTATGTGAATGTTGTTTTGTTTCTTGTTGTCCCAAAGTTCCCTTAGGCTCTCCTCCTGCTTTTTAATTTTTTTTCTAGAAGCTGCTCTACTTGGGTATTTTTTCCTACCTTGTCTTCTAGCTCACTTATGTGGTCCTCTGCTTCTTCTAGTCTACTCTTTATGCTTTCTATTGAGTTCTTTATAGCAGTGATGTCATTTTTCATTTCTTCTTGGTTCTTCTTCATTTCCTCTTGGTTCTTATACATATTGTCGAATTTGTCTTCCATTCTTTTCATCCACCTTATGATCATTTCTCTGAATTCTTTCTCTGACAGGTTGCTTGCCTCCATTTTGTTTACTTTCTTTTCTGGTGATGCCTGCTTTTCTTTCATATGTGGGCTATTTCTTTGTCTCCCCATGATCTCTCTTCTCCGGGTGTCTGGTTATGTAGTTCTCTCTCTCCTTTCTGTGAGGGAGTTTAGAGCTCCTCTGAATCCGCATGCTTGTGGCACTTGGGGACCAGTGTTCTCGGGTTCGCAGCTGTTCCGTGGGTGCCATAGTTGTAGATTCCATGGGCTTCTCAGGCATCCGTTAACATCCACTTTCCCCTTTAAGATGGTGCAGTCTCTGCGTCCGAGCGGGTCGCTCTGGGAGGGGACCCAGCAGCAGTGGGGGCTGCCCAGTCAGGCGAGCCCCATCCAGCAGTCCCCCACAGTCTCCTGGAGTATAGCTGTCCCTCAAATCACCAACAAACACTACCCGTGCAACCACACACTCTCCCTTTGCTTTCTCACTCACACACTATCTTGCAGTCTGCCTTCCCGTCGGCAGCCATCTTCAAACTCTGTTTAAAAAATTTGAAATGAACTGTCAACATAACATCCTGGGGATAGTATATAAATTCAAGTTGGTGGCTTCTGTTGAAAAAGTTGAATCTTTTGAACCCTGGGTGGATGTTTCAAGCCAGTGGAACCTTCCACCTTCTGATGGAGCAGGTGCTCTGCAGGCTGCCACAGCCCCGGCATCCTTACTCCTGTCCACATCATGCATTTCCATGGCCTGCCTGGCCCCTGATCTATTTAAGGTTGTGGCCTCCAGTCTATATCACAGCAGGTGCCTCCATATGTTGAAATAACTTTCCTTGGTTTCTTCCTTGATGCACATAATTTCCACTGTGGTTAAAACTAAAGAAAAGAATGATCAAAGACCTCCAAGACATAGGCAGGCAGCCTCCCAAAGACTTTCTAACAGAAGTAAATGTCAGAGAACTCATTTATCCTCTAAGGTCCCACGCTCTGGGCTCACACTATACCCATCACACAAGAATGTAGACCAGATGCCCCAGCTCCGTTTCTCAAGGCCCCTTTCCTTCTGCTTTCCTCCTTCCTGCACAGCCCTGCCCTCTTCTCCTCCCCCTTCCCCTCCATCACCCACAGCTGCTGGAGACTGCCTTTATCCCATTCCGTCCCTGCCTCATACTTTGCCTCAGGGCAAGGTCTGTAGTGTTAAGACTGGCAATGGCCTGAGAGAAGAGGCCGATGAGCCCCTGGGGCTGCTATTAGTATCGGACTTTAGACACATTATGAGTTAAATAGGCTTTTGTGGGCTGACTGGGAGATACAACCGCCTCGCATATTACTGTTTCTAAGAGAAAATTTAGCCAAGGTTCCCAACAACAGACTCACAAATGAACTCCACAACATAGCCCATTAGTAAATTTAATGCTTCTAAACTCTAGAAGATAATTGGGCTTCCCAAGCTTTCTTAGGATGAGACCTGGTCCTCTCTGCACTTCCCTATTGAAAAGCAATAATTCAGACTCACTTATAGATCTTAAGGGGAATGCTCCATTTACCAATATTAGCTGAGGGCCTACTGCGTGCAAGGAACTGAGTGAGGTACTGGAAACAAAGAGTGAAATGCTGCCTCTTAGGAGTTTACAATTCAGAGTGTGTGTGGTGGGGTGATGTGGGGCAGAAAAAGGCAAGTGGAGCAAACTGAATACTAGGTAGTTATGAATGATATAAAAGAATGCCATGGAGATTCAGAAAATAGCAGGACTTGAGATATTCTCATGAAGGAGGCGGCTGGAAATGAAAATGAAAAATAGGCAGTATTTCAACAGGCCCTTTCCACAAATGATGTGGGATTCCCCAAGCATTCCAGACAGAGGAAACAACACAAACAACGGCATGGAGTGAAAAATTTCCGAGATATTCAGGGAGCTGGGGGAGGCTGGGCTGGCGGAATGTGACCCCTGCAGAAGGGGGTGATGGAAGATCAGTCTGGTGGGTGGGCCATGCTGTCGGAGGCCCTGGGCACGAAGCTAAGCACTGCCATGTGTCTGTCTGTAACAGAGGCACAATGGGGCCTGGGCAGGATGGACTGGAGGGTGGCAAGATGTGGAAAGACTGGTTAACAAGCTGTTATAATTAGCAAAAGATAATAAATAGCTTTAAGGGGGACAGGAAGAGAGTGGCAATAGGAATGGCAAAAAATGGTTACATGTGAGAATATTTGTGGTTGGGGAAATCTCAACAACTTCCTTAGATATTGGTAAGGATGATATTATCCCTATATCATTTACCTAACAATATTATTGTTATATAGCCACTCTATTACTCACTGAACAAGTATTTAAATGCCTTGGGGCATTTTTTCTTCATGTTATACACTTGATTCACACACAGGTAAATAATCCAAAGTCAAATATAGGATGTTTTTTTTGTTCTAGGATGATTTACACAAATAAGATGCTCTGTGTATTATCAATGTTTCTCAAATTGCTCATTAGCATGAAAAATGCTCCAAGAAAAAAGAGATTCAGAAGTCAAATGCTTAATGGCTTTCTTGCAGGTCCCAATACCCATTCAATGTATTAAAGACTCTGATAAGTCCTGAGATTCAAAACCACAAAAACAAAAACAACAATAAAAAACCCGCAAACATTTTACCTTCACAGTTCGAACTTTAAAAATGCATTTTGAAAAACATTTTTACAAAGTATTATATAAATTATAAGCATAGACCTCCACATGCAATTATTCCTATTAGATCATTTTCCATTTACAACCATCGTCTCAAAGGTAAATGAAAGGGACTATATAGCTCACAGTGAGATGCAAAAAGAGACAATTTCTTTTTAAAAATCTGTATTTTAAAAATTGATTTGAGAGAGCGAGAAAAGAGGGGGGAGAGAGAGAGAGAGAGAGAGAGAGAGAGAGAGAGAGACTGGTGAGAGAAACATCAACTGGTTGCCTTCCACACACACACCCGACTTAGGGACTGAACTCACAAGCTGGGCATGAGCCCTGACAAGGAATCAAACCCACGACCTTTCAGTGCAAGGCATGATGATCAACCAGCTGAGCCACACCAGCCAGGGCAAGAGATAACTTCTATAATCAACCATTCATTCATGTATCTATCAAGCACCTACAATGTGCCAGATGCCCCACTGGCATCTATCAAGCACCTACAATGTGCCAGGAACTGGGCTTGGCACTAGAGATATAGCAGTTGATTAAGAGAGAAATGTGTTTCTATCTTAAAGAAATAAACTCACAGTTTAATCAATAACACAGAAACTTCACAATAACTTGTGACAAGTTGGCTACTCATTCTTCCACCCTCAATTTCCCTGTGGTCTTCCAAATTATATTACATAAAGCAATTTTATAGTGAAATATCAAGTTCCTTATTAAAAATGAGGAATTAAGCCCTGACCAGTTTGGCTCAGTGGATAGAGCGTCGGCCTATGGACTCAGGGCTCCCGGGTTCGGTTCCGGTCAAGGACATGTACCTTGGTTGAGGGCACATCCCCAGTAGGGGGTGTGCAGGAAGCAGCTGATCGATGTTTCTCTCTCATCGATGTTTCTAATTCTCTGTCCCTCTCCCTTCCTCTCTGTAAAAAATCAATAAAATATGTTTTAAAAAATGAGGAATTAAGAGGTAGAATCCTAAACCAGTGCCTTCTTCTATGTGTTAGCAGATCTGAGAATAGACTAGTTGGGAAAAAGAGTTTAATAAGTACTGGCTCAAATAAAAAGAGTTGAGGACTAATTGTGATTTTATTTCTCCCTGGAATCCTCTCTTCCCAAACAGAGGTCTCGAGACCACTGCCCATGATCAACTCCTGGGCATCTCGCCTCGCTCAGTATTCACATTTCACATTTCACTCTGGGAGCCAACCCTTTGTAGTCACAAATGTTTCTCCCTCAGTATTTTTTTAAACGATGTCTGATGTTCTAACATGTTTTTAAACAATGTCTGATGTCTGGTGTATCTAAAAGATAGGCAAAATAAACTGTAATCTCTAATTGTATATTTAAAATGTCAATAAAAATGGTCTCTGGGTTGAAAATCAGTAGAAACAGAGTCAGATTAGAAGAGATGAGAATAATTTTTTTAGTCTTAAGACCTGGATGTTTTGTGAGCTTCATAGAGAGAATAAGAGTGAAACTTCAGCACTTCAAAAATCCTGTTAAAACCCATATTTTACATCCAGTGTAATTCAGCAACCATTAAGCCTTAAGTGGGTATTAAGCCTGATACAAAGTAAAGAAACTAAGAGTAGAAACACACACTGTGGATTCTTTAGTCGGGGAGAAAGGGCTGAATCATGTGTTTCTAGGGCCAGGCAAAGATAAAAGACCGCATCCCAAATGGGGCTGCCTCCTCCCCGAACCTTAGCCTTCCCCTTCAATGTGCTTCTCAGTGTGGGAAGTACTAATAATGTCAGTATTGCTAGTACTTGTAAAAGATTCATGGATCATTTCCCCCTCTTCTTGAATTCCCCTGCCTGTGCCTGTTGCTACCCTGTGTTCCTCTTACTAGCGGGCAGTTTGGTGATACCAGCTGCAGATCTGCCACAACCCAACCTCCTGTCATGGAATCACCGTGGTTCAGAGCTGACAGGGTATTTCAGGAAGAGAAAATTGGAGCGCAGGAAAGGACAGTGACTTATTCAAAGGCACACGGTGAGCCCAGACTAGAATCTCCATAGGTCCTTTTATTTATTTGTTATCCCCCACCCCCACCTCCTCTTCCTTTCCAATTAAAAGAATACACATCTACAGAGACCTGTTAGGTTTAGGCTAGGCAAAGTCCTACAAGGGGAGGATATTAAGTTCTGCGGATTGTTAGACCACAGGTCTTGGGAGTTCCAGTAACAAATGCAGGAAGAACAGGAAGTGGAAAGTCACCATCAGAACACCACAGTGATCACTGCAGCAGGCAGGATGCTACTACCGATGGAAAAACCAGCAGACAGGAGTTTGAGGAGAAACAGGACATTAGCAGAGTCTCAAAGTACTTCTCCCTAAGACGTTTATTAATTACAAAGGGGAAAATAGTAACCTTATGGTGAGAACACTCAGCAGATACCATCTTAGCCACGGGACCAAAGTTAATATCGATGACAAGACAGATGGACTTCCTGGACCCCGATAGGAGGCACAGAGAAAAGGACATCCCACCTGTGCTATTCCTGCACAAAATGCATTCCCTCATTCTGACCACGAGAAAACACCGGACATGATAATAGAGGGCCATGCGACAGAATAGCTGGGCAATGCTGTGCAGGGTGTCAAGGTCGTGAAACATAAGGGAAGAGACTGAGGAACTCTTACAAATTAGAGACTAAAGGGACGTAACAGTGCAATGACAGGTGGGGTCCTGGTTTGGATCCTGAAACAGAAAAAGAACATTAGTGGGAAAATGGGTGAAAACCAAGAAAGACTGTAGTTTCGTTAATAATACTGTACCGCTATTAATTCCTCAGTTTTAACCTTTATACTATGGTTGTTTGTGATGTTAACATTAGGGAATGCTGGGAAATTGAGCAATTTTTGCAAATTTTCTGGGCATAAAGGGAATAAATGGTGATGGAAAAAAATTAAAATAAAATAAAAACAAATAAATGGCATGGGACAGACTGATGAATTTCAGAGGGAAGGCAGGGGTTGGTGGTGGAGTTGGGGAGAAATTAACCAGAGAACTTAGACCATATGCATAGTCCATGGACAGACAATAGTCTGGCGAAGGCCTGGGAGGAGCGGGTGTGGGGTGGAGGGGATCAATGGGAAAAAAAACAAAACAAAGGGGACATCTTTATTACTGTCAACAATAAAGATAAATTTAAAAAAAATAAAATGATTTCAAAATAAATTTTTTTAAAAATAAGTAAAAAAGACTGTGGGAGGCAGGGAAAGGAAAGAGGGTAGGTAATGGGATAGAGATCTAGCACAACAGCTGACTGTTCCTTCTAGAATCTTCTAGAGCTGAGGCCATTGGGAATTTGCCATTCCCCTCTTGGGTTAATCTGAACTCGTGTGCTATTATAGCTATAACAGAAGGTAAACAAACCTCTGAGAATAAGCCCTGAGTATGGGAGGAATGAAAGATGCTCCTGATTTCCTCATCAGCTGAGTTGGGACCAGTGGAGCAGGGAGTGATGTCAAGTGTTGTCAGGGCGAGCTGGGGTGTGAGGCTCACCTGGCGTGGCCACCTGGAATGGGGATCCCATTACCACAGAACCAGACCAGAAGGAGAAGCCAGCCAAGCAGAGGGCGGGGAGAGGACGTCGTAGCCCACACGGTGCTTACATGTTGTATATATGTTTCTGACAATGAAATGTGTTCTTGGAAACATCTTCCTCATTTATAAATGTATCACTGAGGAGTGTGTGCGAGAGAGACCGAGACATATCAGAATCCCAAAGAAAACAGCTCAGCCCTGCATTCCAGTATGTACACAAAGCTCAGCACATGCTAGTGATATATCTGCAGAAGGGGTGGAGATGTGGTTTTGTTGGTATTTCCAAATGCAAAACAGGTCTCTCTTCCCCTCTGTTTGGTTGTCACTGCTTTCCAACAGAATGGAAATGCCTGCATCCAAGACATGTTGCCAGAAACATGCTTGGCAAACATTTCAATTCCTTTGTATAGAAAATAAGCATTTCTTCCAATGGGCCCTTTACCGCGTCCACTCTCTCTGATTCCCGTGGTAACAATGGCCACAGTTAGCCCAGATATATGGACGTGGTAGAGATACCAGATCCTTCCAGCTCACGGAAGATTAACACAGACGTCAAACTGACGTTACCAATTTACGGGATTTAAACACTCAGCTTTAGAGTAAACAAAGTCCAGTGGCAAGGTTTAGACAACGTCAGCGATGTTCAACAATACAACCCAGATGTCAGGGAATGCAGACTTCACAAATGTATGCTTTCCATGGCATCCGTCATGAGCAAAATGTAAGTGGGTCAGACAGGCTAATGAACGAAAGAACGCATAATTACTGGGTGACTTTTATGGGGCAGATATTACACCAGGTACTTTAAATACATTATTTCATTTAAAAGATTTGCAGTGAGGTAGCTATTATTTCTGTCTTATTGATGAGGACATGAGGCTCAGACTCTGCAGTGTGCCCAGGTAACCCAATTGGTGAATGGCAAAGGTAGGACTTAACCTGTGTGGGTACGCCTTGAAAGTCTTTGCTCTTTCCAAAAGTCAACACTGACCACATATAACAATCCCTTGCTTCAAACCTTCCGATTTCTCAGATTACTACTATCTTGGCTAATGTCTTAGCTAACTTTTGGTGTCTGGGGGGTGGCACCTGCCTTCCTCTCTGGTCTTGTGTTCTGCCACGCAGAAGGAAAAACAAGTTACCCAAGGCTGGGGCTCTGTCACAAAGCAGCTTCCTGAGCCTCCCCACATCAGCCAGAATTAACTGAATGCTATGTGGTTCTTCCTTCCCAGGTCTGCCGACTATTCCTTGCCCATGACTCTATGCTCTGTGCTTAGCACCAGTTTGCCAAGTGAATTAATAGATGAATGAATGAATGAGTGAATGGATATTTCAAATACTTTGGTAATCAATATTTTTAAATTTTTATATAACATCCTAGGTAAGTGCTATGAATGTTACAACTCTTTGTGAATAATTCACTAAAGCAGAATTCCTAAAGATCCATATTAGATATGATTCAGTGGTAAACCAGGGTGATTGTGTTCCCTCTACCCAGGGGGGACCGTTTTGGCTGTCACAGCTGGGGCAGAGGGTGCTACTGGCATCTAGTGGGTAGATGCCACGGATGCTGCTAAGCATCCTATAACGCACAGGGCAGTCTCCCCAACCCCAACAAAGAATGATGTCAATGGTGCCCAGATTAACATTCCGTAAAATGCTCCCTGCATTGTGAAATAGCTTTCTACAACCTTCCCTCATGTTTAGAAGTGATTTTTTTCTGCTTTAATTCAGATGTTGGATCAGCCAGGCTGGCTTTCACTGCCTGCATCTGTCCTACCAAGGACTGTTGAAATTTTCCTGGGGATATGCTTCTAGAAAGATCAGAAATACTTTTGTTCCGTAGGAATGTTTTTGCACATTCGTTGACTATCAACTGGTCATCGTCTGTAACTCAAATGACATAATGAATTCAGCACTTAAATTATTTACCCAGATTTAATTCCAGCAACTATTATCTTTGTATTTTTCTCTTTGCCAGCTAATCTGGCTCGCTGCATTGGAATTTTGGTCATGCCCATTCTCCTTCCACACTAAATTATCTCCTTAACGTAGTATAAACAGAACAAGCTTGTGTGTGATATGCTTAACTGTTAATTTACCTAATTAAACTAATTCAATTAAATCATTTACATCTTTTTGGTATCGCGCCAGTTGATACTACTGCAGAAGTGGGATGTTTTAGAAAATGATTGTTCAGCAAATGAATGGAAAAAAAATAATGGAGCACAAAATGAAACAACAGCCCAAGTCTCTTGGCTTGAAAATTAAATGATACTAAAAAAAAAAAAATGCTGCTTTCACAGGGTACTGTGATTAGCTATTTTTCTTAAATCAATTTTCTCTAGAAATTGGTATTTTAACATAGTGATCATAATTTATTGTGTAAGATATTTTAAACACTATTTATATGTTCACATATTTGGTATGTGTAAGTAATGTGTGCTCATTCCCACATTAGGGTATGAATAGTAAGATGTTTTGCGGTGCCAGCAAGACGTGAACTGAGCGGATTCTTTTGAACAAACCTGAAAAATAATTTTGCTAAATTACATAAATATCTTTAGGATGCATGCATATTTCATTTACAATCATCATCTAAACATCCCTGTCATAGTGATACATAGGCAAAAGTAAATGCAAAACATTTTATGCCAATAAAAATCAACAGGGAAAAAAAGACAAGAAATTCAAGGCAGGAAAGCCTAAATAAATTGTCGTCTTTATGGATCTGCCATAAATCCCCGCGGTGGGCTTGGCTGATACAGAGTCTGCATCTGCATGGGGCTGCAGCTGCCCCAGGTTTGTTAGTAGGTGGGCCACCATACTAGCAGGTTCATCCCTCCAGGGCTCCAGATTGGCAGGGGAGGGATGCTAGGCAGAATTTGGTATTTTCCCCAAGAACACATATACCCAAGGCAAGACTTGAGATACTGCTCTGCCTCAGCTAATTCTGGGTAAGTAAAGCCTTAGGTTTGGTAGAACTTCAGAAAAGCCACGAAGAAAACGAACCTAGATTCAGGAACAACCTCCTGAAGTCCACCAGGGAAACCAGAGAGATCCCAGGGTGCATCCCAGAGAGGCAGTGACAGCTGCCGGCCTGAGGGCTCCTTGTCAGTAAAGCACATGCTCTCCACCATGCCTCAGGGCAATGGGCAATGTAGTGTGTCTCCTGGACACACTACATTGTAGCTTTCTCCCTAGTTCTAGTTCAAATCCATCACCCTTTCCCTCTATTCAGGAATCACAAGGAGATAATCTGTGGGAACAAAACAGAGTATTTTAAGAAGATGGCTTTTTTCTTCTACTTGAAAAGTGAACTCTACAGATGTTTCCCTGGGCTCAATGGGGCCATTTGACGTTGCAAATAGTGATGGCTTTCATACATCATGCACTTTCTGACAACAGAGTTTTGGAGGTTGCCAATCAGATTTCTGATGCTAATCTTCCTCCCCGTCCCCCCCCCCACCTCCACCCCCCAACTCAAGCTAAACTATCTTTGAGTAAATATCAGTTACTTAAAGCCAGGTCACATTGTCTATCCTTCCTCATTTCCCTGACATAGTGATGGACACAGAGGAAACATATGGATTATTTATTCCATGGTTAACAAACAGTAAAGAGACCTTTTCCAAATTTAATTCATCTTTCCACCCAGAACAACTATCCCTTTCAACTCCACAGCAGGTCGGTGGTGTCCTGAACGCCCCAGCACCCAGGCTTGGGTTCTGGCTTACTCCCTGATGAATCGCCTTGCCAACGCACTTCCATGTTTCCTATCTAACACTCATGTGTGGTCCTTCCTTTGCATCTTCCCTTGGTTTCCTAGCAGTCATCCTCCTAAACGCCCTCGCCCTTTGCAATATCCAATGAATACAACTAACTTGAAGAGCGACTGTAAAAACTGAGATTCCTCCTATCTTACTTCCCCAGGGCTGATACAACCAAGGAGTGCAGGCTGGGTACCTTAAACAATAGACATCTATTTTCTCATATTTCTAGAGGCTAGAAGTCTGAGATCAACATGTCAGAAGGATAGTTTCTCCTGAGGTCTCTCCCTGGCTTGTGGGTGGACATCTTCTCCCAGTGTCCACCCCTCTGAGAGGAGTCTGTGTCCCCATCCCCACTTCTTATAAAGACAGCCCATTCTCATGACCTCATTTTAATTTAATTACCACTTTGAAACCCCATCTCCAAATACAACCTCATCTGACGTGCTGGGGATAGCTCTTCAACATATGAATGTTAGAAGGACATACTAGCCTTTAACACCTCCTGTTATTATTCAAGAGCTGATAGGAAAAAAGAGTCTTACATCCTGAAATTTTGATAAGTACTAGATAGATACCATTTTATAGATATAAAACTAATATTTTCCCTTTTACTATCAGGAAATATTGTAATGCTGCCTCCCAACTTCTAGTTCCCAGTTCCTCCTTCAGTTTTGCCCTAGTTTCCATTCTTTTCCATCCACTGCTGTGCTGACGCTGACCAGTCTGGGGTGTCTTGCTGATTCCACTTACTTGTCAGTGACTGGGTTAGGTCTGGTCATGTGACCCAAGTTTGGCTAAGTGAGAGGAAGAAATGTATGCTGGGGACTTCTGGGAAGAGGTTTGCTATGAAGAGACCTAGAAGTTGAATCTTTCTTTTTACCTATGGGCCATACTGGGTCTCAGGGTAACACCTAGAATTTCTGTGCCCATATTGCAACCTTGAGGGGACCTGAAATAGGGCAAGCTAACATAAGGACAGCATTATTCGGGAGTGATTGAAAAAGTCCAGATCTTCAATGACATCATTTAGCCACTGAACCCACCCATCAGAGAGCCTGCCCTACCGTTAAACTTGTTTGGTGAAGTGATACTTTTTCTTATTATTTAACCCAGTCTGAAATAAATTTTTACCACTTTCAGCCAAAAATATCCGAATTAATAAAATGGCTTTGGGCCACTTACTAGCCACTAGCTAATCACTCACTAATCACTCTGAATGCCTTGGTTTCCTTATTTTTAAAACAGAGATAATGATGCTTACACCCCAGCATTATTATATAACTTAAGGGAGATTAGTCATGTAAAGTATTGCCTTGTACTTAGCAAGTGCTCAATAAACAAGGGCCTTGACTAGCTTTCAATCCTCAGGGTGTCTCTGGTGCCTTGGCAATTGCTCTTCTTGTCCTTCCCACATACACAGTGGACCAACAATTCAGGCTACTGATATTTCTGTACACAGAATTATAATCATATTCACCAAGGTTGCTTTCCATTTCAAGGAATTCTGCAACCGGCTGGCTTATCTATATTTATAAAAGGCTAAGTGACCGACCGTCCGACCGTCCAACCATCTGACTGACTGGCAGGTACATATGACGTGCACTGGCAATTGAAAAATAAATGTTGACTCATGCATGCATGATACATATAAAGTTTTCGCTGCGCCAATCTCACACCTGTGTTTCCATCTGTCATTGTTGATCATGAATTTGGTTGACACTTCTATTATAGAGAAACGGCGAATAGAGATATTAAAATATTTCTTCTAATTACTTTTCTTTCAATGTGCAGGAATCCGTGCACCGGGCCACTAGTTTGTAATGAAGTGTGAACTACTGACTCAAAAGTTATCAGCCTTTTTCTTTAGCAAAAAAGTGTATGCTCTTCCCAAAGAAATATCCCTTTCCCAAAATTGTTCACTGGTTTGCACTTTCTCATCTGGAGCTTTCCTGAGCAGGACACACTGCATGGTGGTCTCATGACTGTGTCCTGCCTATGCCATCCTCTCGGTATTTGGTTTATTTCATTGCCCTGTCCCTCCTCCTCCCTCACCTGCCCGTTCCATGGCACCCTATACAGTGCTTTCCACTGATCATTACTGATAAGTACGTACTGAACAAATGCGTACTCGTAGAGATCATTGTAACAAAGGTTGGGGAGGGACTGGTGATAGGTAGATACATAGGGAGGAGATGGAGAAGCATATTTTTGGAAACTGCATTGTGGGGCATTTGTCCTTGTGTTCCACTCCCTGCCCAGACTGTCTCAGGGTGCACGCCTAAGATGGGGCCACTGGGGGGCGCCCAGGCGGCCCAGCCAGTACAGAATGTTTATTTATATATGAACAATTAAGCAGGTCAACTGCTTAATCTAGGTCAGGCACAATGCCCCAAGTTATATGCTCTCACTTAATCACCACCATTCGAAGGGTATGAAGCCCATTTTATAGATGGAGACATTGAGGATGCAAAAGGTAAAGTGCCCAGGGTCCTATAGCTGATGAGTAAAATAGCCAAAACTCACACCAGAGCCCATGCTTTTATTTCCAGGAGTCAAAGGGCTTGAAGATTGTCTGTGGTCAGGAAATGCCAGAGGACCTAGGGGCATGGCAAAGTCACGTCAACCTGGGGGAGGCCCTCCGGTGTGTGATGTAACCAAAGCAGCCCTACAGGAAGAGGTCTAATTGTTTTTCCAGCATGGCCTTGGGCAAATCACAGATCCCTAACTCAGTTTACCCATCTGATAAATCAGCATATGCATATTGGCCATGTATAGTTCTTGAGATCACTGCAAAAATTTCTCCAACAATTTCAAATAGCATCAACAGTCTCTGGCACTAGATTAAGGAATCACATAGTAGGTATTTATTCCTGGCACACAGTAGGCATTCAATAAATGTCAGAAATCAATTAAAGCAAAACAGAACCGACTTCTGTACCTTTTTAAAAAATGGTTCACTTTTTTCTTTCTTCTTTCTTTTGTTCCCTATCCCCGCTCTGATACCAGCCAGCCCATAGCATTCACCCTTGGGCCGGCTGGTCACACCTCACTGGGCACTAACTGGCTAGTCCCAGCTGGTGTGCACTGGGCCGCCCACAAGTCATGGGCAGTCTGGTTGTGATGGCCAAAGCTGGGCCAGTGACAAATGGGCTCTCTGTGCCTGTGATCTGGTGGGGCCAATTAATCACTGGGAGGTGCTCTCTCTGCATATGTATGGCCAGGGGTAACCCTGACCTTCCATCAGAGGCAGGGAGCCCAAAGCTTTGGGAGAGATTTTTTTTCCAAACTAGAGAGACTAGAAGTGGGTGGTGGTGGGGGATTGTTTGAGAGAGAGAGAGAGACAGAGAAAGGACTCGAGGAGAGAAAGGGAAAGGTCAAAAAACTAAAATGAGATATGAAGGTGATGAATGGTCTCAACCAGACGGTGGCTGTCCTGTCTGGCCTTAGGAAATCAAATTAATGGGGATCACTAAAGAATTTAGGTCAGAATTACAAAAAACATTCCTCCATACAAATTGTTCAAATACAGTTCTGCAGCCAGAAACATCCACAACATGTCTTCAAATCATAGTCACAGGGTGTGTGTGTGTGTGTGTGTGTGTGTGTGTGTATGCAAGAGAACGAGAGCCAATATGTGTACCTGTATTGATGAAGAAATATGTGTGTATGGGATGTTTGCAGGGGGAAAATAATATATGGCTATGTTGCCTGAGCTGCATATAAACCAACACGCTATCGAGAGGCACTCATTATATCTGTTTTTATCGCAAAACATAAACGTGAGGCAAGAGGTCACAGAGAACTCGAAAGATACACCTTGAAGATTCTCTGTCTCCTCAAAAAGCACCAGAATCTGCGGCAAGTGAAATCGCAGAGAAACCCCGGGCAGAGCCTCCCCCTTCCCGTGATCTGCCCACATGCATAAAGATGTCAGTGTGTTGATTATTCTGATTAGACTTTTAGTGTAATTTATGGGGTCCAGCCATTGTGCCTGGGTGTCTGGCCTGCACTGGCTGCCCGGACGATGCCATTTTTAAAATGTCAGCTCGGCCATGATTCATGGCTGATGCTAGTGACATTGCTGCTGACCTGAAAGAGTTAGGCGGCAATATTTAATTAAAAAGGAAAAAAAAGAAGAAGAAGAAAAAGCCTAAGGAAAGTTGAGGGAAAAATAAAAAAGGACCAAAGTCTTCTCTGGGAAGATCAGCACCTCAGAGCATGGAGGAGGCACTGGGAGTCCAGTGTGCTTTCACTTGTTCGAGGGGCTGCACGTCCACCTGTCACTTGGAGTGGCAAGGTCACCCTTAATGAGGGAGACAGGGGCTCAGATCCCACTCACCGTCATGAACTGGCTCCCACTCGGCCCCGTCTGGGGATTCCCTGGAAGGTGGAGCCATCACTTTTAGTCCTTGCCATGCGTGAGTCAGCCTGCCTGCCACCCAGCCCACCACTGCAGATGCACCCGGGCTCCTGCCCCTGCCCCTCAGATGCCCAGCTTGCAAAAGACCATTCTCAGTCCTAAGCTTCCAGGCCCAGGATGCTATGCAGGCTTTGGGGTGAAATGGACACTGTGGAATCCGTGGTCCATTTGTTTGGAGCGTAAACCCGGCCCTGCACCACCACCCCAGGAGCCACGTCCCACACTGAGAACAAAGGGCCAGGTTAAGTGGGAGAACAGTTACCCCTTAAAACACACTCCTCACACATACACAGACACACATCCACAGGCCTTAGCGGACAGCCCCTCTTCCAGCAGCGGAGGACAGACTTTCTCATTAATGGGAGGCGGCAGCGAGCTGAGGTTTGGGAACGAGGCCGGCCTTTGTCCAGGCCTGAGGGAGCCAGGCTATTGTCTTCCAGGCTCTCTTTCCCCAGCGACCCCAGGGTCGGGGGCACACATGCCGGCCTTGAACTCTCCGTCTGTCTCCCCCACCATATTAATTACTATTCCCTTTGGTCAGGCTAGGAAAACAGCCTCGACTGCATTAGTGCTAATTAAGAAGAGTGAGCTGGCCATCCTGGCAGCTTCCACCGGGTGGTTCAGGCCAGGAAGAGCCCTGACAATCCTATTACTGGAGAAGAAAACACCTCCCCCTGCTCCTTCCTGATCAGTGAGCCTGCAGCGCCCTCCCTCCAACCCCCGTGGTGAGTTCTCTTCCATTACGGATGCATCTGCCCCGGCGACCAGTGACCAGCAAGGACAGCGGGTCAGCCAGCCATGCGGGCCAGGGAAATAGCTACGTTTCCTTAAGCCAAGCGGAGTGAGCAGAGCAAGTGGGGGTCATGTCCATCTCTAACTCCATCTGTTGCCTTCTTCCTCTTTCAAACACCATAAGTAAAGGAACAGACAGACAGACTGAATAAATGTGGGTCCCTCACATCATCCCCTAAATCCACCACGCTCACCATTTAAACTCGCCGGCTATTGCTGCCTCATGAGGAATCCGCGCTCTGGAAGCGGGTTTCCTACAGGATGGAAGACAGCTAATGATGATCTCACTGTCCCCTCCATCGGTTCTCCCTGTCATCCTCACTTCAAGGAGCCATGGCCACGGCCTCCACACTGACTCAGGCACTGCCTGCTCCCAGCCATCTCCAAGAGGTCACAGGGCTGCATTCTAAGGGATAGGTGGGTATGCCGCTTGCCTGGCTTACAGCCACTTGACCCCTGTCTATAGAAGAAACCTCCTTGGCATGGTTTATGGGCCCTTAACAACCTGGATAGGGCCTTCCTTTCTTTTTCATCTTTTGTCAATCACCCTCCACCAGGGTAACAATCCCCCTTGTCACCCTCCACCAGGGCAGCAGTCCCCACAGTCAACCTCCCCCAGGGCTGTGGTCGTCCCAATCACTCTGACAGAGGAGTGGACACAGGAGCTTACATGGTCCAGGAAGACGGAATGTACGTCAAAAGCAAGGGCCAGGAGGGCACAGCTAAGGGGAGAGCCCAGCCTCTCCCTTCTCACCCCCGAGAAGGGACACCTACTACTCACTTCCTATTGGGAATAAAAACCTTTGGATTCCTATTCATGTGCCCCCCCCCCCCCTCACAAAAAGCATATGCATATATGAAACTGACCAGATTTTAAATGTTTGATAACTAATTAAAATTAGGAGACCAAACAAAACATATTGGTCAACACCCCCAGTTGGGGACTTAGCTCCCCATTCTACTTGGAGGACGCTGCCCACAGCTCCCTGAATAAACCTAGCATCCCCAGCCTTCCATGCCCGGCTCTGCCTCTGCCTGCCTGTGCTGTGAAATTAGTGAAGGCCTTGCCATGTCTGTCAATCTAACTCAGCACCAACCTGCCACCGGCTGCCATGCTTGGGGTTGCCAGCTATACCAGGATGCCCAGTACAATCTGAATTTTAGTGAACAAGAAATCATTTTAATTATGTTCTGAATATTGCATGGGGCGTACTTGAACTAAAAAGTATTCATTATTCACCTGAAATTTCAATTTAACTGGTTGTCTTTTATTTTTTTCTGCTAAATCTGGCAACCCCACGTTGGCTCCAGCGCACCCACCCTATTCTCAGCAGGCACTGTTCCAGGGGCTGGGAATACAGCAGGAAACAAAATGGACCAAAAAACACACTCCAAACCAAAAATAAACCCCTTTCCACACGGAGTTGACATTCTGCAGCCAGAATCCAGGGTTTCCTCTTCTATTCTAACATCAATTTGGCTCAAGAGTTACATAGAAGTCATTCGCCTACCAAAGAACCTCAGAGGAATACTGTCTGCATTTCACAAATGGGGGGTGATGCCTATGTTTCAGGTTGATATAAACGTGTGTGGTGACATACAGAGGTATCTCCCTAGAACAATGTCTGGCACGAAGCAGGTGGCCATGTGTTGCAACAGGTAACACCTGGTACCAACCTTTAGCTGTGTACATTTCTATGCCCCCTTAGTCCAAAACATCCCTCCAAGGACTGACATCCTAATTATCTCTGTGTTTCCAGGACCTCAAACATTGTTAGCATGTGACAGGGACTTGGTGGGCCTGTTTAGGGGGTCACAGTCATGGCTGCTTTAGTACATGAGGAGGCATGGATTTTACTGTCTCCATACAAGCAAAGAGAAATGGAAATTTGAAGCAAGCTCCTGGATAAAGACCAAACACTTAATTGCAAAGAGAGAGTGGGTCTCTTTTTAACTTGAATGATGCAATTTGCATTTATCCCAAATGGAAAGTATCAGAAAATTCACTCCATTTCCCCTTTATAATGTTGAAAGGCAACTTGTATCAAGAGATTTTGGTACACAGATTCAGGATCCTGGACTTTTTAAAAATATGTTTCCTGGTGATAAAAGTCATTTGTAAAATAAAGTTATAAGAAGCCTTCTAACTCATCCATAATCCCACCATTCAGGACTAGTGCCTGTCAAAATCTGGTATATTCTTTGATCCTTTTATGGTGTGTGTGTATTTCTCCCCCTTAGGTATATATCATAATTTTGAATCCTATTTTATGTAATATTGTATCCTGTTTCTTTCACCTCATAGTCTTCCAAAACATTCATATTCTTAAAAAATATCTTTACAAGCTTCATAATATTCCATATATATTGTACATATATATGTATAAAACTCATAAATGTTCCATTATTTATAAATCAATTATTTATTATTAGACATTTCGTGGATCCAATTTTTTCATTATCCTACCTAATAATAGACAAATATGCAAATTGACCGCAACTTCGCTACGCCCAAACCACACCCACCAGCCAAGCCACGCCCACCAACCAATCAGGACAAGTATGCAAATTACCCCAACAAAGATGGCGGATAATTTGCATATCAAGACAGCGTAGAAAGAAGCCAAGAGCTGCAGAAGGGAGCAAAGCTGTGAAGCAAGTAAGCAAGCCAGCGGGAGGCGAAGGGAGGAGCAGAGGTGGAGCCGGGGGAGAAGGGAGGAGCGGAGGCGGGGCCAGGGGAGCAGGGAAAAGCAGGTGGGCTGGCTGAGAAGGCGGGCTGGGGGACAAGGGAGGAGAGCAGGCAGAGCGGGGTAGAGTGCAGCAGGAAACCCTATTGCAGGATTTTTCCTGCAACGGGAACGCTAGTTTAGAATAAATATGTGATGAGCATCTTTTATTTGCAAGTCTGTGATTTCTTTTCTTGGGAGAGAAAATCTTAGAAGTTTGGTCAAGGGAATGCACTTGGGTAAGATCCTTGAAATGTACAAAGCTTCTGACCTCTAAGGATCATTATAACCAAGAGTGAGGAAATGCCCTAGACCTTGAGGAGCAAGCTGAGACCTCCAACAGTGTCAGTAGAGGTGGGTCTCCATATAGGGAGAAGCAGCTGGACCTTGGCACCCTAATCTTGTCTCCAAGATTCGCCTCCATTTGGCAAAGTGAAGACTGAGCTTTGATTTTTATGAAGGCAGCTGGTTGGTTTCCTTAACCCAAGGGGATATTAAGAACTGCTAAGCTAATAATGGATTATCTCTACGAAGATAGCATTATGAAGTTCATTATTAAAATCAAAATGTGTATCTGTCTAGTTTTGGATGAAGATTCCTATCTAATTGCAAGAAAATAGGGTTTGATGGTCTTTAGACTTTTAAGAATCCCAGAATCCATTCTTTAAAAAAAGGTTGACAACAGAGAGCAAATGCATGGTCTTTATGCCACAATTCTCCAGTCCTGAGCCTGCTGGTTGCAGCCCTCTTTTCAAAGCTCCTGGACTTCCCCTGTGAGTCCTCATCCTAGCAATCTGGGTAGCCCGTATCAGTTGACTGGAGCTAGCACATAACTCCACTTTATAGCCCAGACACACAAATGCACTTTACAATACAAGTCGATTGGAACTAGGCTGTTTTATGAAGAGATGCGGAGTTCAGAGCCTGCACCACTTCTGTCCCTCAGAAAAGACTGTTTAGAGTTCTATTTGATGGCCACTGATCTAGTCCATCTGCCCCATCCCGCCAAAACCTGACATTTCAAGATTCCTGTACCCTGTTATTCACATAGTAAGAGATAATTTTTATATAAACGATCTCATTTGACATTTTGTTCGTCCTCTTTGCTGTATGACTCTGTTCACTGGATTGCGGTGTGAGCAGAAGTGGTTGGGAAATGAGGGGCCCACCACTGTCTTCACAACAGAATCAACAATGGGCACTAAGAAGTAAAAATGGGGTTTTGATACTAATATTGTCTTGAATGAAATCATTCTGATTTTTTTCCACAATTTTGGCTGTAAGAGGCTTCAGGAGGCTTTGGGGAAGTCACCTTCAAGCTTCCCCCAACTGACCTTACGTAAGGACGGTCCTGAATTATCAAATTAAATTCAGATCATTGTGATACCAACAGTACTGATGCTGATCACCCCACTAGTGCCCACTGAGATGGGAAAGCCCTCAGGAGGGACAGGCTATGGCTCTGCCACTGTCCGAAAAGTCCTGTCTCATCCCCTGGTCCCTCTCCTCCTGGCTGGGTAGAAGGGACAGGCAGGGCCGTTAACCCAGTCCCAGGGCCTCCACGGAGCGCAGCACCAGGCAGGTTGGGGCCACTGCCATGGAGCTGCCACTGAGTATTACCATCATCCCAGACAGCAGCATGTCCCCTGAAAAGAGAGATTTCAAACCCCACAAGCTCAGCCCTCCACCCCTTGTTCTCCCAGCCTTATAAAAATAGAAAGAACACATGTTCCCATTAGTCACTTGCTTCAGGGTTGCTGTGGGGTATATGCAAGCAGCCTGTACACTGAAACCAAATTTGAATATCATTTGCATCTTCCAGGTAGACAATGGATCTAGCGCCAAACACACAGGCACAGTCCCCCTCCTCTTCTCCTCACAAGGCATCAAGTGAGGAGACCAGATGACACTTCCTGGGAACAAGGCCTACCGTTTGTGTATTTTCACATCCACTTGATAAGGCCCCTCCTGGCCAACGAAGCCCACCCCAGCTGGAGAGGCGTTCTGAGAGGCTTTTAATTAAACCTCTGCTTGCCAAGAGTGCTTTGCATATGCACAGAAGGGCAGCACTCCGGGGGAAGCCATAAAGACAGTCACTTTTGCCTCTGTGTGTCCTTCCCTCTGTGAGGTCATGGGCAGAAGCATGGCCTGTGCTGGCAACCCCTTTGGAAAGAGCATCTGCAGTGGGATGCAGAGTGGAGCCCACAGTGCAGTGACACTGTGCCGCCTTCCCTTGCTGGTTGAGTCCTGGCTTTGCTGGCACTTGTGGGACTCCCAGGGCAGCAGCGTGGAAGGTAAGAACAGGAGAGAAAGGGGCCGCATGGGGCTTAGGTCAGAGTTAGGTCACAGCACAGCCAGGAGGAGAAAGACGAGAAGAGCCTTCAGACTCTACAGGTGGCTCAGTTATTGACCTGCGCATCCCTTCTGGGAGGGACGCAGGCTCCAAGAGCAGGAGGCGCGCTTTGTGGCTCTGACCTGCCGTGACCCGACCTTTGTAACTCTATCAGGACTAGTGGTCAGTAGTTATCAACTGTCAATAAACCGCCAAAACACACACTTTAATTCAGAATACGGGAAGGCCCATCTATTTGCTGATCGATCTTGGCCTTGCAAGTTGACAAAATGCAGAGTCCCCTGTCTTCTTATCATAATATTGAAAATATGTGCTGCGACAAATTGAATGATCTACACCTCTGTGCCCCACTCCTGAGGCCCTTAGTAAATACAAGACGATTGATTGAGATAAAGGGGGAAGGGGAGGGCTGCGGTGTTCCTCTAAACTAAGAAACCAGCGCCACGGAACCAGGACCAGCCGGTCCATCTCATTAAGTTCATCTACTAAAACCCTATGGAAAAGAGCAGGGGTACCTGGCCCGTTAGCTGGATAATTTTAAAACAATCTGCATGTTTGACTAACTGAGACAAAAACAAACTTTGGGGGCCTTTCACAGAAAGATGGAAACCCTAGAATTTTGCCAACCTCTTTGCACATGACCTTGTGCTTTGTTGATTTGTCTGTGGTTTTGTAATTTCTCCCTCCCCCTCCCCGCAACCTCGCAGAAAACAATACTGAGGTTTTGGAGGTGGTCAGATCGCATCACTGGCTGATCTCCAGATGCAGAGCAGGCAGGTGGCAGGATGGGTCCACCGGCTGTTTTCCAGCTGCTGGGATGAGTGAGGAGATGAGTGAGGCCAATGGCTTCAGCAGTCACTCCCACACGGACCTGCTGCCTGATATGATCACCAGAACCACTATTGCATGAGAAACCACAGGGCTTCTTACAAATAAAAGAAACATAATTCTGGAGTAATACCTTATTCTGCAGATGGGAAGCCTTAGGGCTGGAGAGATTACATGACTGGTTCAAGGTCACACAACTAACCAGCAACGGAGTCAAGGATGAGATGCTCAGCCCCTCTAGGTGACTGTCTTTAACTTGCAAACTATAGAGAGGGTTGCAAAAATTATCACATCAATTGGAGGAAAGAGGTTTTGCACAATGGTGCCTGTTTACCCACTAAAGGAATGAGGGATTTTCATGTATGAACATGGTGGGGAACTGAAGCTTATGCCTCCAAGCACTAAAGCACTGATTGCACTTTAAATATTTTTATGAAATATTTCTAAAATGTACTAAATAAGAATATTAAAACGATTTTAACCTAATCAGTATTAGTATATGCATTTTGTGTCATACTTTGCTTTTCTGTAGAAGGTTTACCCCCACCCATTACTTTTGAGTTTTTATTTTGTGCCAAATAGTTAATCTTACTACACATAATTTCTGAATTATTAGTATTTTTAGTGTGATTATTTCACCAACAAGTCTATGCATTAATGCCTGTGAATTTTTCAAAAATATATTTAGACCAAAGTGGTCCTTGCAAATTCTTGGGTAGTCTTTAAAAATAATATATATTTGTATTGATTTCAGAGGGGAAGGAAGAAGGAGAGAGAGAAACATCAATGATGATAGAGAATCACTGATCGGCTGCCTCCTGCATGCCCCACACTGGGGATTGAGCCCACAACCTAGGCTTATGCCCTGACCAGGAATGGAACCAGGAACTCCTGGTTAATAGGTCAAAACTCAACCATGAGACATGATGGCTGGGCTTCGGTAGTCTTTTTCAAAATTTCTTCCTTAAACCAATTGGCACCAGAGAAAGCTAAAAGTAAGAGCAATGTTCTCTTTCAACATAAATGTTAAACTTTTTATTTGGGTTCCCTTTCTTGAGTTGGATGTTCTAATTGCCCTTGATTTAAACAAGTGGTCCTGAGATTGCCCTAAACATAAAAGATGATGAATGAGGGTCCATCAATTTTATGTCTGAAGCACGGAAATGTCAAAAGTGCATTTGCCTAATTCCATGGTCCCAGTTTATCACCCTCTCCCATGCCGGTGCCTCTCAGCTCCAGAGAATTCCAGTTCATCAAGAGAACGCATAGAGTAAGGCTTGATGACATTATCACAAAGTCTGAGTAACAACAAATAGGGGGAAACAAAAATTGGATCTTCTCTGCTAAAGATGTTTCCCTACAGAAGGGTAGATGCTGATAATTCAGGCCCTGGGATAAGTCCATCAATCATAATGACTCATAGGCAGTGTTGGCCATTTGAACAAAGCCACAAAAATCATGAAGGAAGAGGGTGTGAAGCACATTACAAAATGCACGTAACTAGATGAAGGAAATAATCATCCAAATGTATTTTAAGTTCTAGTGGATGAGTAATTTTCTATGTTGACAGGGGAAAAAATGTATATCATTGTTTATCTATGCATTGTCTCTGGGTCATACAAAATCCAAGAATTAAAAATATTCCTTGGTTACAAATAAGAAAACTAATAATGTATTAATGGTAACCTTTCATTATGATTATTTCATTGGTGTTAAACTACAATTTTCAGAACCTTAAACTCTGTCCCTATTTCCAGCTTTGCTCTTGAAAATTTGAGAATAACGTGTAATAATCACTTGGAAAACTGCTGCACGAAGGTCCTGTTCATGGAAACGTCCCTCCTGCCCCGAATGCGACAGTTTTCCACTGGAGAGGAAATCAGTCACTGAAGGCAAAGGAAGTGGCAGCCAGGGTCAGAGACAAAAGATCCAGGGCAGAGAAGCCAGGGCGGTGCTGGCAAAGGAGAGTACAGGTCTGTGAGCAACTGAACACCAGAAAGAAAGGGATGGGGTTCGGAAAGGAAAAGCATTATTTGTCTCATTCTCTCATAAATACAATGTCTGGGGATTTTGCTGTCCTCTCCAAATGGAAGAAAATTGGCAGAATCCCACTGTCTCACCCTTGGCAAAGGGTCGCGTGTCAGCGAGGAGGCCAGGGGGGAAATCCACCAGCTTCTCTACTTGCTGGAGAGTTTGAGGAGTCAGTCAGCAGAAGGGCACTGCTGACTAGGCTCCGTGGTTCAACACACTGCCTGGTGATTAACTGTGGTGTGGAATGTTAAAAGGGTCACCTGGGAGATGAATGAGTGAATCTGCTTCTCATGCCAGCTTTGTTCACCTCACTGTGCTACCTGTGAGCTCACAGGACTCCTGCAGCTGCCCGTCACCTTCAGACGATGAGCATTAGGGGGTGATGGTGATGGAATCCTCCAGCCTGGTGCATTTGGCCTTTTGCTCATGCCAGGGTACCACTGAATGCCAAATGTGTGTGTGCCGGAGGGAAACCATGAGCTGCTTCCTCGGGCACCAGCACTTCAGTCCCTGAGTGATGCATGAAAAGCATCTTGCAATTATACGATGAGACTGCGTATACACTTCCCTACTTGTGTTTATTTTTGCCACCAGACACGGTGCTTATTGGAAAATGAAGGCCGTTCGTCTTAGGTGGCTTATCCTTCCTTCCCCCTTTCAGGACATTTTGCTGATCTGCTTTGATACCTTCAGCAGCCTGCTGATTCTTCTCTGGAAGGACGCTCCTTGGAACCTGAGGAAGTGTGCATTGCTGAAATTGAACTTACGTGGCATATTGACCTTGAAAAGTGGAGGCCTGTGCAAAGAGGGCCCTGGCCGCTGGCTGTCAATGTGGCAGGGAGAGGAAAGGGAAAATCAAAGAAGAGCGGCGAGGCTTTGGCAAGAGGGAACTCCTGGACTTGGGGTTGGGAGAGGAAGAGGATGGGGTGAGTAGTCCAATGTGCTGTTCCTCGGTGCATGGGATCTAAGTGAGAGGGCTGATGGGATGCTACTCGGTCTGCTGGAATAACCACAGAGTGTTTACTGAACTGCCAAACTGCCTGGCAGCAACCCCTCTGACCATCCAATGAGCTTCCCAGCAGCACAAATCAGAACATCAATAAGACACCACCAGTTCCCAAATCTATCTCATTGCACATAAACCAAAAGCCTCAACAATCAATAATGTGTTACTGAATTACAATCAGAATTCAGTTGTAGCAACACCCAATGAGCAAGTGCATCCAAAAGGCATTTGAGCTAATGATTGAAGTCCAAAATGTTTCAATGAAATGAGGTGACCAGTACCTAATGTTGGGAGAGCAATATCTGAAAGACAGCATGTGAGGGAAGTTAAGAGAAATTAAGTGAAAACAAGAGAGAGAGGCTGCAGTCGATATGCTTTGCAAAAAATGGGCTGCTTCAATACCAGTTTCTCTACACCCACCATGAAACATTTGTATTACCTCTGAGACTGTGTTAATTTCCTCAACTTCATTTTTGACTGATGGAGACTAGAATTTCTAAAGCTACTGCTGATTCATGCTTGCACCTCTACCTACCTTACCGATGCCCTCAAGGAGATCCATGAGGTTAATTCCAATTCACTAACCACTATTTTGGTAATAGATGGACATTTCTGAGACCTAAGGGAACTATCAAGCCGGGCCTTTCAAATAGTTTTGAAAAAAATTGATCAGTTTCTCAAAATCTGTTTAGCTGAACGAAATGCCACTGATCCATGTATATAAACACCCCCACTCTACTTTTCTATCATCTGCCCCTTTCCCCTTTATTGCTCTCATGTTAGTAGATTAAAAGATCAGAAGTGCCAGCTTTTAGCAAATAGATTCATCTTTAGCCACAAACAGATTTCTATGAGAATGAACACAAAGTTATTAGAGGAGAGAGTTAAGTACATTACACATATTTTAAGCTTACTGTCTGATTTCTGTTAGGCATGCCCTGGTTTCTTTTAAGCACTGGGAACACGCTCATTTTCCAGTGTATATGGGGGATCTTATGTATCTAGAGTGCCATTTAGAGGATTACTAATTTACTAAATGGTACCCCAGTGCCCTGAAAGAGTTAATTCTCTTCCAAGAGATAAGCAATTTATTTTCTATTTAACAGCAGGATAAGGCCCACTGCTTACAAATGACTATGAGCCCCTTAGTTGGGGTTAGAGGGGTAGGAAGGGAGCTATATAAAAACAGGGTATAATAATTATAATTGTTGTAATATAATGTCAATCCACGGTGTTATTTTTATACGTACCTTTTCCTAACATTTGTCTAGAAAGACCAGATCAACATTGTGAGAGTCCTGTCACTTTTTGCGCATATCTTTGAAAGCTGGTTGTCAAGAGAAGTGCCAAATTGTCTGGTAAAACAGTCCATTTAGCCATTCAATCAACAAATGTTTTTCAAACACCGTAAGTAAACAGAAATCAAAGCCTAGAACCCACCTCCCAGAGCTTCCAACTTTGCTGGGGTGAAAATGCTTCATGAGCAAACACCTAGCCAGAGGTAATTATATCGGCCAGTAGAAAGATCGTGAGAGTGCTGTTCACAGGAGAGAGACATGGCCCGCACTGCAGGGCAGCTGTCACTGGCCTTCGGCACCTGGCTTCAGATTCCAGCTCTGCCATTTGCTAGCTGTATAATTTCGATCAAGTTTTACTTAACCTCTCTGAGTTTTAGGGTCTTTAAAAACCAATGACTTGAAATGTGGGAAGACTTAAGCAAAGTCATATCTGCAGAAATACTAAACGGATGTGCCCTGCAAACACAAGCACGAATTTATCTAACATGTGTGCTTTTTATAGCAAATGGAAGAGATGGCAGGCAACGTCTTGTGTGAGTGAAATCTTGCTCAACATGATTCACACTGTTTCCTCTCCTAACAGGACTCCAGGTCTAATCCCCATTGATGGGGGCCTGGGTAGCACCACAAAGAAGTGACAGTTCTCAGTGAAGATACATCACCGGAACCTGAAGAAGGAAGGGTGGGAGGTGTTCTAAAGATGAGCACAAGAAGAAGAAGTATCAGCGAGCCTAGACAGGTCACCTAAAAGAAGGCAAAAGGGAAGGAGAGATTACAAAAGGAGGAGGACATCTGCGTTCATTTGCTAGGGCTTCCATAACAAAGGACCATGTACTGAGGGGCTCAAACAATGGAAATCTATCGTTTCATAGTTCCAGAGCCTAGAAGTCTGAAGTCAGGCACCAGCAGGTTGGTTTTCCCTGAGGCCTCTCCCCTTAACTTGTAGCTGGCCATCTTCTTGTCCCTCTGTGCATGTCTGTGTCCAAATTCCTTTTCTTATAAGGACACCAGTCATCTTGGGTTAGGGCCCATTCTGGTGACCTCATTTTAACTTAATTACCACTGCCGAATATCTATACTTTATGTCAAGTAGAGACCACCCAAGTGGTATATTTGAGCAGCCCTGGGACAATCCTCCTTCCTCCCAGTCTAGTTCTATCAAAGTCCCAAGATCCTGGAATTCAGTCACAGTGTGTTCTGGTCATCTTTGGATTTTACCATTTTAGGTCATGGCAGCCCAACTTCTAGAGCCTGCATATTATTGAGATCTTTCTATGATCACCTGAGCCTGCCACACTGCCTGTGCATGAGGGAGGCAGGAAGTGAGAGGGAATTACTACCTGAGAGCAGTTCTCAACCAATGAATAACAGGAGTTAGTGTGTAAATACATAAGCTCCCTTCTCCCTTGGGCAGAATAACGGTGAACTGTGTTTTCTAAACTCTTTCCTGAGTTTTACCAGTGAAATTAAGCTCCAGGGGCCCACAATGATAATTTGCTCCCTAATATAGTCTTTATTAGCATTTTTTTCTTCCCTGCTTTGCTTCCCCACATTTCTCCCAGTTCCTTGGATCACCATAAAATAAACTACCTTAACTTGTCTCAGGGTTTATATCTGAGAGGCCCAAATGAAGACATATGGTCACTTGGTGTCTTCTATTCATATGCAGAATCTTGGATTGGGGGGGAAGATGATGAAGTGAATTTGTATCATAGAATCTCCCTGCTCAAATTTATATATATAAAAGCCTAAGTGACTGTCCGACTGTTTGACTGTCCAATTGGTAGTTATGACACATACTGATCACCAGGGGGCAGACACTCAATGCAGGAGCTGCCGAGCTGTGGTGACTTGGCAGCTGCGGTTCTCAGGTGACGTACCCGGAACCAGAGAGGGGGGAGCCCGATTCCAGGGTGTGTCACCCAAGAACTGCCCTCTCACAATCCGGGACCCCTCAGGGAATGTCGGACAGCCAGTTTCGGCTTGACCCCTGCTGGCCAGGCTGAGGGACCCCACCAGTGCACAAATCCATGCACTGGGCCTCTAGTATCTAATAAAAGGAAAAAGAAGTAGTGAAAAATCAGCAAGATGCTCACCAGCAATAGTGGAACAAAGAAAATGGTATAATTTCAAGTGATGAACTTAAAAAAAAAATCAGTTGGGGAAGAGGGGAAAATATTTTGATGTGCCTAAATGCTGCCTTCAACTGTACCCTGAACTGTATAATTAATTGGTAGAAGAAAATAGAGAAAACATCTACAATTTCCCCAAATATCTCACAACTTAGAGAGAAACAAACTGAAGGTGGGTTGAGTCAGGAAAGTAATTTCAAGAACAGAAGCCCTCTACCTATCACTATTAAACCTCAGAGTTTTATCAGTGACATGGACTAGAAAATCTGTCTGGGTTCAACATTTTAGAAGAAGGTCTACAGGGTAGTAAGATACATTACCAACTAGGTGAAGTCAAGCCTGATGAAGGACATTTGAGAAAGTCTCAGGAGAAGGAGCGGAACCCTTGGTTCTCTAAGACAAAGCACTCAGGATATATACAACAGGAGAGAACACATGAAGCTTTTGTGAGAGGAAAGATGGGTCTCAGATTAAATAGGAGGAGGTGAAGAAGAATTTACTTAACATCTATTAGTGCAAAGATAAGTTCTCCATAGGGCTTCTCATAATAAACAGGAACAAGACAAATGAATAAACAAATTTTTGTTAAAATATGAAGGGACCTCCACTTTCAATAATGGCAAACACCCTTCCACTGGAAAGAACTTTATATGCTGGATAAAATAGTAAAAACATTTTTAAAACATTGAGGACCTAATGAGAGATCAAGGAGCTGGTCAAACTAAAGGGACTACCAGAACTGTGAAAGGTAAGAGAACAGGAGAGACACCCTTTATCCCACAGTCTTGAGGATGTTTGCCAAACCTGCAAATGTGGATTTTGGATTTGAAAGCCTTGCTGCATGTGAGGTGGGACAGATATCAATATGCTTAGAGCCCATCCAGGTAATGAATCTAACAAGAGACCTCTCCACATTAAGCCAGGATCTCAAAAGATTACAAGTTAAGAAAGAGAAAAAGGATACTTTAAAAAGAAGACATTAAAAGAGAGGTGAAAAACCCATCTGGAAGAAAATACAACCTCCCCCCCAAAAAAATAATGTCATAAAAAAGAGACTGTGGAGCTTAGGAGACAAATTGAGGATCAAAATATCATTATATAACTAATAAGTAACTTAGCATAGGTAGAAAAGAATAGACATGACTGAAAATAGAATTAGTGGCATAGGGAAAAGGCATGAAATAATCTTAGTGAATGAAAAGAAAAAGAGAAAAAATAAGAAAGATAATAGGGAAAGAATAACCAATGTCCCTGGATACGGATTGCAACAGATGGGAGGAAAAACAGATATATAAGAAAAATATATGCTTTAAAAAATGAAGAAATAGATATATCAACCAAAGGGCACAGTATATTCTAGGAAAAACTGATACAAATTAGTTGATGCTGCGTATATCTTGGTTTAGTTGCAGAGTTTAAAAAATAACGAAGAAATTCATTAGTTATTCAAGTACAAAAATTAAGTTCTCTATAAACAGAAAAATTAGGTAAGCCTCATTCTACTCCATAACACTTAATCCCAGAAGACAAGAAAACAATATTTACAAAGTTCTAAAGAAAATAGAATGCTCTGTAGAATATCATATTCAGTCAAGTTGATGTTCAGATATAATCACAACAGTGAGAGAGTCTCAAACATGAAGGAACTCAGAATATGGAATCCATGATCCTATCTACCAATCAAACAAAATATAAATGACAACTTTGTGGTTAAAGGACAGTACTCAGTGCCAGAGAACAATGAACAAAGGTCTACAAATTTCTGACGAAAAAAAGTATAACCTGAAAATTTTATAGCCAGCTAAAGTATCCTTTCAATTATCCATTTTTCTTGTTTGTGTTTTTTTTTTTTTGCGCCTTCACACTGCACCTTGAGTATAAAGGCAATAGATATCCTCAAGCATGCACAAACATATACTAAGACATGTAAACCTTTTATAAGTCTACAAATAAACATATTCAACTAAAAGAGAAATTGTAATTTAAAAACACAAGAATGGGGAACATGTTCTAAAAATTTGAGTTGAGCACTGAATTGTTATTTAAATATAGAAGTATAAAGATATGACAATGTAAATGCAGTATTTATGATTTCAAAACAAGATGACAAATGTTACAAACTATATCAAAGTAAAGCAATGACCAACAAATATTAGGTGTGCAAAGGAAATTGAATAGCTGTGTGTTAATTTTCCTCATATTTTAAGCAGGGAGTCAATCAATATAATATAGAAACATGAAGTTAAAAAAGAGTAATGGATCTAAACAAAAATGTTTCCTTATCTTTTTTCCTTAAATCAGAGATATATCATTTAAGAACTGTATTCTAATTAAAAAAACACACAATATTTTCTAAGAATCAGAAATACCCTCAGCTTCACCTATATAATTTTTGGGTTAAATTTTCATATAACAAAGTTGAATAACATTACATTTAATACTTCTTACCTTTTTCATACATAATCCCTTTCTTTAAATCTCAGTTTTTCTGTCTCTTTGAACCTTTCATTCTCTTTCTTTGTTTCTGCCTCTTTCTTTCCCTTCGGCTCTTTTCTTTTATATACATATATTAAATGAATGCTTGGGAACATAGTCACAAAATATGAAAGATGACAATTTTTGAGAGGTGAGTATTTAGTGAAATTCTACTTTCTTCTTTGTAGTTTACTGTTCTTAATTTTATAAAGTTAACATGTACATTTTTTTTGTAAAAACAAGAGTCATTCTATACAAGAAAAAATATATAGGCTTCTAACATTTTGTTGTGAATATATTTGTGATTTTCAAAAACAGAAAAGGAAAATATATGCTGAAAGATGCTAAGAGGCCAGAATGGAGACTTGAGACATAAAGAAAGGGGAAGAAAATTATAATGGAAGCATCACATCATCTTTTTTAAAAAATATTTTTGCCTATAGTTTCAAATGAAAGTAGGTGTCATTTAGCTTTACTACATTGTTTATTCTATTTTCTTTAGAGGATCTAGCCTCTTAGGAAGCTGATGATCCTTTTCTCTTAATGGTACCAGATCCCTAATTCTGGCTCTCTCAGATATTTTAATCCTCCAAGTTTTCTGAGCATGTCAGAGGAGGACTCACCAATGACTGCATACATTTGCAGATTAACAGCTTCTGCCATTAGCAAATTGAAAATTCTTTCTCCTATCCCTCTTATAATAGGAGTCTCTTTCTCTTAATAGTACTTGATTCCAATTTGTGCATCTTCCTTATTAATGCATTCTATAAAGCGTTTCTATTTTTCTTGGCTACTTCAGCCTTCTGTTGAGTTTCATGGGTATTAAATAGAATGGCTTATCTGAGAGAACAAAGCAAAGACTCGCCCTTCAACTAATGGAAACACAGATCCTTAATACAGAAGCCAGACATTGGTACACAACAACACATGTCACAGAGTCTCGTGAGGTCACAGAATGGACACCTGGATGTAATATTGCCACAGTGGGTGAGATGAGACTAGGAGAGAGTCCACAGCTTTAACTTATGGAACTAACATGGGGATCCTCCAGAATGTGACCCAAATTTTCAATATAAACATTTTAGATCCACCAGGGATATACTAGACCTTGTTAGGTAGGAGACAAATCAGAACCATCACAAAATACTTTAGACCAGTGGTCGGCAAACTCATTAGTCAACAGAGCCAAATATCAACAGTACAACGATTGAAATTTCTTTTGAGAGCCGAAAACCGACTTCTGCGCATGGGCCACGAAGTTTCAATCACACTGTACATGCGTGCCCGCACGTGTTATTTTGTGGAAGAGCCACACTCAAGGGGCCAAAGAGTCGCATGTGGCTCGCAAGCCGCAGTTTGCCGACCACTTCTTTAGACCAGAGGGCCAGCTAGTTGTTAAGAACCCCTACTAGGCAATTCCTTTAACTACTTGTTATTTGAATTGAGTTAGTTTTGCACCAAGTAATAAAAATCTGTGGGTTCTTTTATGTCCATGACATCTAGTCACTGCATTCAATTCCTGTTAATAATAAGCAGCATGCCTATATCTAATTACAAAACAAATATACAGAGGCATTCTTATTCAAGGAAGCACCACTATTTTTGCTATTAATGAATAATTAACATAGTTGACAGAATGAGCCACATGCTGTCTGGATATTTTAAGCATTTTCTATATAAATTATGATATGTAAAATGACAATTAAACACTAATCTATATCTTATATGGAAGAACTTTTTATATTGTAGGAGAGAATGTTTCATATGACAAATCCAACACCTTCATTTTGAAAGTCCAACTATCTGCTTGAAAAACACCAAAGTTTTCATTTAAGTTGCCATGGGGCAGACAGAACTATGTGCAATTTCAAGAAGCATTTGGAGAGATGGGGTATGCACACTGTATTTAACTTTCAAAACACAGTGAGTAGAGTAAGCTCAAAACTACACAAAGGGCTCAGACTTCCTGGGATAAACCCATGGGATTCCGGGTTGGTGTAAGTGGTAGAAAAAGAAAACTGAAGATTACAAAATTCAGTCACATTTCAAAATTTTCTGCTACAATAATTCACTTTATGTAGAATTAATGTGTCTGATTGAACGTTTGTGCTGTAATTTACTTATAATTAACATTTTATGGTGAACAGATTTCACCATCTCCTTCATGCTGTGAACTCTAAGCCATAGGTCAAAAATAGAGATGAAACAGAGAAGAACAAAATATCCTCACTGAAATATTAATGAGATTTTAATTTACTGCTTTAAAAACACATCTTTCATCAATGTCTGTATATAAAAATCACCATTTTGTTCTAATTGTTTAATCACATTAAAAATATAATGAACTCTTCTTGCTGGCAGAAGGACACTAAAAAGTCTAAGGCACACAGGAAATCCCAGTTAAGTAAAACATGTTTCCAACTTCTGGTGCTGGAAATATTGTCATATGAAGAGGCAGCAGTTGAATCCAACATATCTAAGAATCTATTCTCAATTAACCATTGTCTGGTGCCCATCACAGTACTGAGCCCTATCCAAATTCTTGACCTATAGAATCCATGAGCACAATCAAATCGTTGTCTTACATAATTGCATTTTGGGATGGTTTGTAAGACAACAATAGAAACCTGGAACATCCTATGAGACTATGATATGCTACCATGCCTTTGCTGCTATCTCAGATATCTGCTATTTTTATTTTAGAGAGCAAAACCCTTATTCAACCAGAATATTTTTTACAGATGACATGAAGACTGGGGGTTCTTTGAAGCAAACTCAGCAGACTTAATAAAACTAGTAGGAGTTTTGAACCTGATAGCAATCCAAAGGGAATAAATACCTTATGCGGATTTCATATATGTTATTTGAATTCCTGAAAACAGTAATGGGACCATTAGACCTAACAAATTCAGCAATTTCTCCAGAAATTTTACCCAGGTTAGTTACCAATTACTCTTCCTCTTCACTCTCACAGCCAAATTTCTCAAAAGAGCAATTTACACATTTCTCAATCCCTTCTCTTCCTATTCATTCCTCATCCCACTCAAAGCTTCACAATTACTGCTTCTTTTCCCAAGGAATGTCACTCCCTCCACCAAAAGGGCGGGGGGAGGGGGGGGTTGTGCCTGAGAAGTGACTACAAACACATGAGAAAAGATATATCTGGTTTGCATAAGTAACATCCTATCCTTTCAGCCACAAATCTCCTATAATGTTATGCAAATATTCAAGACTTTTCTATCATTTATGATAACAATGTTGGAGAAGATAGGATATAAAGCATAAGGCAGTTAAAAAAAAAAACTGCTATAAGAAAACTAACCTGGGCTTTGATTTATCTTTGCCAAGGTCAGACCAAATGATAATTAGACCTTTTATGCCTAGAACATGCCCCTTATTTTTTTTTAATGATTTTCAAATGGTTGCTTATCATTACAAATTCCGACCTGACTGTCTTTTTTAAACCATTATGCATTGTTTGGTGTCCATCACAGATGGGGTAGCTCATAAAATTAGAGCATGGCCTCGTGACAGGAAACAAGATCCACACGTCTGGCTTTTGTATCAGCTAACATTTGCTTTGGGGACAGAGGTGAGTGCGTTAGGCCACAAAAATAGCACCTCTGATCTGAGAAGCCCAAACACTTCCCAGAAAACTTGGCAATTGTACTCTTAGGGGAGAATTTCTCAGGAGAATGGAAAAGATAAATTTTCCAATTCATTCACGCATCAAAGGAACATGCAAATGAGTGGGTAGAAAATATAGACCCAGGTAGTTACATAAGTGCACACACATGATGGTTCTACGCAGTGATTCTTCCCGCTGCATATTTGTTTTTGTTGCCCAAATCAACTCAACCACATTCCATGGAAAGAAAGGTGTCTCTGAAGAGAGACCTAGGATGTCCATAAGGAAGCCAGTATAACCTGACAATTCAACGAAGACATTTCATTCCCTTTACTTTCACACAAGCTCCAACCCATTCAAAGGACTTATTAGAATTTCAAATGAAAACCTGAATACTATGAGCATTGTAAATCAGCTGTAAACAGCTTTTAAAACTGTGTCAGGAGAAAATACACATGTAAATTTCTTCTTTTTTTAATATTGCATTTCCCCCTCCAATATTTGTTGGTTAAGAAGCAGGTACCAATTCATTTTTACAGAGATCTGTTTGATCTGGGAAGATGTGAGGGGGTCAATTGGAGAAATCCTTTGACCTGGGTTGGCAGGGGCTCCCAGGTGGTAGGAGCTCCTTCATGAATCACAGGGCACTGCTTCATTTTTATTCTTCATGTTTCTTAGAAACTGAAGTAAGAGCCTCACTTACCTGGACAAAACTGCTGGTCAGACTCCTCCAGCCCAGGAAACTGTACTGCTGTCTTCGAATAGTCCAGACAACACCGGGGTGCTGGAGGCGTGCTCCCTCTTACGGGGGAAGCGATAGGCAGCGTTCTTTCCAAGTCAGGAGCCTTTCACCTCTTTTGCTAGGATGTCCCACAGTCTTCCGTATGTTCACTTCCCTGAGAATAGGGCAGGGTTATGACACAGGGACACTTTATACTTGTTCCTCGTTTTCCTTTTCAAGTCCCTAGAAAGAAAAGGGGGAAGAAAGAGCTTGGTCAATTTTTCAAGTTCTTAAAGTAGCTAGAGACTAAATTAATTTCCAAATTGAAGAGATTTCTTCCCTCCCTCCCTCCCTCCCTCCCTCCCTCCCTTCCTTCCTTCCTTCCTTCCTTCCTTTCCTTCCTTCCTTCCTTCCTTCCTTCCTTCCTTCCTTCCCTTCCTTCCTTCCTTCCTTCCTTCCATCTCTTGCAGCACAGGAGAGCCCATGTGGTTTCACAGGTTACCTTCCATATGACACAAAGCAAAAAGATAAAGACAAACCCAAGTGTCACAGGGGCTACATCTTTAGAAAACATCCAAGACATTGGATCTCCTTGGGAAATGTTCCTTTCTTGGCACAGAACACTTACCGCTCAAGACTGAAAATAGGACAACGAAGAGTGGGGCAAAAGTAGGTTTACAATTGTATGTGAAACAAAATTTATTCTTGTATTATTATTTGTTAACTACGGTATTATTTTTCATATGAACAACTGTAAACCTACTTTTGCCCCACTCTGTGTTCTGACAGAAAAGACCACAGCTAGTAATGGTGGAAAGCAGGTTCTACTAAAAAAGTCACAACCTTTCATCTCTTCTATTCAGGTTCTAAAAGTCGTTGCCTTGACATCAAAATGAAAATTACAACTTCAAAATGAATGAAGAGCTGCTCCAAGGCCTAGTGAGTGGGAGCCAGATGTCATTCCACCTTCTATCTGGATGGAAAGATTGAATCAAGCTGCTTTTGGTCATTTATTTATTTAACAAAGAATTACTAAGCATCAACTACTGAAAATCAAATGCATACACTTTTTAAAATATATATATATATTTTTATTTATTTCAGAGAGGAAGGGAGAGGGGGAGAGAGAGAGAAACATCAGTGATGAGAGAGAATCTCTGATTGACTGCCTCCTGCATGCCCCCATTGGGGAGTGAGCCCACAACTGGGCATGTGCTCATAGGCTGATGCCCAACCAGTTGGCCTGGCTCAAATGCATACACTTTAAGTCGTGATAATTCTCTGCCTACCTCCCCTTTAAGTGAGGAGCAGGGGGAGGTAACTGGGACTAGGGAGAGGGAGGTGACTTAAGGTGACAAAGATTGTGGAGTCATTGAATACATTGAGCCTCTGTATTTTTAATGAAACTGTAATTACCTTTCAGGCAAAAGTGCTTGAATGGTCACGCAGAAGGTTGCCCATAAGTTCCCTTCAGCATGGTGAAGGATCCTGGGCTCTAGGATCAGACAGACTAGAGAGGAAGGGACTCCACTGATTGCTTTAGGTTAGCGATGGAGGGGCACTACCACAAATGGAGGGGGCTGAACCTCCTGCTGCTGAGCAGACTGGAAGACCCACAACTCTCCCTTCCCTGCACCTTCTCTCTACAACTAATACAGTAGGCTTTTTATTGAAGACACTGACAGTTTTCTTCCATGGGGTAGCAGCTCCCTTAAAACCAGCTCGGTGGGTCAGAGGTAATGAGAAGTGCCAGTGGGAGTGGAAATCCTGAGCTCAGGGGTGGATACAATGAGGCCTGGCCTTTCCTTTCAGGGGACGTTCCCCCACCAGTGGCGGCCCTGCAGCACCTGGCTTTGATCGCATTGTGGGAGCTGGAAAGTTTCTTTCCATGTGGATCTGCTACTTATTAGCAGAATGACCCTGGGCGAGCTACTTAACCTCTCTGAACCGCATTCAGTCACCTATAAAATGAGAGAGTAATATCTGCTCCATGGTGATGTCTACACGAGATAAAGCAGGGGAAGTTCTTAGCACACAGCCTAGCTCAGAGGCTATGAGTCAGGTGGGCTGTATTTTCCCCCATCCCCGCTCCTCCTGGGACGACTGTGACACCAGCTAAAGAAGGGGGCATGAAGCTCAGTTGTTTAAAAGGTTTTCCTGTTACTTTCTACGGGCTTCACAGAAAAGTGCCTGAACCATTCTGGCCTGTGTCATCACATCCCCGTGACTATTCTGGGGATCACGGTCACTGTTCACTTTTCTGTCCCCTCTTTAGCCAACTAAACAATACTGTCCTTAAAGATATCTCTCTCCCTCTTTCTGAATCCCCTTTCTTTCTTGTTACTTCTCCATTTTCTTTTCCTCTTAGATATATACGTTTTTCAGCCCCGCAGTGGTTACCTGCTATCTAAGAAATCCAAGGAGGATTCTTTTACCTGAGCTTCGGGCTTCTCTTCTGACTCTTGGTTTTAGCCTTAAGTCACCCCACTCTCCCTAATTCCAGTTACCTCCCCCTACGCCTCACCCACAATCTTTATCTCATTTTTGTATGCTTTTGTATGTTATTTCCCCCTCTTTGTTAAAAACGATTTAAATGATTTTTTATAGTGTGCTCTGTAAACTCTCTTTTCCCTGCTTTAAACAATTAAGGAACCTACATAATTAAACGTGTCAATAAAGGTTTATATTAGTACCAACGGAAACCTGCCTACAATGACAAGGAGAATAAATATCCCAATCTACACTGTTCTAACTGATTTGCTTATTAGGAAGCTCATTTGCCTAATTACTGCAGCTAATAAACAAACTCATCCATGGGCTTTAGTAACACTTACACTCTTTCTATCACACTTATGTACCTGTTGATGGGTACCAGTAAGCTAGGAGAAATGAAAGAATGAACACACATTTGAGATATATCAAGTTAATTCCCCCAAACAAGATCAGAAAAACCAAAAAAAGTTAATTTTACTTTAAATGTGGAAAAGCTTATGGAGTGTCTGGATACATTGAGCCTCTGTGTTTTTTTTAATTAAACTGTTTGAGATAATCATCAATCACATGCAGTTGAAAAAAATAATTCAGAGAGAATGCATGCACTTTACCTAGTTTCCTTCAATGATACCATCATCTAAAATGACAGTACATGATAATTTAATATCAACCAGGATACTGACAATGATATAGTGAAGATACACATTTCCATCACCACAAGGAACTCTCCTGCTGCCCTTTTATAGCCACACCCACTCTCCTCCCATCCCCACTCTCTACTTAATCCTTGGAAACTACTAATCTATTCTCTTTTTCTATAATTTTGTGAATTCAAGAATGCTATGTAAATAAAATCATAAAGTATTTTATATTTTGGAATTGGCTTTTTTCACTCAGCATAATTTCTCTGGTGGTTGGTTCAGGGTGTTCTTTTTTATTGCTGGGTAGAACCTCATGGTATGGATGTACCACAGCTTTTTAACCATTTACCCCCTGAAGGACATCTGGCTTACTTCCAGTTTTTTGCTATTATAAATAAAGTTGTTATAGTCAATCATGTAGAGGTTGACATAGTTTTCATTTCTCTGGAATACATGTTCCGGAGTACAATTGCTGGGTTGTATAACTACATGTTTAGTTTTACCAACTCTTTTCTAGAGCAGTTGTATCATTTTATATTGTTACCAGCAATGTATGAGTGATTGGATTTCTCTGCATCCTTGCCAGCATTTAGTGTTGTCACCATTTTTTATTTTACCCAATCTAATAGGTATGTGATATTATCTCATTATGGTTTTAACTCGTATTTCCCAAATTGCTAATGATATCGAACATCTATCCATGTACTCACTTGCCAAGTGCATATCATCTATGGTAAATGTCTCTTCATGTCATTTGCCCATTTTCTACTTGAATTGTTTGCTTTTCTTACTATTGAGTTTTAAGAGTTATTATATTGTCTAGAAACTTAGTCCTTTGTTGGATATGTGCTTTGCAAATATTTTCTCCCAGTCTGTAACTTGTCTTTTAGTTCTCCTAAAAAGACTTTTCACAGAGTAAACATTTTTAATTTTGTTGAACCAATTTATCAAGTATTCCTTAGATGGCTTGGGCTTTGAGATCAAGTCTACAAAATCTTTGCATAGCCCTAGATTCTGAAGGTTTTCTCCTATTTTTTCCTAAAAGTTTTATGATTTATAATTAACTCTGTGATCTACTTTGAGTTAATTTTTGTAAATGGTGTGAATTTACTAGTAGATTAAAGTGCATTTCTGTTTGTCCATGGATATCCAATTGTACCAGCAACATTTGCTGCAAGGCTATCTTTCCTCCATTGAATTGCTTTTATATCTTTGTCAAAAATCATTTGGACATATTTTGTGTGTGTCTATTTCTGGTTCTCTATTCTTCTCCATTGATCTGTATGACAATACCACACAGCATTGATTCCTGTAGCCATATAAGATTGATTTCTTCCCATTTTACTCTTCTTTTTCAAAACAATTTGTTATTCTAGTTCCTTTGAATTTCCATGTAAATTTTTAAATGTTCTAGCCTATATTTATAAAAAAATTCTTGCTGGGATTTCTATAGGAATTGCATTGATTCTATATTTCTAAGGAGACTTGACATCTTTACTATATTGAGTTTTAAAAACTATGAACATAGTTATTTCTCTCCATTTGTTTAGATCTTCTTTGATTTCTCTCATTGGCATTTTGTAGTTTTCAACATACCCATGCTATATCTCTAGATTTACACCTAAGCATTCATTTTATAGCTAGTATAAGTGAAAGTTATTTTTAATTTTGATTTTCATGTATTTATTGCTAATATATAGAAATACAATTGATTTTTTTTGCATGTTTAGCTTGTGTTCAGTTTTTATCATGAATGGGTATTGAATTTTGTCATTATTTCCTCTTTATCATGGGATTATTCTTCTTTAGCCCATTTATATGGTGGGTTATATTGTTTGATTTCTGAATATTTGACCAACTTTGCACTCCTGGATACTGAACCCTGCTTCGTCATGGTATATAATTCTTTTTATATATTTCTGAATTATATTCACTAAAATTTTGTTTAAATATTTTGCTTCTATGTTCATGAGGGATACTGGTCTGTAGTTTTCCCAGTACTGTCTTAGTCTGGTCTTGGTATCAGGGTAATAGTAACTTCATAATACAAACTGGGAACGGTTTCCTCTTTTTCTTCCTCCTGGGTGAAACTGTGTAGAACTGGTGGTAATTCATTAAACATTTGGTAGAATTCTCCAGTGAAACCATTGGGCCAGGAACTTTTCTGTTTCTCCAAATCTCCTTCCAGATCTTACTTCCCACCTCCTTCCATATCTGCACAAGGCCTGTCGCCTATAATAAATTCCTATTCCACACCATGGCTAATGTCTGCTTCCCTGTGAATCCTGACTGATATCTTAAATCATTTGCGAGTAAGCTGAAATAATAATCGTGGTTAATATTTACTGAGCACTTAAAACATGTCAAGTACCTGCCATGCACTTCCAGGTGTTATTTCCTGTAAGCAACCCCATAAGGAAGGCTATCTTGTCACCCCAATTATGCAGAAAAGGAAACGGAAGTACCAAGAAGTTAAGGATTCTGCAAACAGGCCCGCAGTAAGGACCAGAGGCAGGATAGGAAGCAAGCACTCAGCTGTGCTGCTCAACTGGAGTTCTTCCTCAGACATCTAGTTTCTGTTTCAGAAGACCAGGGCAGATAGTGCCCAGAGAAAGAAGATACTTGAGTCTGAGCTGCATCCATAGCTTCCAGTAGAGCCTGTGCTTTCCTTTTCTTTTTTTAAATCCTCACCTAAGGATATTTTTTTCCCTTTGATTTTTAGAGAGAGTGGGAGGGAGGGGATAGGGGAGTGAGAAACATTGATGTGAGAGAGACACATCCATGGTTGCCTCCCGCACACACCCTGAGGAGGCCAAGGATTGAGCCTGCAACCGAGGTACGTGCCCTTGACTGGGATCAAAACCACAACCCTTCAATGCAAGGGCCAACACTCTAAACACAAAGCCAAACCAGGGCTGTGCTTTTCTTTTTGTTTGCTTCTTCTTCACACCCACCTCTTTTCTTTTCTTTTCTTTTCTTTTCTCTGCCAATGAGAATTTGTACTGTGGACTTCTCCATCTAAATGCCCCCTCACCTCCGTATCACCTTTTCTAAAGTTGGAAAGTAAGCAACACCAACTGATGTGTCTCCTTCCAGATGTGTTGGCCCCTATGTAAGGAGAACACAGACAGAAGGACAGGGACAAGCACAGGTTGGGGCAGGCGGCAGGCTGGACGCTGCAGCATGCGAAGCAGAAGGCATGTCCCTTAGAGCAAGAGCAAATGGGGACCTGTCGGGGCCAGCAAATATAAACCTTAAAAAACAGGAGAAAATCGAGCAGTTACTCTGAGAAATCACCTCTTCTGTTCAGGTTTTTTTTTTGCTCAGTTTGGGGTGAGTCTATTTATTTACTAAAATGTCTGCCATGCCTTAAGAAACAGTATGAATGCATTGAAATAAACAATACTTTGGATGCAGAAATGAACATTTAAGCAGATGCATCTCAGATTCATTCCATTGTGTGTGTGTGTGTGTGTGTGTGAGTGAGTGTGTGTATTTTTTCTTTTCCCTGAGTGCCTTTGCTTGGTAAAAGCCATCAAATATCAGTGGGAATTATAACTAATTTTTTGAACAGCCCTGGAGAATTAATGAGAGAGAGAGTAAGAGAGAAGAAATAAGAGAAAGAGAGAGGGAAAGAGAGAGAGAGAGAGGTTAAGCTCAAAGGCAGAGAGAGCGAAATGGACCAGATTATACAAAATTAAAAAGCAAATAGGAGCAGACAATTTGTGCCGAGTGATTGCAAGCAATTACAGTCCGGCTTTTCTAGAGGAAGATGGGGGGAGGGGGTTATTTCAGCTTAAAAGGAGACTTTATTCATTCCTGATCAGCATCTCCTACTATTCTCTCTTTTATTCTTGGATATCAATTTTTTTAAAAATCAGCTTTCAGATGTTCCATGTCTACCCCTACGAATCCACCCCTGGGCAGACAGTGAGAATTTAAGCTTCCAATCGATTCTTTCTATAGCCCTGAAAACCAATTTGTTCATAAAGAATAAAATAAGAAGGGGGAGGGGGAGTACAACACGAGCATGTGTTTCTTTTAGAGGAGGGCTTCAATTTTACTATAATTGTCTAAAGACGGAGCTGCTTTGATCTGAAGAATTATTATTGTGCCGCAAATGCCGGCTGCTAATGTCACAGCTGTGCTGAGACTCGGTCACACCAAGAGGTTAGGGACCAACTCAGTCCCTGACCTCACCCCCTCTCTCCTTATCTTCCTTTGTCCCCACGGAAAAGTTTGCTTTCCTGGCATGTCCCTCGACCATCACCGACAGTCACGAATCTGTTGGTTTAACTCAGCTTCCCTGGAAGGCCAGCACATAAAGGCAGGGACATACAGGGGAGATGCGGAGGTTGGGCAGGAGTGGGGGCCCTCATCTTCAGAGGGGCAGGCAGGGCTGGATGAGAACATGCCCAGGAGCGGCTGGCATGGCCCCTAGATCAGGGGACCCAGCTGCCCTTGATCTCTGAGCCCGGGCAAGTGCAGTGCAGAGAGGGCTCCAGTGCCTGTGAGAAACACAGACCCATTCACGGCATTTCTCTGATTTCAATTCTCTGAGTTAATAGTTATTTTCCCTTTCTCCAGCTTATGCTGCACCGAAGCAAAGGGCAGCTCAAGAAGCAGAATTAGACCATTTTCTCTCAGAAGAAAAAGGGCTAAAAACGATCTTAGGGTCTGAGAGCTGAGCCATCTTCAGCTTCGGTGTTTTCCTTCCCGTGGCCAAGGGACAGAACCGGAAGGCCGCTTCTTCCACGTCCTCCCCTGGTGGGCTGGGCAGGAGGGGCTTAGGACTGCAGGACCTGCCCCGGCCACCCCATCTCACTCCTTCTCCTCTCAGAAGCGACCTTGACTGTTTCTGCCAGGCACCTGAGGTTTCAGTGGAAGCTGGAACCCTAATGGGGTCCTTCTCCTCTGTTCCTTCTCTGGCTCCTGCTGCCTATAGCATCCTCCAACCTCCCTAGCTTGGCATTCCAGGCTCTATAGATAAGCTGTCCACATACCTTACTCCAGCCACTACCTTTCTCAGTCCTGCCACCCCAGGTGACAAACCTACCCCTGTTCCCAAATACTCTGGTGGATTCTCGCCTCTGGACCTTTGCTATGCCTTTTCCTGGCCTGGAGAACAACCTCTCCCTTCTCCAGCCCTGCTCTCCTTTTCTTTTTGGCCTGGCCAGTGTGGCTCAATGGTTGAACATTGGCCTATGAACCAGGAGGTCATGGTTTTGGCTCCACGTCTAGCCCAAAGCACAGGTGAGATAAGTAAGAAAATTACTCCAAATGCTCTGTGAAGTAAGGTTTCTGGGACAGAGCAACCCATGGCTTAGACCAGGGGTCCTCAAACTTTTTAAACAGGGGACCAGTTCACTGTCCCTCAGATGGTTGGAGGGCCGGACTATAGTTTAAAAAAAACGATGAACAAATTCCTATGCACATTGCACATATCTTATTTTGAAGTAAAAAAACAAAACGGCATAAACACCCGCATGTGGCCCGCGGGCCGTAGTTTGAGGACGCCTGGCCTGGACTGTAGTCTGGGGCCATGACCGTCAGGAGAGGGCAGACTGGAGGACAGACCCCAGTCCTGGCCGCCAAGCCAGGGTTTTTCAGCCTGAAGGAATGCACAGAGCCCTTTAGAAGAAAAGGTAGTGAAACACAAGGATGTTCATGAACCCTGAAGATCCCCATTTGAAACACATTGCTTTGAGAAACAAACCCAGAAACATGAAAATATAAACATAATTGTAGCTCTACAAAGCATTACGTCCAAATTCTTCCCCCTTCCAAAAAAATCATTCTTTCTAGCCTGAGCGTCCCTGGTTTAAAAAGTCCCTCTAGAAGACTTTTATTAGCTGTGCCAGTTACTTGCCTTCCCGGTGCCTCTGTTTCCTCACTTGTAAAAGGAAGAGAAACGAAAGTACCCACCTTCACATGTTACTGGAGGGGTAAAATGAGGAACTGCACACGCACAGCAAGTGCTTAGGTGATTCCTGGCACACGGTCAGTTCTCCACCACCAGAAGCACTTATCAAACAAATTCCTCTATGTGTTGTCTCGTTACTAGAAGACTCAGAGAGCGAATACTGAATTCTCCATTCCCTCTTCTGTTCTGGAAGTCTGATATTCTGGGGTTTCCAGCAGGTGGAAAGGGGGATGCTCGGGAGACTGAGGCTTTGGAGAGGCCTGAGTTGCAACCTTAGGCAGCACTAAGGCAGGAAGCAAGGAGCAAATCATGAGCTTTGAAATGCTGTTCTAGGACCTGACAGGTACAGAACAACTGGCCAGATGCTCTAAGGATAGGACAAAGAAGGGCAGGCTTCACTGCAGAGCGCATGAGGAGGATGTAGGGCAGTGATGGGCAACCTTTTGAGCTTGGTGTGTCAAACTTCGCCAAAAAACTGAGCATAACTCGGGTAGTGTGTCACTTTGAGGAAAAAACATTATTTTGCAAATGTTTCATCCTCAGGAGCAGCAAATGTTTCATCCTCGGCATGCGGCCGCATGTCATCAGAAATGGCTACGCGTGTCAGTGCTGACACGCGTGTCATAGGTTCGCCATCACTGATGTAGGAAGAGGATGGAGAACAAGGAATGGCTAACGAGGAATGGCCGTTAGACCTCAGTAAGTCATGAGAGTAAATGGCAGGAGTCAGGCTAGGGGAAGACCTACGGGGGTTCAAAGAGGTCTAGAGAACAATATTAGAGCAAAGGTAAGAGGAAGAATGAGGAAGCCCGAACTCTCCAGAAGGACTTCTCTGTCTGACTTTATAGCCACTTTCACTAACTGCCCAGTACTTTCAGGTGCTGGAAGGGGCCAGAGAAACCCTATGCAGATCTCTAGGTTATAATTCTCCTTTCGTACATGGAAATGGGCTTGAACAGAAACAGAGAAGTTGTAAGTAAAAATAAAATTTAGGTAGTGGGGAAGTGTTCAAGGGGAAATGATGCTTGCAGTGTACTTAGAAATACGATTTTAAAAAGGTGGATTGATGGATGGGCAGAGAGATGAATAGGTGGGCAGACTGATAAAGCAAGTGTGTTCCAATGTTAGCAGCTGAATGTAGGTGGTGAGTGTTCACTGTAAACCTTTTTTCAACTTTCCCACGTGTTTGTAAATTTTCGTAATAAAAAACTGAAACAAAAATTAGGTACAGCAGCCAAGGTAATCAATGCATGTCCTTATGGGCCCAAGACAAGTTGTCCCAAAAGGGCAGTTGGCAGCATGATGAAAGGGTAGATTTCATCAACTCCCCCACCTTGCCCTTCAGCCCCTTCAGTGCTGTCTGCACGTCTTCCAGAGCTGGACTTGCGAAGAATGTTGCTTGTAAAGTTTAAGCTAGGAGCCCATTCTGTGGAATCTCTATTTTATCAGATTGTTCCTGATGAGTGATACAAGTCTTTAACATCCAAAGAAGTAAATCTTCAGAAGTGCAATGTGGAACATTAGGCAGTACTTCAGTTGAGATTAGGTTTGACTGCAAGTGTCAAGACAGGCCAAAACGATTGTAACTTCAACAAATGGAAGTTCCTTTCATGCTCACATTAAGTCCAACTGGAAGTGGCCCAAGACATTGCACTTCAAGCATCTCAAGAAGGCTAGCTAGTCCTTTCCAATTCACTGTTCCAGTATCCCTAAGGGATGGTCCCCCTCTTCATGGCCCAAGATGGCTGCACCTATATCCCAAGCAGCAGGATGATGGAAGGAATAGGGAAGAAGGGGCACAACAGCACACACAAGCTGTCTCTTAAGGATGGTTCCCGGAAAGTGACTCGCAAGCCTAGTCACAGGCAATGGAGACTGGGAAATGTAGTCCTTATTCTCAGCAGCAAAGTGACCAGCAGAGAAATTATATTACAATGAAAGAAGGGAGAGAGGACTTGGGTGGGGGGAAACTAATAGTCTCTCTCAAAGGTAGGGAGAATGTCACAATCCACAGTTTCTACGTACTCTGCCTTCCTATGGGATTGGCTCTGACCTTATCCATGGACCTCCATGACAATGGTATCCTTTCTGGCCCGATCACATAGTAAGGGGCAGAAGGAAATATGAAGCGGTGTGTTAAGTATTTTAGAATTTAATAAACAAAGTGTATAGTGGGTATTAGCACCATCCTGTTAGAGATAAGAAGTAGAGGCTTCCCTAAATGCAAAAGACTGGTGAGGCCCTCATCTTTAGTGGCCTCTGTTCGAGTACATAAGAATGGAGATCAAGGCTCCCTACTCTCTCCCACCACCCAGCCCCTCTACCTCCATCAAATAACCAAAACCATGAAAATCACAGAGACAGCCCATGAGCAGAGGAATGTGAGACAGGTGATCTCATCTAGAGGTGAAAACAAGCAACAAAAGCCAGGAGTGACCTTCAGGAAGGTGGCAGGAGAATGCTGGGCCACGAAAGTTCAGGCAAGAATTCTTGGGTGGTTGGGGGCTCTGGGGGAGGATGGACGTGGGCATTGAGAGGGGTGGGTAGGATTGTCCAAGGGAGGTATCCAGGTTGGTGTAAGTCACCTGTATGCATACGGTGGTCTCTGATTTACTCCAAGCATTATGAGTTCTCAAAGGAATTTAAGTCAATCTAGTGTCACTGTCTTCTTGCTTAGAGGTTCTCAAATTTGACTGCCCATAGAAATCACTTGGGGCTTTTGAAAACATGCCAATGCCTAGTCCCAGTCTCCAAGATGCTGATTTTATCAGTCTGGGGTGAGGCCTAGGCATTAATATTTTTCCAACCTCCTGAAAAGACTCTAATGTGGGGCAAAGCTGGAGAATCACCATAATCTAGAGCAGTGTTCCACACACTTTACTGTGTATTCCCGTCATACTAGGATTATGTAAAAATGCAGGCTTACTCAGCAGGTCAGGAGTGGGGCCGGACTCTGCATTTTACTAAGTCCCCAGGTGATGCTGATGCTGATGCTGATGCTGCCCATCTTTGGGGCCTACAACCTGGAGTAGCAAATTTGACTCCTGCATTTCTCCTACAGATAATGTGCACTTTAGCTTTCTTCATGGGGGCTTTGCTGCACTGTCTACTTCTGCAAGGCTGTCTGGAGGCCAGAGGTTTGCCCCTAAAACAAGACCCTCCCCGACAGGCAACAGGGCTGCTCCTTGCTGCCTGGTCTGTATCTGCTTTCAGATTTAGCTTGTTGTCCGCTAACCTGATGATCTAGAATAGCCCATGTTGTACACAGCAGAGAGCAGGCTGCTGGTGCTAATACAGCTCTTAACATTAATAATTAATGCTTGTGTTAATGAATGACCAACTACTAATGCCAATAATGATATCGAGAAAACAGTGATAGACCTACATGGTACAATCCCCTCACTCCCCCTTCCCACCAGATTATAGTTCTAAATGAGCTTCCAGAATCAGTTTTGATAGATACAATCTCATACACATTCACTTAATCAGACAGCTCTATGGAGTGAAACTCCACTTTCAGGGCATGTACTTTCAGTTTGGCACGCAGAAAATTAAATGAGAAGGTGTCATTAACATGGAAATTGTGAGTTTAATTCCCTACACAGGTGCTGAAAACCTGAGATTGTTTATCCATTTCTCATCATAGCTATGTGTTTCCTATGGGATCCAGAGAATTTCTTAGAATTCAGTCTTCTGCTCATTTTTTTTTTTTTTGGATAAACATCTACTTGTAGCTTCAAATTTTACCCTCAAAAAATGAAAAAAAGTACATATATGTTTGTGTGTGTGTGTGTGTGTGTGTGTGTGTGTGTGTGTTTTCAGAAGCCAAAGAAGCTAATGTGAGCTCCTCACTAAGGAGAACGTGATTCCACAGTGTGGTTTGTGATTGCTAAGGATGGTCTTCAGGGCTGATACAGGGTATGGAATTTGTGTGTGCAGTTGCCTTAAATAGTTCTCCTTAGAGGAAGCAATGTAGCACTTAATGTCTAATGACATCTATTAAGGAATTCATTAAAGAAAAACTGATAACGAGATATGTTATCATAGTCAACAATTAACTGTGCCATGTAGGAATCTTGATTGCTCTCAGGATCGCGACAGGCACTGCTTTTGGAGCTGCTCTTACAAAGTGGCCAGTGTAGCACAGGTGTGTCTTTCTGAGGGCCTATTTTGACCACTAGGCAACCTACAAGTCCAATCACAGTCAAAGAGATGGGCAAATGTAGGATATTCTCACAATACATTTGTTGCATGTGGGCAAGAGAGACCTCCACTTCATGACACACACACACACTCTCTGTTTCACTTGTCTTCAGGTCTACCCTTCACTGCAGGTACAACTGACTTGGGTGATGGTGGGAAAGGGAGCTCTCCGGGAACCCTATATAGGTTCTGATACCCTTGGGGACTAGGTTGGAAGAAACTATAGGAGAGGCCTTTTTCCAGCAACCTCCCTTGTTTATGAGCTCCCATAAGGGAGACTCAAATGTCTCTGCTCCTCTGGGTGGGGAAAGGCAGAGTTAAGAAACTGCCTGAATCTTTGTGATTAAGCTGAAGCAACCTGAGACATCTGAGAGCATCTAAGATTTTAAGCAAGGGAGCTAGCCTGCTTCATGGTGATAGATCACCTACCCACCTTCTGATTCTGACACTGTGATACCGAACTGTCCAGTGGCCCGAGCATTTCAGAACCTCCTCTTGCCTCTCCGTACACTCATGTCTGAGGATGGGTCAGACATTCACCTGTATAAACATTCCATTCCTCCTAGTGGTCTTTTGATTTTGATTTAAAGACTGAATGTTAGAGCTAAATAGGTTTAAACCACCTTTTTACCCAATTTTCTCGTTTCATAGATGAGAAAACAGCCAACTGGAAAGAGGATTATCCACAGCCAACTGGAACAGGAGCCCAGGTTTTATGACTCCTAGTTCAGGAATCTATTTAGAAAATCTCTAAAAACTGGCAAATCTAAAGACTCAAACAAATAGCTCTCGGGTTATCTTGCCTCTGGTGGCATAATGTGAAGTCACACTTATCTGGCTTGCAGGCTATCGTCTATATACTGTGGATTCTGATGGAGATGCAAAACTTCCAGTTGGCTGCCAGAGTTCTACCCAATCGAAAGGGCACACTTTCTACTTCTGCCAGCAACACTAAAAACAGCAGACTGAGTTTTGGATGCATCATAATTTCCTGAGTCAGGAGAGTGTTTTAAAAGTGAGGGTTGTGCTGATTTTCCTATTTGTCCCTGCAGACACACGGCCATCCTCCACTCTTCTCCACCCAGCTCCGTGTCCCAGGAGACTGACTTCCACAGACTGCATCCTCCAGCTCACAACTGGGTTTGACCAATGGGAAGGCCCAGAAGGAAGCCAGAGGTTAGGTGATTGGTTATTCCAGTCCCCTCCCTGCCTTGCTATGGTTTTGGCAGTGCCTGCATCGCTTTACCTATGGCCATGGCTCCCTCACAGCCACAGGTCTCACTAGGGACCAGGAACACTGTTCCTTCTCTTGCCATTTCAGTCCTCTGAGGTGCTTCATCATTCTTTGTCAGTTTTCTTGACCCTTTCACCTCTGCAAATAGCTCCATTATTAAACTCTCTTCATTAAATTAACACATTGAGCATGCTGTCTCTTCCCTGCCAGGACCCTGACTATCACAGGGCCATCCCAGTGGGTTGGGGCACTCCTCAGCTCTCTTGGGTAACCCTGGGTGGAACTGTATCTGATAACAATAGCCTACATTAGCTGACTCGGCTATGGGGTCACTTGCATTTGAATGGGAGAAGGCAATGGCAAAAGTAAGATAGGACATATATGGAAACCAACAGCAGTTGACAAACATCTGCCTGACACTTGAGATTCTCCTGGCCTGCTGTAGATCACGCCACTCAAGTTCAGTGAGTCCACAGTAGAATCTCAGGGTTCTACCTCTAGCCCTACCACTGATTTATTCCGTGGCACTGGTAGGTCCCTGCTTCCATCTCTCTAAATTGGTCAAATGATTCTGTTCCCTTGTGTGTCTGCTAAATATAATGTGTCCTTATCTGCAGTGTCCAAACTCTACCAACTCATGGTAAGCTGTCTTAAATGCTAAAACAAACACAAATTGTACTGGTTTTCCCATCTGTTTCTTTAGCAAATGGGAGCTTAAGCCCATAGGAAAACTGCGTGGGTCAGGGAAACATCAAATGAACACTTCTGAATAAAAACAAATGTTTCTGAAGATCTCAAGCTGTTTTAAACATAGCACTCCATTGGCCAGGCCTACCCTCTCCGAGCCTGCACAAGATCCCGATGACAGCATTATTGGCTTGAATTGGATTTCTCTGCCCAGAAACAACACATGAGGAACCTGGAACAGGAAACAGCTACTGGGTCCTAAAGTTTTTCCAGGATACTGTCTGAGACCAGACAGGAATGAAATAACAGTTGGAAACCAAGCCAAGGGAGCAAAAAGAATCATTCTTGAGGATCTGCATTATTGCTCTTATTTTGCTATTAAAAATGATCAAGAGCAAAGAGCAGTGGCTTGCATTTTGACATGTCTCCAGGGGAGACAGCATTCCCAGGTGGGAAGAAAGGGATGGGGGAGAGGAGGAGCGATGGCAAAGGCTTATTTAAATAGGAGAATCTGGCATCATCCCCTCTGATGCTCCGCTCTACGTAGATGCTCCTCCTGAGTTCCCTACAGGCCTGCGACATGCCTCTACTCTAGCTGGCAGCTTCCTTGCCCATCTCCGGAACTAGGAACTATGCACGCCTTTGAGTTTTACCCTATCAGTTCTGTGCCTGACCAGAAAGTGCCTGGTGCATAATAAGTGCTCAGCAAATGCTTCTTGGTTGATTGAGTTAATGAATTAAGGATTGGATAAATAAGAGATGAGTCAGTGAGTGGAAGAATCAATAATTGACAGTATTGTCTGTGTAGCTGACAAATTATTTCTTTCAGAAAGGGGGACGAGTATTTGCCACCAGAGAAATCCTATATTATGATATTATGGGGCCATTTTCAGGGATTCACTACTGCTTCTTTCCTGTTACCACCCTCACAGGTGTACAACCTGGTGTACTTAGCTCTCCTGGGTACCTTGGGTGGAACTGTATTAGGTAACAACAGCCTACATTAGCTGATGTGACTGTGGGATCTCTTGCATTGGAATAGGGGGGAAGGGCAAAAGAAGGTAGGAGATATATACATTAGATATTTTTCTGGTCTGTATCAGGGCTCCTGGCAGAGATTTCCTCTTGAGCAGTGTACTGTGCTCCCCTGGGGCTCGCCATCTCTCCTTCTATTGCCCCTCCCCCCTTCTCCTTGTGCTTCCATGGTTTGGGTTCCTATTCCTTCCTCTATTGACTCTTTGATCCATTTCTTATCTCTTCTTGATGAGTATTTCTTCAGTTGTTATTCCTATTATCGGGAGGCTACATAATTTATCAACCAAATGAGGACATTTCTGAGAGTGAATGGGGGTTCTAGGAATAATCAAAATTATGTAATTTAAAGTATTAACTTATTGACCAATACATTGACTTTACTTAGATTGGTGAAATTATAAAATATTTTTACTTAAAATCTATTTTCAAAATAAAATTATGTCCACCAAATAAATATAACATATCTGTGTTCATTAAAACAAATGAATTTAGTTTTTTCAACCTATTATTCAAAAATTAATCAATACTATTAGCAGAATAATGGTGTTTAGCATATATTCATGTATTTTAATGTTTTTTTTGTCATATTTATTTCTAATAGTACTACATCATGGTAATTTCCTAAATAATTTTTTTAACATGGATTTATTTTTTAATCTTTTTGTTTCATAAAATGGCATATAATCTTCTTCAAGGTTCCTTTTTTAAAGCTTTTTGAAGTATTGCATACCGAAAAGTACTAAAGTTGCATTTTATTGTTAATAAATTTGAAATTGTTGACACCCTCAATTGAATCTTCTCTGTAGGTTATAATATTATCTTTAATTGAGAAAAATACTTTCTCTGAAGTTACTGAGATGCCTTGCAAGTACAAGGCACATTTTACCAGAGTATATTCCAATTATTTGCTTTTCATATTAAAATGTGCAAATATTTTGGCCCAAATATCTTTTTTTTATTTATTTCAGAGAGGGAGAGGGACAAAGTAATAGAAACATCAATTATGAGAGAGAATCACTGATTGGCTGCCTCCTGCATGCCCCCCACTAAGATTGAACTGTGACCTCCTGGTTCATAGGTTGATACCCAACCACTGAGCAATACCAGCTGGGCTGGCCCAAATATTTTTTCAGATATTTTCTTTTCTATGTCTCCTGTACCTATCTTTTACAGGTATTTTTTCAATGGAACATTCTTCATATAAACTGTCTCTATGATTCCAAACCATAAGCCTTTCAGTTTCATTCTATCAGTGAGAATATAACTTTATACAATTAAAAATGGAAATGACATCAAAAGAGTCGTCCAATAGATCAAGATATTCCAAAGAGCAATTATAATTTTGCAAGTGAAATTTTCTATGATTTTCTGGGCCCTCAACATTTAATTTGTACACTTTTCCCCTTTCTCTTCTGGTGATATATTTCATTGTCTTCCTGTTTGCAAGCATTGTTTTCACAACTGCAATTGTTTAAAAGCTTTAAAGTGAACTTCTTTGAACACCCATTCTTTGGAAACTTAAGGTGAGATTATCCAACTGATGGTAAATAAAATGCAACTCAAATGTACAGTTTTGCCTACAAAAGAAGTTCAATACCATTGCAAAATATGTAGGTTGATTCACAAAGTAGTTCTTCAAAAGTACAAAACCTTTGGTGGTGGGCAACACAGAGAAAGTACATATTGTAAAGTATTTTTTAAATATTCAGTGTCAACCTCATGAGAAAAAATTTTGTGATCTGATTACTTTCACAGGATAAACAAGAATATTTACAAGTTTAAACCACTACAACTTTTATTTCAATTGATCTCACTTTGAAGCTTACTGGGAGGAAAGTATGAATCATATGAATACCAAAACAAATCCCAAGCCTATTTTTGCCTCATAAGTTTCTTAATTTTGTAATAACATTGATTCCACTAAAATTTGAATGTGTACTTCATCAAAATTTGTTTGTCTATCATCACTACAAAACTAATGATTTTATATTCAACATTAAACTAAAAAGTTCATCTAAGAAATGAATTTGACACTAGTGTGGGCAATAAGTTCAGATAGTTCACGTTCTTCAGAATGGACTTCCAGAAATTCTATTTTGCTTTCCTCAATTGGAAGTGATCATTAGACCCAATATTAGAATTAACTGATTTTTTAATGTGTGAAGAATCTAACAATAGTAATAAAATCGATAGCCTTGAGCTATTTGCAGTTTTTCTTCTGTTTAAAGTGCCAACATATTAACTGCAAGCACTTCATATATTGCACATGGATAAGAAGACTTAGAATTAAAAATATTTGAAATTTAGGTTAAAAAAGTCATTTGATATAAGTGAAAAATCATACTTTGCAGAGGATTCTGTAAACCCTCCTTCTGCAGACTCATATATGAATTTACCTTCCATAAGAGAGCCTTCTTAAAATAACTACCTATTTTTTTAATTAGATCCTCATGTTTTGTTAGCAAATTTTGTCTTCTGTTGTTTTTTTTCATTTTCTTTTTCATGTGGTCATTTGCCAAAGTGGATGGTAAATATTTTGTGCAACTTACACCTTCATCAACTTCTGTCAGTAATGGAAACTCGGTAATTAATTTCTCACTAAGCATGCACTTTTGGTTTTTGAGCTCATTGCTGCCACAAGTGTTTATTTTGAAATAAAAATGTTACCAAATAATAAATGTTGTGGATTTAAATGATAATAAGTATTAAAACTGCTATTGCAAGAGCATTCTATGTCTTATAACAAGGCTGCTCAGACTGTTTCCTGTATGAGGCCAGGAGTTTCCTCCAGTGATGGGCAACCTTTTGAGCTTGGTGTGTCAAACTTCGCCAAAAAACTGAGCATAACTCGGGTAGTGTGTCACTTTGAGGAAAAAACTAACTCCAAGACTCTAGTCACAAATGTTTCATCCTCAGGAGCAGCAAATGTTTCATCCTCAGCATGCGGCTGCATGTCATCAGAAATGGCTACACGTGTCAGTGCTGACACGTGTGTCATAGGTTCGCCATCACTGCTCTACACCTTACCCTATAGTTTTCCAGTTTGCCCAGACCCTGCCCACAGGCACCAGAGGGCTTGCTGCACACTGGTCACAGCTCAGATAGTCAGCAGGGGCAGCAGCATCAGCCACTTCTCCCACCAACACGGACCCAGAGGAGGTACCTAACCCCAGTGCTCCCAGCTAAGCACACTTGGCAGCATCAGCAAGCACCCTGTGTGCTGCACTGGAGAAGGGGGCATCAATGACCTGCGTCCGGAACAAACTGGGAAAGGAGGGATGGGCCATCCCTGGCACTTTTCCACGAGTTAAAATGAGAACTCTGTTCACTGAGCATGCGTTTCACAAACAGCTGGATGAAACCTTGGACGGAATCAGTGAAACAAAATGGCGCTCCATGGGCCCCTCCTGGCTTATTTTAATCCAACAATAATGACACTTTTTAAAAAATGACAGTAAAAGTATAATACAGGACAAATGTTAAACTACACAGGATGCTAAGACAATCAGCATAGCCAGGGCTCCCTTGGCAAACTGGGATGTGCTGTCACCCTGTGTTTTATTTTATTAATATAATTTTATTGTTGACAGTATTACAGATTTCTCCCATTTTCCCCCTCCCCCTCCCTTCCCAGTCCCTACCCAACCCCACCCCCCGGTCTTCACTAACCCATTGCCAGTGAACCCTTATGTTTTAGATAGAATTCTTGGGGTTTATTTTCCCTGCAGCAAATCTCCAAATTTCTTATCCTTTATTCTGCTAAGTGTTTTTCTGTGCACCGATGTGTCCCTTGGGAATCCTTAGCTCTTTCATAAAACAGAAAAGTGAGGTGCAAATATCTGATAGGGTGTGGATGCAAGACAAATACAAATCTCATTGAGATAATGGTCACAGGCCGCACTCTAGATAAATCCACACTCCCTTGTATGCTGTGCTAAAGCCCGCTCAGCACCTACACGCCACTCACACTACCCCTCTTCCTCACTAGTGAGGCAAACTTTAGTTCTGATTTCTGCTAAGAATGTGGCTCAAACAAATAAAAGGACGCTGGGTTGCTGATGACTGGGGATCCTCCACAATCAGGAATTGCCAACCTCAGACCCGCAACTGAATGCAGTTCCCAGCTTACCCAAACGCCCGTTGGCCCAGTCTCTGCTTCCCCCTCCAGGCTCCTCTGTCTTCACTCTGCCCTTCGTGCCACAGTCTTGTCCATGTTCCCCAAACTCATCCCTCTCATCCCTCTCATCCTTGGTACACATGGTTCCCATGTGTGCTTTCCCTGCCTCGACACCAGCCACGTTTCTCCTTCTGCTAGAAACAAGCTTAGTCCCCTCCCCCTCCCCCTCCCCCTCCCCGCCCACCTGCAAGCTACCCAGGTGCGCTCTGGACACACCCCGTGCTTGCCCCCTCACACTCATTTCTAAATCACCTGGTAACCTGCCTGCCTCCTTCAGCCTGTGCTCCACCTGAGGGACGGGGGCGGCGTGCTTTCCTCATCGTGTCATCATGTACCGCACCTGGTACAAAGCGGGCACACGTGAAATGCATGAAGGTTAAAGCCAACACGGGGAGTCTCCCAAAGGGCTTTGGAGGATACTTGCTTGGCCTGGAAAGGCAGAAGCCCCCAAATGGCAGTTACTCATTCCCCATGAGTAGGATTGGGTCCATTATCCTGTTACGTCTCCTCGGGGACCCGGGGGTGAGAGGACACACCTATTAGTAACCCCAGTTTATAGCTGGGCAAATGGAGGCACAGAGGTTAAAAGCCCTAGGTCAACCGGGCGCTGGTGATGGCCCTGTGATTGGCAGTCCAGCCAAGGCAGTCCCTGTGCACCCGAGGGTGTCTGTCCTCCAAGCCCCTACCTCCAAGGGCCCATCAGTCAGGGGTGTGTGTGTGTGTGTGTGGTGTGTGTGTGTGTGTGTGTGTGTGTGTGTGTTTAAGTAAAATCCAAAAACTCCTCTCTCCAGATTAAGTCATCCTGGCTTCAAATATCTAAGGCAGCGTTTTTTTTCTTTAGCATTTGAAATGTTTTTAAGGGTTTATTTCAAACACCCTTTTCTTTGAACCGAGTGTTCAGAACTTTCATTCCACTTTGTCAGTGTTTTTTGTAGTTGGCTCTGATTTCTAAAAGGTTTTTATTTCTTCTCTATTAGCGGCCACCACCTGCTTACTGTTTGGATGGGGTTTGCTGTGTTTTCTTCACTTTCATCTATTGAAATGGATGAGAAGAACCTGAGGTAATGAAACTTGTTCCCAGTTTTCCCCCTAACCTCCCTATTTTTAACTCCTCCTGCCACCGCTAAGGATGAGGAACAGGACAGAAAATCCCTGGGTGTGGGTAAGTCCATGGGACTCCCCCTTCCTGCCTCCCCAGGCAGGAAGAAGCGGCAGACAAAGAGGACAGGCGTGTGAAACGTTGGGCAGAGACGGGGAGGAACGCTGCGGGTGCCCTGGCCGGCCCTGCTCAGCCATGGCCGCCTCCCTAAGGGCCGTCCTGGCTGGGAATGAAAAGGTGTCTCTTTCTTCATTCGAATGCTGTCCCTTTGTCTACATCTGGGGATGTCGCTGTCAGTGGCCATCGCTGCGGCCCCACCCTGACGGACACTAGCTTGTCCCATTCTAGGCTAATCTGCACGCACTGGCCCTTATGGGAGCAGCCTCGCATATAAATATATAAATATTTTACCAGTCCATCCTGCCCTTGAGGTATCAAGTTTAATGAACTAAATATCCTCCATTAATCACCCAGCAGAAGGTTATTTACTCCAAGCAAGAGGGTAAGTGGCCGGCTGCAAAGACAAGTCAAAGGCTCTGTCTACTCAACTCTTCCCAAATTTTTAAGAACAGAGTCCTCAATCTGGCAGTCCCACAAGCCAAACTGACTCCTCGCTCCACTACCCTGTTCTCCTGTTACCACATTCCAGATACCAACGTCCTCCCCCACCTTTTGTCCCTTTTAATGTAAGGCATTCTCCCCTCCTCCAACCCCATATCTGCGGAGTCCAGAAATGCCTGGCCATGAGATATTTCAGCCCAGGGAGGGAGAGAGAGGTCTTGAACTCTTTCCCATAGCCACGTGGTCGGCAAACTGCGGCTCGCGAGCCACATGCGGCTCTTTGGCCCCTTGAGTGTGGCTCTTCCACAAAATACCACGGCCTGGGCGAGTCTATTTTGAAGAAGTGGCATTAGAAGAAGTTTAAGTTTAAAAAATTTGGCTCTCAAAAGAAATTTCAATCGTTGTACCGTTGATATTTGGCTCTGTTGACTAATGAGTTTGCCGACCACTCCATAGCCAATAAGTTGAGTACATTGTAAGCAACTCTGAGAAAATATAGCTGAAGTGGGTACAATCGCACAGGCCCACTGACATCTCTGAAGACCCGTGGTAGGTGATATCTGCCACCCAGCTTAGAGCGATGACAGCCACTCAGCGCTGGTATGTGAAGTCCAGGAATGAAGGAAGGGAAGGACAGAGGGAAGGAAAGAGGGACTGGCGTTGGCAGGCAGGAGGCAGGCTTGTGGAGCTAGTCCAGCGGTGCCCACGTGGAGCAGAGCTTTTCCATCCTCGGGCACCCCAGCTCCTACCCCTACAGACACAGACAGAGGCCAGGCTTGGAAGCTGATATTTCACTTGCTTCTTATTAGGAGCATGATGTCCTACACATTCTGACCCCACGGGCATCGGAGGGGATCGGCAGCACCGAAGATGATATAAGCCAGCGAGGGTCTGAAATGCCTTTTGCCCTTTGTCTCTGTTCTTTGGCAGGGCTGACCCCAGCCTCACCCACTCCCCACCAGCCGGTCTGGGCCCGTCCCCCACTTGTCCATCCTTCCCAGAGCATCCTGCGTTTGGCCAGAGGTCCAGCAAGGCCTCTCCCAGGCTGTGCACTGCGTTAGCCCGACGCTAATTAGTAATGCAATCCCACAAAGAGTGAAGCTGCCTGCCACCTCCCCTCACTCATGGTGATTTATGTTCAATTTGTACAAATGGAGAAAATGAGATTTCAAATTTCAGTGCCATTTCTGCAATGAGGTGATTAAAAGAGAGAGAGGTATCGCCTTCCACTGTATAGAATATTGATCCCAGTGCTATTTTCCTTTGCAATAACCATTAGCTCAGTATTATTTGCAAACCTCTAATGTGAACCTGGAGATGTAATTTACATTTGTGCCTCACTTATTTGCTTTAACAAAACAACACAAAAGCTTTGGGTCTTTCAATCTATCCATATTGTCAATAAAATTAGCAGCCTGAAGGGGGAAAAATTATATTCAAAACTATAACTTCCCATTAACTACCGCAAGATACAACACATTGTTCCACAGAAGGGAGTGCGTCATGGTTAAGCCCCTTTCTTATCTGCGCCTCCCCCTCTCACCCCACTCCAGGAGGCCGAGTCAATAAGAAAACTTAAAAGTGAAGCACCCCCTCCTGCTGATGCGGATCGGTCCGGGTGCTTGGGGCCAGCTCAGAGTGTTCTCATGGCTCATGGCGGAGCGTGTCCCGGGAGAAGCGTGTCACCAGTGCCAAGTGCGGCACACGCCTTGCCTAGAGGCCCAGGCCCGGCCGCCTGGGCCAATGCGTACACGTGGCCACGTGCGGGGCCGGCATGGCCCCTTGGAGAGGCTTCCTAAAGGGGAGGGGGGCGTCTGGGACTGGAGGGCTGAAAGAAAAGGAGGGGGTCATCATGAATAAATGCACAGCGCTGTGCTAGCACAATTCAGTGGCAGCCCGGCAGCCTCCGACTCCTAACAAACAGGCCACGCCGCTCCGCTCTCTCATTTCTTGTCTCTGTAAATCCGTCAGCTGCCTACCACTGCCTACCAGACCCTGGAAGATGAGAACAAGAAAAAGGGAGGGGGGTAGCTAATGACCCATAATTGCCATGATAGTGGGAGAGGGGCCAGGCAGCTGTTTTACATTCCTGGTATGTATAGTATGCAAATATCCACAAAGACTCGACACAGTTTCCCTATTGTGGATCCGGAGGGTAACCAAATTAGCCTTTGGCAGCCATGGTAATTGGGAGGTGCTGTTCCCATTAGGAGTCCTGCAAATTATGAAGAAAAATGGACCCAGGGCTTTGTCACAAATAATAATACCAAGAAGAAAAGAGCAGGCGGCTGTCTTTTCTTTTCTCCCCCAACTCCTCACCCTCCGCCTTTTTTTTTTTTTAATTTCTGCATTGTGTTGTTAATACCTCTCCATTTGGTAATAAGAAAACAGTCTGAAATCCCCCCCACTAGACTGTGCTGGACTTGATTGCAAGAATGTCAAGTTTGCCTGGGAGAAAGATACCGTCTGGGAGGGGGTCTACAGGTAAGCCAGGTGCCGACCTCCCGGGCAAGTACTGTGGCCCGGAGCCCGGGTGAGGAGAGAGGCTTTGGAAGTGATGTGTCTGAGGTACTGCCATTTCCAAGGAGTGTCCCCTTCCTGTCCCAATCCTCTGGAGAGCCTGGTCCCTGGAGCACAGCTGGGCGTTGTCCTCCATGTCACTCCCAAAGAGTCTGAAGTTCTGGCAGCCTGGACCGTTTTCACAATTCGGATACCAGCCTGAAAACCGCCACTCATGATGCATTAAGCTCCAAACTCATGCAAAAGGTTTGGAGACTTTCGCCTTGGGCATTCCCTAGAGACAGCCCAATTTTACATCCCCAGCAGTGACCAGATGGGCCACTGGAATATCAGATGACACGGGGGATGAGCTCACCCCTTTGTGTGGCCTGGGTGAGCGAAGGGGAATGGTCAGCTGGGGGCCCAACTGCCTCCGATGAGGGGCCTGGCATCGGAGGGGACGGCTGAAGCTGTGTTCCAGAAGGTACGCTGTGAAGGACCGTACTTCCAAAAGCACGCTCTCCTTTAAAGCCATCAACTTCCAATTTTCTTTGTTTTAGCATCTGTTTGTTCTGCCAGAGGAATGCCTTCCATGAAAAAGGCCTCTCTGGAAATACAATGTCTTTCCTTTATGTTCCTCCAGTGACACAGGAACATTGCGTGCATTGCGTTGGCACTTGATTTTTATTTTACATTTATATACAAATGTGCGCTGTTAAAACATGGAAAGGAACAGGAGCCTTCCACTTGGGTAACTGGAAAGATATAGCTGCACACACCGCGTCTTTAAAACCAGACAGCATTTCCCAGAAGGAAAAAAAGAAAAAAATAGAATTTTTATAAGGTTTGAAGTATCCTCAGAGACACAGCTACAAAAGGATTCCGACAATTCTGTCCTCCAAAGGGTAAAGAAAGAACTAATGGCTAGTTGCACGCATTTGGAAAATTAACAAGAACATGAGAAAGACTAAAAATAGATCAGGTCATAGCAAAGTCAAAAGAAGGGTTGAAAAGTGAGGAGGAGGAAATGACAAATTGCTTTGCACAATGTCACTGCAGATGGGACGACGGGTGAGCTAGGGGACGGAGCTGAGTGGGGAGGTGGGGCCCGAGACACTGCTTCTTGGCTTCCGTCCTGGTCACACCCGTTCAGCAGAAGGGGAACAACTGGTCCATGTTTCTCTATGCAGCCTCCCCGGCCCCGGATTCCTGTCTGGTTTTACGTGAAGATCGCTCTAGGTTTCAAGTCTCTTTGGAGGGAAACTTGAGAGTGGAAAAAACGCTAGTGTTGACAGTTTTTTTAAGAAAAAAATTTTCTGATGAAAAATGCCCTTCTATTTTGTGATTGTGTTTGACCTTTTGTTCTACTTTGGCCCCTTGACACAACTGATAAGGCCTGCAGAACCCAGGCTTCCGCTCACTCTTACTCCTTCCTCACAACTCCCACCACACTAAACACTTCAGAGTTTGGAAACCAACATGCTTGCTCTCACGCCTTATCTTCACATAAACTACTCCCTCTGCCTGCTGATGTCCCTGTACTGCCACACTCTGTCACCCGGGCACCTGCATGCATACACGTGGACATACATGCACAAGTGCACACACACACACACACACACAAACACCCCCCTCAGGCTTACTCTCTGCTTTAGATGCTCCTTCCTCTGGCAGCCTCTTCTGACCTCCCAAGTCTGGGCTAAGCCTTCTGCTACGTGCTTCCACAGTGCTCAGCGCTAGAAATTGCTCCATCGTTCTCTAAAGATCTGTCCACTTTTCCAGGGCTGTGAGTGCAGTGAGAACAGGGACTGCCCCTCTCTGGTTCACTATTCTGCCCCCAGGGGCCTAACACAGTGCCTGGCACATAGTACTTGAGCCATAAACATGTGTTGGATGAATTTCACTGATTATCCAAACACCAATAATTGAGGTCCTGGTGTGTCATTTGGTAACACTTCCCAACCAGCCTGTTTCTGCACTGGGGAATCCTGGTGCCAGGAAAGGCCTATGGATTTCAGAATTCCAGTGAGCCCCGAACCTAAAGATAGGCCAGCCTATATTCCAAAGGCCAAATCGATTCAATGGTGCTTGTTGACCTCATGGTTTTTGTCCTGCAGTTTTCATTCTAGGTCAGAACCTTCCTCACTTCCTACTGAAACCAAGGACTCTCTTCTCTATTTTTTCTCTTCAGAAATGGAATTCATTCATGTCTGCAAATGTTGCAAAGAATGCATCCTTTAATATATATTACACTCTGTTCTGCACACTTCATGATCTCAGGCTTTCCCCAGAACCCAGAATAAGACCACTTCAACCCTTGTAGGGAATTCACAAACACTGAGGCAAATTCCTTTCATTATAAGCCCAATTCAATTCAGGTTACTGGGTAATTATAGCTTAGGTATATATATATTAGAGCATAAAACCTACTTGGAAAAATAAGGCGTATAAGAAGATAGCAATAGAAGAAATGAAATGATGGGAAATAGAACTAGAGATTAGAGTTTGGTAGAAGAATTGTGTTCCTTAAGCTAAAATAGCTTGCTATTTAGAAATAGCTTATTATAGCAAGAGTTTGACCTTGAAGACATGGGAAGGGACAGTGAATAGGAACAGTGGCTAGAGTAGAGGATTCCTGCAAAGATTTTATAAAAAGATAATTTTGGAAGAAAGCCACATTGGTGAGAGCCTTGAATATCAAACAAAAGTTTAGCTGATGACAGATAGTTTGGGTGTGGCATGGTAGGGCAGAGTCACTCAAATGTCTTCTGAACCAATTCCAGGCGGAGTTTTAGTAAGGTTTATTAGAGCAATGGCTCAATAAATAAATCTCTCTTTACACATGTGATTATGTAGTCCCCCCTACATTAACTCTGGGCTTGGCCATGTGAGTTGCTTTGGCCAAAGGGACTTTGGCAAATGTGGTGCCATCAGAAGTTTGAAAAGTTCTCATGTATTGGAGTCTGTCTTCTCTTGCTGCTTGCTGGGAATCCTTACAACACCGCGTGAAAAAAGCGTAGGTAGCCTCCTTGAGGATGAGAGACCCACTGGAGAGAGAGGTCCACCTGTTCTAGTTGACTCAGCTGAGCTCAGCCAACACTATATGGAGCAGAAATGAGCCATCCCACCTAGCCCAGTCCAAATGATCCACCTACAGATGAGTGAGACAATATACACTATTTTTATTTTAAGCTTCTAGTTTAGGGGGCTATGAATTATTAGTCAGCAATAAATAATTGATACACGTTCCTCAAGGGAGGTACCTAGAAGAACTTGAGAGAACAAGGTCACTCTTTTGGGAACTGATTTAAGAGCTGCAAACACTAAGAAAGCTAAAGAGCTGAGGCCATCCTATTTAGGGCTCCTACTTGGAGTTGGAACAATACCATGGCAAGTTGAGGTCAGCAGCTGGGAGGAAGACAGAGGAGGTGGGGACACCCAACATGGTGGTGATGAGAAGAGCACTATGGGCCAGCACTGGTTGGAGTGGTGATGAAGGAAGGCCCAAGGATGGAAAGGATGACAGAGCCCACAACAGCAGGATCCCACAGCTAAATGGCAGTCCACGGCAAGTTCTGTCTACGCTGGTGGAGCCACAAGGATACAGAATATGTGCTGATATTGAAATGAAGGGCTATGAGTATAGCAGGCAAATTTCAATGGCTGCCTTCTAGGATCCTGTTGGGGCAAGAAAACATTGGGGGGTGGGGAAGGTGTAGTTTGACTCTACTGGGAAAAGGTCCATTGACCAAGTTTTCTAGGCAGTTGGTGGTGGTTTAGGGAAGCATGGGATGCTCGGAGATTCAAGTTGTACGACAGAACTTATGAAACCCAGCAAAGTTGTCGTCAGTCTACTAGTACATGTTATTTTTGTTTTTATTTCCATCACCCACCTCACTGTTGAAGTTCATGTCCAATTGTATGTCCAGTTGTTGAGGGTCAAGACAGAATGATGATTAAGAGCATCTGTTCTAGAATAAAACGCCAGCTTAACCGCCTACTGGCTGAAGGCACTGGGGAACTTACTTTGTATAGTTTCCTCATCTGTAAAATGAAGATAATAATACTTCCTATCTCACTTGGTTGTTGTGATGATTAAATAAAATAATACATTCAAAGTACTTAGTACAGTAGCCAGTGCATAGCAAACTCAATATTATTGTCACTATTTTGAATAGTTATTTAGTCCTCCAGATTTTCTCAAGGGTCTGAGGAATTCATTGGAATTATCAGGAGAGATTTCACCATTTGAATTATCACCAGTACCTTTCGTGATACCTAAAGTATGTCGGTTAGGGAAAATGGCCTCTTGACCACAGCGTTGCGATCTGTCAGGCAGAGGAGAAAGTTCTGTACTTTGCTCATGTTTGGGATTCTAACATGTTCCTGATGAAAATCTATATGAGCATTCAACTATGTTTGATCTTTATTTCTATCCCATCCAGCTAGCAAGTTCTCATTAAGATATGATTTAAGGACTGAAAGTTCATTAAAAAGATCATTTTATGACAAAGTAAAATGAGCAACGTAGAAATGATTCCATATCTTCTCCAGATCAACCCATTTAGGGCTTTTTTCCAACTGAATCCAGCGTAATTTATGGAAGCCCTGAGATTTGCCTTTCCAGCTCTGGAATAATTTAACAATTAACATCATACACCCTCACTACCTGATGCATCGGGTCTTAACTGCAACAAATACCACGGCCAGCAATTTTCATCTTCAACTTTCTTACTTTAAGCAGCATTATCTTAGAAATCTTTCTTCTAGATTCAGTTCTCAGGGAGAATATTCAAAAATAATTTCTGGTTTTTATATAATTTCCCCTTGCTTTCTTAAAAATAGAATTATGGGGAAAAACACTATATAAAAAGGACCAAAGTTTTAATTCAGAAGGCTTAATTTTTTTTCCCTCAAACTAAAAGAAACAAAGCTCATAGTAATTGCAACATTATTAGGATTCTTTTAAGAGCAAGGATCAGATAATTTTATACAATGTCAAAATCTGTCTGAACTGCAACTTCAATAAAATCGCAACATGATAACAGGGTCTCTAGTCTGCTATATAAACATGAAAAACATATCAAGTGTAAAAACATGAGATGCACCATATATGTAATTGTTACAAATTTATGTTGTATAACCAATTCTCACAAAATTCCATTGCAGTTATTCAAATACTTGGCAAAGAGTATCTTAAAACCTTTATATTTTACACTTTCAAGTTAACTTAATGGAAATACAACCAACACGCTAAGAATTTTATCAAAAATTTTGCTGTAGCTCAGAATGGGGAAATAACATTAGTTACTTCATCTAGTAAGATATTTAGTTCGAGAATCATCACATTAACTCCTGTACTTCCAAAAATACATTTTTTTGAAGACAGGAAGTTTCTTGTATTTTTTTTTATAAGAGTTATGAAGTTTCAACCAATTCCTATTACAAAACTTTTTAAGTACACAGGAAAATGCCATAGGTGATTTCCTTATTGTTCACACTAGTTAAAATTTCATTTTTATTTAAGCGATGTGGAAATTAGTTTTAAAGTGGACATGATACATCTGAAATCAAGACTGAATTGGTGTGTTACATAATCCCCCCTTTCATAGACACAAGTTCTGTTTAACAGAATCATCTTGTGTTAAAAAAAATAAAATAAAAACAATTCCATTGAAACCGGGAGACTACGGAAGTGGAATCCCTGGGTCATAAAGGAGTTCCATTTTTTAATTTTTTGAGGTAATGCCATACTGTTCTCCACAGCGGCTGCACCAATTGCATTCCCACCAACAGTGCACAGGCTTCCTTTTCTCCACATCCTTGCAACACTTGTTTGTTGATTTTTTTATGATAGTGAGGTGGTATCTCATTGTGGTTTTAATTTGCATTTCTCCGATGATCACTGATGTTGAGCATCTTTTCATATCTGTTGGCCATCTGTATGATCTCTTTGGAGAAGTGCCTATTCAGGTCCTTTGCCCATTTTTTTAATTGGAGTGTCTATTTTTTTTTTTTTTTTGGTGTTGAGTTGTATAAGTTCCTTATAAATTTCAGATATTAACCCCTTATCAGATGTATCATTGGTGAATATATACTCCCATTCAGTGGGTTGCCTTTTAAGTTTGTTGATGTTTTCCTTTGCTGTGCAAAAAAACAAATGAAACTGCCTTGTGACCCAGTAATTTCACTTGTGGGAATATATCCAAAGAAGCCTAAGACACTGATTTGAAAGGATGTATGCACCCCTATGTTCACTGCAGCCAAGATTTGGAAACAGCCCCAATACCCATCAGTAGGTGAGTGGGTAAAAAAGTTGTGGTACATTTACACAATGGACTACTACGTAGCCATAAAAAAGAAGGAAATCTTAGCTTTTGTGACAGCATAGATGGGCCTGGAGAGTATTATGCTAAATGAAATAAGCCAGTCAGAGGAAAACAAGTACTATATAATTTCACTTATATGTGGAATCTAATAAACCAAATAAATTAAAAACAAAATAAAAACAGACTGAGAGATATAGAGAACAGACTGACAGCTGTCATAGGGGAGTTGGAGGACTGAATGAAAAAGGTGAAGGGATTAAGCAAAGAAAAAATACCTCATAGACACAGACAACAGTATGGTGATGACCAGAGCGGCAGGGGGACATTGGGCGATGTAGAAGGTAAAGGGGGAATAAATGGTGATGGAAGGAAACTTGACTTGGGATGGTAAACATCCTATACTAGAGGCACGGTGCACGAAATTTGTGCACGGGAGTGGGGTCCCTCAGCTCGACCTGCACCCTCTCCAATCCAGGAGCCCTCAGGGGGATTGCGCCTAAACTGGCAGTTGGACATCCCTCTCGCAATCCGGGACCTCTGGCTCCTAACCGCTCACCTGCCTACCTGCCCTAACCACTCTGCCTGCCTGACTGATCCCCCTAACTGCCCTCCCCTGCCAGCCTTGTCACCCCTAACTCTCCTCCCCTGCTGGCCTGGTCGCCCCTATTAACTTTTTTTAAAAATCTTATCCCCTTCACACACAATTGTATTTGACTTCTTTATTGGCTTCTCCCTCTCACACAATTTTTCTCTCTCCTTTATGTAACACATTTTCCTACTGACTCATCATTTATTAACTTTTCTTTCCTCCTTATTTCCTACTTCTGTTCCATCATCCTTCTTCCCATCTTTCTCCTACCCTCCCTCCCTCCCCTTCCCCTTCCTTCCCACCTTAATTTTTTTCTTCACTTCCTCCCTAGGACCTGCTTTGCTCCCTCCCCCATTTCTTCCTTCTTCTTTTTTTTAAATATGTTTTTATTGCTTTCAGAGAGGAAGGGAGAGGGAGAGAGAGATAGAAACATCAATGATGAGAGAGGACCATTGACTGGCTGCCTCCTGCACATTTCTTCCTTCTTCCCATTCTCCTTTTAAGCTCTATCGGCTCCCCTTTAAAACTTTTCTTCCCTCCCTCTTTCTCTCTCATCCTACCTTTCCCATACATTCTTCTCTACTTACTTCCACTGTTTTAATATCTATCTATCTACCTGCATAATTATTCACTATCATTTATCTTTTTTCTTTTCTGACTCCTACTTTTAAAATCTGTTCCTAGTACTCAACTATACTTGATTTTCATTATAGCTCCTACAGTTCACTCATACATCTTCTTTCCTTCTTTAACTCTGCTCTCTACTGACTCCTTTATAAAGTTCTTCCCTCCCTCCCTCCCTCCCTCCCTCCCTCCCTCCCTCCCTCCCTCCCTCCCTCCCTCCCTCCCTCCTTCCTCCCTCCCTCCCTTCTTAAAGTTTCCATTCGGGGGAATGTTAACCCCTAGTCCAGGGCTCAGCCCTGGCCAGGTGTTCGGCGCCTCCCCTGCTCCCATTCCCTGCCCGGGACGCCCGGCCCAGCGAGGGTGGCTGAGGCCCGCATGGCCTGGGTGCTGCTGCTGCTGCCGCAAAGCAGGAGCATCTCCCTCCGCCCAGAAGGCCTTGGACCGTCCACCACTCCATCCTGGACCCATGGGCACCTCCCTGCCAATGGCCTGCACTGGGGCCACCGCCCTCCTCATGCGTCTGGGCGGGACTCCCACCCCGCCCCTCACCGGGTGCCCCTGCTCCCCCCTCAACACGAGGTTGCCACCCCCTCCCACATGCAGCCCCATGTTTCCTTCCCTTTTCCATTCCTGCGTCTTTTTCTTGTTCCCTTTCTGTATTTCTATTTCTCCTCTTGGCCTGTCTGCATGCAGGCCTGCCTTTCTCTCCCTCTCCTTTCTTATCCCCTCCTCTCGTATCCTATCCTACCCTGGGCCTTGCAGTTGCCTGAGCAGAGGGCGGGGACGCAGCCTGCTGATCTGGTTGTGATGTGACGATGTAATGGATAATTTGCATATTTCTCTATTATTAGTAAACATCCTATACTAGATAATAAAAGCCTAATATGCAAATTGTCCGACCGGGAGTTCGACCACTCGCTATGATGTGTGCTGACCACCAGGGGGCAGCGCAGAACATGGCAATTGTTGACTATACGGTGCTGGCAGCGGGCAGCAATGGAGGCGCTGCCGGCCCCGATGGGCCCCAAGGAGAGCAGGACCTCGGTGGGATGGTGGAGTAGGTGAGCAGGCAGCACCAGGCCAAGGTGGGTGCGAGCGGGGGCCCAATCACCCCACCAATTGCCCCACAGAGGGCGACCAGCAGGGGGCGGGGCTGCCATCCAGCTCCCAGGCACTGAGGGAGCCCGGTGGGGGGCCTGGCCCTGAACACTGATCACCCCGCAGGCGGGATGGTGGAGCAGGTGAGGGGGCGGTGCCAGGCCAAGGCAGGATGCCAGGTGGGGCTGCGAGGCTGGGGTTGCGAGCTGGGACTGTGAGGCTGAGAGCACAAGCTGGAGCCTGATTCCTGCAGGCCACCCCGAGGGACCCCACCCATGCACAAATTCGTGCACCAGGCCTCTAGTACAATATAATATACAGGTAATATATTTTAGAATTGTGCATGGAGTGGGGGTGGGGGGGTCCCTCAGCCCAACCTACACCCTCTCCAATCCAGGAGCCCTCAGGGGATGTTCTACTGACAGCTTAGGCCTGCACCCCAGGCACCACCCCATCACCCCGCTGCTGCTGCCACGGCCGGCCACCACAGCTGCCAAGGTGTTTTCATCAACACGGACTCCAGTTCCTTCACCACAAAAAAATGACAAATTTCTTTAGGCATTTCAAGATGTTTCTTTCATAGGATATGACATTTCTTTCTTTCTTTCTTTCTTTTTATCCTCACCTGAGGATATTTTTCCATTGATTTTTAGAGAGTGTAGAAGACAGAGGGAAAGACAGAAATATCAATGTGAGAGGGACACTTCGATTGGTTGCCTCCTGCATGAGCCCTGACCTGGGCCCCGACCAGGGAGGAGCCTGCAACCTAGGTACATGCCCTTGACCAGAATCGAACCTGGACCCTGCGGTCTGCAGGCCAAGGCTCTATCCACTAAGCCAAACTGGCTAGGGCAGGATATGACATTTCTTAGCCCTCCAGCAGCGGACCTTCGTTTTTTCCTCCAGGAATGAGGTGGAAAAACCCTAGATCACCTTCTTGGATTCTTATTACCCAAGTTGCCAAGAACACTGTGAGTGGCGTATGGGAGCTTAGCCAATGAGCGGTCAGAAAAGGTGTTTCCTCTGCAGCTCACGCGCAGAGGTGGGACTGCCAGCGCACCGTGGCTGGCAGGACCTCTTCTCTGCGGGCCTGCACCATCCGTGGCTGGCCTCACCGCGCACGCAGTCCCCTCCTGCCCACCTGTGTCACCCCAATAAAGTCAATAAACATTAAAAAAAGAAAGAAACCAGGAAACTACAAAAGTGACAGCTGGCTGGTGTTTCTTTGACTGAATATATACTACTAGAGGCCCAATGCCCAAAATTCATGCAAGAGTAGGCCTTCCTTCCCCCAGCTGCCGGCACCAGCTTCCCTCTGGCAACGGGATCTGGGCTTTCCTCTGGCCACAGACAGGCACCTGGGACCCAGGCTTCCCTCCGGCCACAGGCAGGCACCTGGGACCCGGGCTTCCCTTGCAGCCCCGGCTTCATCCAGAAGGATGTCCAGAAGGGCATCCAGTCTAATTAGCATATTAAGCTTTTATTATTATAGATGATGTCAGACTTCTCATTGTGATTAACATTTATATTACTACTCTGTTAGGTACAAATTTTATATGTGGTTGACATGTTCCTATTAAAGTAGACATACATTGGCAAAACCTCCTTAAAATATTCTTGCTTGTTCTGTCTGTTAAATGAACGGGATTTCTATTAGTCAGGGTGAAGCTAAGCTCTGCTGTGGTAACAAGTAAACCCCTAAGTCTCAGTGGCTTTACACATCATATCCATGCAAAGTCTGATTCAATCCAGGTAGTAGGTGACTTTGAAGCTAAGTCATCTGGAATATGGCCTCTAATGCTACTATGTCAGAGAAAGAGCGATGGAAAACTCACCTGGCTTTTATCTATTTCAGCCCAGAAGTGATACATGTCACTTTCTCTCTCCCAATCCATTGATGAGAACTAGTCACCTGGCTCTACCTCAACCATCTGAAAAATGTAAGACAGCACATGAATGGTTGCTGAATACCAACTGTCTTTGACACAGACACTAAAATAAAATTGTATAACTGAGTGATTTTGAACATGCCTCAAAAGATTTCAAACTATAAGCATGTGACTGGTGCCAAAGGTTTCAGAAATATTTAGCATTCTTACCATTTCACACCAGAATCTTTTATTGTGTGTGCTGTTATTAAGGTAACCTTGGTCTATGTTTCATTATTGTTTGCTATTGTTATTATTATATGACTTTTAAAATTAACATTAAAAGGTATCTATTTGTAAGGATTAAGCTTTCACTGCCAGTGCCTTACCTTCAATAACCTGCTCCTAACAACTGTTGTGAAACTATAAACTCTACGTGGTCAGCAACCATGTCTGTATTATTTCTCACTATACAGCAATGTTTTGACTACACAGTGGGTATTCCCTAAGTATACATTACATGAACAATAAAATAAATGTTAAACATACATTTAATAACATAAATATATGACAATAAAATAAGTATTTTATCTATGTTTAATGGAAGATTTTCCTTTCAATTTTAAGGGCTCCCTACTCTAATACAATCCTCTTGCAATCTACCTATACCTGCCTCCCTCCCTGGACTAAGTATTTCTCTCTGTTCCATTCTAACATTCAATCGTTCTTGAGTCACCTACTGTTATGCAGCTATTAGCCTGGTCTGCTTCTCATAGACTACACACTCCTTTCTTCCTAGGATTTTATCATATCCACCTTTATCAATATTGCCTCTACCCCAACACACACATATATACAGACAGATTTGTACACTTTTTCCTCACTTATTTTTTTCCAGAAACTTCCATGGCTACATGCCCAACAAATGCCTCCACTTGCACATTCAACCTTCTAAGTTTTATTACACAACTAGAGGCCCAATGCACAAATTTGTGCATGGGGGGGCGTCCGGCCGGCCAGGCCCCGATGAGGGCTGACCAGGGGCAGGGCTGGCTGAGAAGGGGCTGCGGGAAGTTGTGAAGCTGGGGGTAATCGGGGCCCCAATCAGGCCAGTTGGCTGCCACAGTGCTCGTCATAGTGACCGGTCATTCAGTCATTCCGGCGTTCGGGTAACTTGGCTTTTATATATATAGAGATTTTCCAAGGGAAAACTTTGTGTCACAGAAAAGCAGCATTCCTATTCCCAAGGTAGTTAGAGAAAAACAAACATTTAATACCCAAAGGAGTGAGAAGCAGCTAATGCAACAGTCAGGCTGGGTCCGAAATGAGTGACCACTTCCGGCGTGGTCGGTGACTTCAGCAGGGTTGGGTTGGCCCGCTGTGCACAGGAAGAACTGCTTCACATGGTCCTCAGCTGTGGTCACCACAGGGCCAGCTCTGACCTCTCCGTGAGGCCTTTGCCCAGTTCACCAGGAGATTTCCTGTCTACTGAGAAGATGATGAACTCAAAAGCCATTGTTCCTGGGTGCCTGGCCGCCTGATGGGCAGACACTCATGCAGCTGACCCTTGACCAGCTGAGATTTCTCTCATCTGAGTTCAGTCATCCCCGTGTCACCTGACACTCAGTCTCCCAGCCCTCGGAGCTGCTGGCAGGGAGGATAAAAGCCAAATTAATGAAAGTTGTATCGAGGGCTCCCTGAACTGAAGTGCCCATGTGGCTTCTGAAATTGCCTTGCTTCCTGCCTGGAATGCCTTATTTCTTTCCACCTTGGGCTGTTCTTCTTGAAATCTTCCGATGTGCTACCTCGCCCCCAGGTCTGCAGGCCTTCCTCCCGGTTCCCCGAGGGCCCCTGGAAGCTGGCAGCCGCAGAGCCACTTCCCGGTAGGTGCAGTTGGCACGCCTGCAAGTGTACTTAAACTTTGTGTCTGATCAAGTTATGTGTATTGGATCTGAAACCAGTTAGTCAATTCGTTCAGGTCCCTAAGTGGCGATTTGTGGTAATGTCTACATCAATAGGAACGGAGTGGTTTGCTAGCTGGTTTACGTAAAGCAAATGGCTACAGGAAAGAGGGGCTGCCTCCAGCATTCTCTCTGCTAACGAAGATATGGCTGGAAACGAAGGTGCAGAGAAACAAAAGCAGGAGATCCATATGTACAAAGAACTAAGGTGGGGTCTGTTTTCTGGGTTGAATCCATTTGCCTCTTCCACCCACCCCTCTTTTTTGCTGATGCCTACATGTAATCATTAGTATTATAATAAGCATCTGTATATATTAACCCCCAAATTCAAGGCCAACCTGTATTTTTTATTTTTTTTCAATCCTCACATTGATGACAGAAACACTGATTGGCTGCCTCCTGCATGTGTCCAGACCTGGGATCAAACCCAAAACATAGGTAAATGCTCTGACTGGGAATTGAACCTGCAACCTTTCAGTGTACTGGCTGATGCTCCAACCCAATGAACCACACTGGCTATGGCACAATCTGTATTTTTGAGAGAGAAACTGGGGTGCTGTGATAAATTCTATTTGGAGACTTATAGGAATGACTGAAACCAGAAAATTAAAAAAACAAAAACAAGACACAACGCACACACACACCAGAAAACCCTGTGTGGTGTTGAGTTCCATCTCTCAACATTTCTCTTTTGTATAAACAGTTCCTGCTTTGCCTAGGCAGGGGAGGAAAGAGCCCGTCTAAGAGGGGATTTATTTAGTGCGTGTCGGCAGATTGGCTGTATCTCTTTACTACTGCAGAGTACATTGTTTCTAATAATTGTGATGGATTGATACTTATGACTGGCTGGCAGGATTCCTTTAGCATGTTAAAATATTGCCTTTTATTCCTTGATCTAATACATAACCTGATGTTTCAGTGGGTTTTCAAATGTGATAAACAAACTTTTAAAGCAAATACCCCTGAAGAAAAGGAAGCTGCTCTGCATCCATGTGGCTTCCCTTTGAAATCACTGCCCTCTACCAGCCACGGGGCCCACTTAGCAGGCTGTTCTTCAGCGCTGGCACATCCCTGCCTTCTCGGAGTTTGATACAAAGGGAAGACTTATCTGTATGCATAAAACACACTAACACGTGTATGACAAAATGCTTCAGCTAAAATGGAGCGGCTGAAGTCCACCCCGTTCTGGTCTGCTCAGCGAGGTAGGAAAAAGCAAAATTCATGAATCAAACCTGAGAAGTGCTGCCTGGAGTGTCACTTCTGTACTGATCAGCCGGTGGGAAATTTGGTCTCTGAAAACGCTCTCTTACATTCCCATCTCATCGCACTGGCCCCCAAGATCCCTCTAGAAATGTTTTCCCTGAAAAGGCATTCAGGCCCGGAAGCTTCCCACCATCACCTCTGATCCCACAACAATCTCAGGGCCTGGACCGGGGGCACGTTTGACAAGGACAAGGTGAATGGCTTAGCAGCCAGTGGCTAAATGCAGACTGAAGACTCGATTTCCTTCCCCTAATCAATGCACATTTCTGAAATCAGAGGTTTTAAATCGCGGGCCGCATGAATTTTTATTTCATTTTGTTTTCTTGCATTTTAATTTCCATTCTTTCTTATTGTTGGTTACATCACTTTTCATCACGATCGCGCCACAGCAACGCAGAGCACGATTTATGGCGCCTTAACATAAATATGATGCTAGGCAGAAAGAGAGCGACATATTAGTTTAGAATTTGCAGACTCCCACACACGGAGCGCATAGAGCTGATTTATGAAGCTGAGGCAGCCTGTAAATCCTAAAGTAAGACGCTGCATCTGTAAGCTCCCAAACAGCGGGACACGGAGCCCCTGGCACAGTCTCCAGCTGCAAGTCCCAGGCCCTGAGAAGAAAGACACTAAATGCTGGGCCATTCGCTTACCCAGAAACACGTCTTTAAAAAATTAGCGCTAGTGGTGGGAAGCTTTTCTTGGCATCAATTACTGGGGGGTGGGAGAGGGGTCAGTTGGTCAGTGGCCTCTTGGCTGTCTGATCCAAGCCCTCCCTTCCTCCATTCCGCTCCATATTCCAGGGGGCTGTCCTGTGCAAACTCCCAGGTGCACTTGCCAAATGGCTTCTGGTTGGCATCAGCCAATGGGAGCCGCTGGCAAGAGCCTGGAGGATGGGAGTAAGGGAGAAGCCAGGAATTTCTCCACCTTCCCCTCTCCTGTTGCCTCCGCTTTGGGCGTCCCCACTGAAAGTTGTTATTTCTCCTCTAAACTCTAGCTTCTGTGAAATACCTCTCCTGTGATTCCAGTTTTCTCCAACAGTGCTGGTTCCTGGGCTCTGCACCACCACCTCCTTCCTTTGTTCTAGGCTAAGGGCACCGTCAGCTTCCTGCTGCTGCTAATCTCGGAGCTGCCGGGGTGGGGGGGGGCACCTCTGAAATGAGACCTTGTATTAACGTCCCTGAGTAAAGTGCAGGGGCTCCCATTTTCTGACGCAGACCTGACTGATTCGGGGGGAAGCCTGGAGACTGCACCACCATCTCCAACTGACCAGCAAGCAGACGGGGAGCAAATCCAAGTCTGCCTCCAGCCTCACCCAGTCCTCAGCCGCCTGACAGATGTGCTGTTGGACAGATGTGCCACGGCCACATCTATTTCACAATAACCTTATTTCCTCTTCCCCCAGGAGAAAGTCTCAACCGTGGATCTCAATAAATGCAACTTGGAATGCACTGGAAGGAGTGGCCAGGAGTGGCCAGCCTCCCAAAGGATTTGGTTAGAGAAAGGGAGGAACTTCAACAGCACTGAGGAAAGAGGGGTTATAGGACCATGGGTGATACTTTGCAAAATGTTATGACTCCTTCAGAAAACAAAACAACAACAACAAAATGGCAATATGTCCAGAGCTTAAATTGCTTATCCTAATTTAACTTTAAAATCCCAACCTAACCATCTTGCTAAGTTATAAATAATTTGGCATCTTGATGGTGTAGCGTTTTGCAACCATTTATCTGCAAACTAGAAATGCCTATTGGGTTCTACATGTGTACAATATTAACAATGTTGCTGTTTATTCTTTGAAGTGCTTAGTATAAATATTGAGTTGTGAGTTTTTCTCTTGTGTGTGCTGCCTCCTAAATGTTTTTAATGCCTTTTAAAAGCATAACAGAAATGGTGACTCCTCCACCAGCACTTACCAAGAAGACCATAAATGAAAGGTAGAAACTCAAAAGGCACAAAATAAACCATTTTCAAATGAATGAATGTGGGACTACGATGGGACAATATTGGTTTTGGGTAGAGGAATGCCGGCTGGGGCATGAGGGTGCTTCCTGGGATGCTGGATGTGCTTGGCATACTGTTACGGGTTCGGGTGCATTAGGATGTGTATATGTGAAAATCAACGTGTAAACTGTACACTCAAGACCCACATTTACAGTATGTATGTGCACGTCAATAAACAATGTTAAAAGAATCATTTTTCAAAAGACCTGTAACCTCCATTTCTGAACAGGAAGGTGGGATTCCTTTATAGAAGAACGATGGCTACATCACCTTTTGAAAAGATGAGCATTTTCGTGAAATTTGCAGTCATAGTAGACACACAAGTTAGCTCAAGGAATAACTCCTTGGTGAGCAGCGGCCAAGCACATCAGACCCCGTCCCGCAGGTCTCAGGGTGTCTGGGAATGCCCGGAGTTGCCTCCAGGGCACCACACAGAGGTGGTAGTGGGAACCGGTCTTAGGTATGGAGACTGCGAGGTAGATTCCCATGCATGAAGTTTACTGAAGAGTGTGCTTGGGGTCAACACTGCCTTGGTGGGTAAAGGAAGCAGAACTTAGTTGAGAAAGAAATTGAACTGTGATGCAGACAAAGCCAAGGCCTCATCTGAGGGGTGGTCCAGATGGGATATCACTGCCCTTGGGGAAGGAGGCTTATTAACCTGGGCAACAATGAGAGAGGGAGCTGTCCGGGGAACCGGTACTTCTGTTCTGAAGTGGGGAATGGATCTGGACGGTGCCAGAAGATTCCACTACAGGGTGGAGGCAAGAAGTAAGGAGGAGGTACCACTTTTACCCCAACAGTATCCTACCCTCAAAAAACATGTGAGCTATGTGCTTATGAGACCTGGGGTTCAGGGTTGCAGTCCTGGGTAGAAACTACAGAACTAGTTAATTTAAATAAGGGTTCCCTTTGGCTTCCTAGGTAGCAAGATACTGAGCCTGCAAATACTCTGAGGAGGATGGTATGGCCTCCAGGACGAACTCAGAGGCTCCTCCGGTCCCTCCAGCCCATGACCGCCTTTGTTGGGGCACAGCCCAGAAAGACAACCAGCGCTGCAGGCTCTTCCACCTGCAGAGCCTTCCCCTGAGCCGCTGTGCTGGAGAGAAAGGCGTCTTTGTGCAGGTGGCACATGAGTTTGCATGGGGGGGGGGCGGGGGCATGAGCTAATTAGGACACTGGGGTTGGGGGAGTTGGTGACAAGCTGCCGCTTTGCATTTGGCGATTCCGTTTCTGAACAGGTGGCAACTGACTGACAGGCACTGTCTGAAGTGGAGGAGGACATCTGTGTTTGTCACATTGCGTAATACTGGATCTTTCCAAGAGACACAGTTGGGAAAACAGGGGAACTGCCTTCCAAGTTCCTCATGTTATGATACAAATATCCACCTGATGAGCAAACACAGAGCCACAGCTTTATGCTGGAACCAACTGAACCATGTCTGCGCAAATCCAGAGAGGAACTTGGTGAGTGAAGATTGGCTATTATGAGAGGAGATTTCAGCAAATAAGAGAAGAAAATATAAAAACAAAAGAACATATACCACAGGCACAAAATCCTACACTAGACGTTTTCCATGTTTTGTTTCTCCTTAAACACACACACACACACACACACACACACACACACCACTCAGTTTGAGACACTGAAACAGACCTGCCTTCAGTGTGAAATACGCCAACTATTTTGAAGCAAAGTTCTCCAGCAACTCACAGGAAGAAGTTGGATCACATACGAGCCCCTTAGTTCTAGAACATTTATACAGCAGTGTCTCCTCCCCCCAACCCCAACTCCGCTGCGAGTGCTTATGATTTATAGGTCACCGTTGATAATCAAAACCATCTCTGGGTTGAAACTGCCAATCAGATCAGGCATCTAAATTAAACAGGAGTATGAGTCTCTTTCGAAGGATCCATTACCCTGAGAGAATCCTGCTACAGACACCAAGGCATTTACTGAGAATACCTCAGAGCGGGACTCAAACTGTGAACAAAATGGAAAATGTCTCAAAGAGCTCTCAAAATTAATTACAAAAATTAAAGGAAACCTGAGAGAAAAGCTGCTATGTGGGGAAGATGGAAGTTTGGAGAGTTGGCACGTTTGGAAGCCATGCCCGGCGTGACACCCCGCACCCACTGTGTCTGCCTTAAGGAAACGCCTTCCTTACACCTCTGGGGAGAGGCTTTCTGGAGAAGAGGTTTGGCTGCTGTTACAGAGGACCTTTAAAAATCAGCAACAAAGAGCCATTTGTTTACTTTGATAAAGTGCCTCCCACAGCAGCAGGTTATCTCTCTTCTGTTTCTTTCCACCAGGAGGTAAGGTAAACGCACGGAAAAGTGGTGGAAGACAGCACTAAAAGTCACTGATCGGGCAAAAAAAGGGCCATAGAATCATGAAACGTGTGATTTGTCCATTTTGAATATAAATGGGAACTTCTAAAAGACCATTAAGGAAAGCAGCCTGGGAAATGCATTTATTTTTCTTGGTTTTCTTTGATAAAACCTTGTGTCTAGTGCTAAGACCTGCCAGGCAGTGTTAAGTCGAGAAGCCTGGGATGTTTAATGATGAAAGGAAGTGGCTGAGAAACCCAGGGGTCCCCCATGCCCATGTTCCCCTTTTGAAGGTGTCATTGCGAATCCTTTGTAACTCGTGGCCCCAACACCTGACTACAATGAAAAGGGTCAGAGATGGGCCCTGATCCTAAGACAGTCACTGGTGTTGGGACAGTGGCCTGTGACGTGGCTGGCCTGAGAGGCTGCTCTATGCTGCGTGGGGACTAACTACTCAGACACTTGATCGTGGGGAATATGGACTTTCGAACTATCCAGATGGCTGTTGGTGCAGGAGCTGAGAACCCACAGAAAGCAGGCAGAAGAGAAAATAGAGAACTGGTATCAGTGGGAGAAAAAGAAACAGAAGAAGAGAAAGACAGTAGCAGATCTCTTGGATCCCCCAGTCCAAGGCTTGATGGCTAGAGTAGGAGCAATGGGCGCCAGCTGCTGACGGGAGAGGAGATGACCTGGTCAACCCCGTGAGATGAATGGGCAGCTGAACCCCCACAACGTCTTCCTGTCCCCAGTGACGTTCAGTGCTTTCTGATCTCAGCTGTGTGCTCATGGATGGCTCCCTTCTCTCTCATTTCCCGGGTATTATTAAGACAGACTATTAAGTAAGATAAACTCAGATCATCTTGGCCCAAAGCAACTCCTTGACACACTAACATGATGATGTTAAACGCAATGGCAAACACTGTTCGTGGTTCTTTCACTGGTGTGTCCTGTGGCTAATGGACTGGGATGATCGGGCCCATTGTGACATAGTCACTTGGAACGATTGGGCCCCTTTCCTGCTTTCTCAAGGGATGTTCTAATCAGAGCTGGAGGATGCAGACCTAAAATGGGAGTCGGCATACATACCACAGGGCCTGTGGCCCATGGATAGCCACAGTCTCATCAGGGAAGTATTTGTAGCCATGGTGATGAGCTAGAGGCACTCGTCTATATATCTATACTTAGCTGTTTGCAAGCCTCACATTCCAGGGTCTGTATGTCACGGCCACTTAGGTAAGCAGCACTAGCAGCCCGGGGTAAATCCACATACGGGCCTTTTTGTCTCTGAGGATGTTTGGGATGTTGCGCGCATTGACAGCACCTTTGTTTCCAATCACCAGTGTTCACATAGACGGGCCCTGCCCGAGGAACGCCACATGGCCACATGGCTCGGCATGAGTCCTGTGTGCGAAAGGCATTGACTGCAACGCCTGCTCCTGGTGGTGGCTCCACAGTGGCACCTACTTCCTAAGATTGATTGACAGAGGACCTTTTTGCTCACTTTCTCTTTAACTGGCTTCTTCTCTTACCCCCCTCAATAATGAACTCTAACCCTGGCTTCATTGCAAAATCAGCCTCCTTGAGTTCCAGCCCCACCCCGGCAGCTTTCAAGTACCCACGTGTCAGTCACAGACAGAGTTATGATTTACCTGGAGGCACCTCTTCCTGATTGAGAGAACGGGACAAAAGGAACGGGTAGTTCTACTGCATCCTATCTACATGAATAAGAATATCAGAGAGAGATGGGGCATCTATTTGGGGAAAATGTAATCAATTGAATTGGCCCAATTTCAAACTAAACCCAATGGGTACATAATTGACATTTTTGGTAATATTTTTGACTTGTATCTTCCCACCCAAAATTCTAAAGGAATAAACTGGGGCTTATGCTCCTCAGAGGAGGAAAGGAAGATAACAGTTGTTCATTTCCTCATTAAAAAAAAAAAAAATTGGTTTTGCTGGGGAAATTGCTCTTTATTCCAAAACCACAAAAGGTGAAGGGAAGGGCATAAATGGGAAAATATGCTATTGTTTGAGTCAAGGTCAGGATTAATAGAAGTCTGATTAATAAATAATCAAAATGTTACAGTTTTTTAATAATCCATATTCTAACCATTTATCTTTCTTTCTCTCTCTCTTTTTAAACACCCCTCCCTCATCACTCCACCTTTCCCTACTCCCCAGCTTTGGGAAAAAGGTATTATTTTCATCTTAATGTTCTCTTTTCATATCTGTGGAGCCAACAGTGGCAGGATGATAAACAGAAGGAGGAAAGAAACAAGTGAACTCAAATCTGAGAAGTCACACCAGCCTTTTTGAAAGTGGGAGAAACAGAAATATCCATATTCAGTATCAACCCCCTTAGATTCCCCAAACTGTCTTTATTTTTATTTGTGCTTATATAAAAGTCTACTTAAGTTTCAAAACCAATTTGTCCTTTTTCCTAGAACTAACCAAATATTGAATGTGTGCAAAAACATGGTAGTTAAAAAAAAAAAAAGGTAATTATCAGAGGGAAGGAGGAGGAAGGAAAAATAAAGAAAATAGAGATATGACACGAGGGAACTGGGCCAAATGAAGACAAAGCAACGCACTTAACCCACCTGGAGAGCGAATCGGACCAGCAAGGCGTGCTCAGCCAATCGCCTGGGTCTGCGGCGGGGAGGCAGTCGGCATGGGTTCATTTGGCCGGGGAGTGTGTTTCATAAACCTTACGGTGCAGCTATGAAAGCTATCAGGATCTTCCCACGTTTCCTGTCATTCTGTGGAGATTGGCTGCTGGAGTGTTGGGTGGGGGGAGCGGTGGGGAGTGAGTGGAGGTGGAGGGGGGAAGAGGTGTTGGGGTGTCAAAGGGGAGCAGAGTGGGAAGGGGAATCACACAGGGATTTATTTTAAGTGCATATACAAAATGAAATGAGGAAAAAACCCCAGTGTATTCCTTTTGGATCATGTGAGGGAGCCACTGGCAAAGATAATAATATACGAGGGGAGAGAGAGGGAGGCAAAGGCTTTCTATTATTCAGGACACTGGTGAAGCACACTGAGGCAGCTGGAAGATTAAATTAAGTATTATGTCTGCTGACCCTATTGCCATGGTTACCGGACAGTGGAAAATATTAATCAACCCAAGTCTTTTCAGATGAATGTGCTTGAAAAAAATACAATAAATATAAATATATGTGTATATCCTCCATGCTCTGCTGTCTAAATGCAGGAGGCAGCCGGTGCACCACCTGATAGTGCAGATAAACAAATAAAAAATCTTGCCTTTCTGAGAATGCTTACATCGCTTATGAGAGGCAGAGCATGAACCCTGGGGCTGACTACTTGCTCCCTTTCTCTTTAACTGGCTTCTTCTCTTACCCCCCTCAATAATGAACTCTAACCCTGGCTTCATTGCAAAATCAGCCTTCTCCTTCTGCCGAGCTGCAACCCCTACCTCCTGATCCCTAGGAATCCCATCCACAATTCCCTAGCCAGTCAGTCACCCTTGTGCTGAAGCACAGGGACGGGGGGGCGGGGGGAGGGTAAAAGCACATATCAATATAATCAGAAGCCCCATAAGTCAAGATAAGAATGAAGAGAGTTCAGTTTATTTGGTTGTGAATCTAAAGGATCCTTAAACTTGACTTCCTGTAGGGGCTGTAAGTCTCAGTAGCTGCACCTGGTCATCTCTGAACCCTGGCTTTTGCTTCTCACTTTACCTCCAGCCACTGACGCTGGGAGACTTTCCTGTTTACCTGGAAATGTACTGTCACTGTTCCCGTGATGGGGAGCTTGAGGAAATGCAGAGCAAAACCAAGGAGCACGGCCACATTATCACTAATGGGCTCATCAGAGTAGGTGGGCTCAAGAATTGATTGGCATTCTGCCACCTTCAATATTCCTGAGTTCCTACTATGTGCTGGGCAGTGCGTGTGGGATATGGAAACAGCAAAGACTGAGGGGCGTGTAATACAGCAGGTTGGGGTCAGGGAGGCAGGGGCCTTGAAGTTCCTCTCATCCACACATCACCATGTTTACAGATGGAGACACTAGAAACCCCAGTGGATAAGGATTTGCTTCGGGTCCCCCTTGTGCTTCTGTAGCCTGGATGGTGCAGAGAATCTCCTAAGCCCTGGGCCTGATTTGATCTAAGGTGACAAGATTTTTAACAGCCAATTTATCTTTTCATGAAATGCTACTGGTTCCTAAACCCCTCCAGTGCCACTCTGGCTGGACCCGTTCCAGATATTTAGGGTTGCCTAAGAAATCCAATGGACAAGTTCTCTCCCACTTTCTCTGTCTCACTCGGTTTACATCCTGTGCCTACCTAACTCTGTTCCCCCTGAAGTGCATAGCATACTGAGGACATGTAGACTTGGTTTCCAGATTTCCTTCCCTTGTGGAATATTTTTATTCTTATGTGAACACAATGTTCCAAGACAACGCTCTGAGGTTGAGCACAGGACTGCCAGCAGAATGTCCATGTGTATTAGCCAGAAAGATCCTACACTGTGACCCCAGAGCAGGTCTCCATGTCAGGTCTGGCTCTGCCACCCCCGCACGGGAGCCATGGGGGGTTCAGATGGCTTTTCTCTTAGTTAAGCCTTCACCACATGTAGCCCTGACCGAAACCAATCAGCCTTCTCCTTCTGCCGAGGTGCAATTTTACACAGTAGGTGACATTAACTCGGTAGCCGAGTCCCCACGCGCAGCCACGGCAACCACAGGGTCCCAGCAGATGACAGGAGGCAGCGGGTTGTATGATCCTGTAAATTATTTCCCGATAGTAACGGCAAGATTACACACTTTAATATGCATGTGGCCTCCGAGAGCCCTCTTCCTGGCTGAACCAAAGCGATAATGCATATTTCGTGTCCAGAAATCCATTGTAAACTGTGCCATGTGGAATAATCAGCATTTCCTAAAGGATTCGAGCATGACCCTCCTCACCTGGCCCCTTCCGGGGACTTACACATGCAGCACGTCGCCCCTCTCAGTCTCCCTTTGCCTCTAGGTTCTCTAGTTTTATATTAACGCCCAGGATGGGTTCGGTACCCTTTCCAGTTTCAGCAAGCCTTTGTTCTAATGTCTGCTTTAGCTATTTTGTTCCTTTAGATAGGCACAACCTGATTTGGGTGTTCTCTTTTTCAGGGAGAAGAGTGAAATTGTTTTATTAAAGAGGGAAGGGGAGTAAAATAGAGAAACAAGGTGGTGTAGAGGATCCAGAATGGATTGTGCCTACTGTATACCTAATAGATCCTGGGTTGATAGACTGAAGGCCATATTCCCTTCACTTCAATTCAAAATCCCTCTCACCCCTTAGTGACTCCTAAAAGAACTACTTAATCCCGACAGTCCAGCATGTCCCAGCATCAGACACAGTAGACAGTAGTGAATTCGGTAGCAGAGGGTGAGTGTGAAATTCAGCTCTGCCACTTTAATTCTGAGACTATAGACAAGTTTTTAATACATCTAATCCTCAGCCACCTTATCAATAAAGTAGAATAATTATAATGCGCTTACAAAATTTTGTGATTAAATTAGTACCTAGACATAATAGATGCTCAATAAATGTTAGCACCATGGCAGGGGACAAGGATAATATATGCAGTTCCTTTGAAAATGCTTAAAGATGATAATTTGGTTTTGACATACAGTGATTCTCCCCAAATGCCCATTGATCCTATTAGCTAACAAGACCCCTTACAGTCCACATGGAGCTCTAGGAATATTTATCAAGGCTCCCAAAGGGGTTAGTTAATTCATTCTGCTGCTCCTCTTCATACATCTTAAGAAAAAAGATGGAGAGTGGTCATGTTCCAGGAAGAAAGATCTGAATATACTACCACGTGATACTCCATGCAGGTAGAAGGGTGTTATACTTCAAGCACGGACATACAGTTCTTCAGGACTGTCATTACCCATATGTAGGTTAGGCAGAGCAGAGCATAAAAACAAAGCTTTCATTTTATCACATGGAACCTGTTAAGGGAAATAGCATGAGCTGAACTTTGGACACCCTGAATCATACTTAATTTATTCTCCATCATCCAATAAGTCATCATCAAAAATAGGCAGAACACAGTCCAGTGAGAGTAGTACACCCTGGAAATATACACACATGCAATGGTACCTTATTGTCCAGACTTCAATGAAAACTGTGGCTTAGTGAGACTTAGGCCTTCAATGGCAAAAATAGAACAGTGTGTTCCTCTCCTCCTTTGTCAAAGGAGACTGTGTGTCTTTGACATTGCTACCAAAATAAGATCTGTGCTGACGGTCTGTAATGTCTTTTGAATAAATCTGTGAAAAGATAGCCCTGTACCGATTATAAAAAGGTTTAAATATGAGTACTCAAGGCATCTTTCAGAGTCTTTAACAGAGATATTCTGTGCCAATGAATCAAGTAAATTCCAAATGAGGTTTCGTAAATAAGTACATGCTCACATAGTTAATAATAATCTTCTATATATATAAAACCCTAATATGCAAATAGACTGAACGGCTGAACAACCGAACAACTGGTCGCTATGATGTGTGCTGACCACCAGGGGGCATGTGTGGAACATGGTGGGCATCGGCCATGGCAGGATGGAGGAGCAGGTGAGTGGGGGCACCAGACCAAGGCAGGGCACCGGTCGCTGTCATTGGGGCGAGCCTCTGTTGGTTACTGAAAATTCTTTGCTCCCATGTGCTGTGGTCACACCAGGCGCTTGCACCTACTGTCGGCACCCGCACCCACTGCCAACTCCAGAGCTGCTGCTCTCACCCACTGCCGGCACCCGCTGCCAGGCCCCAGTGTCCCCTGAGGGCTTCTCCACCTCCCCCTGCTCCTGAGGGGCGATTGGGGCAGCAGCTGCTGCTTGCACCCACTGACGGTGCTGGTCCTGCTCGCACTCCCTGCCGGCGCTGGTCCTAATCACTCTGTGCTGTCAGCAGGTGCGAGTGGGGCCAGCACCATCAGTGCATGGGAGAGGTGGCGGCCGTGGGAGAAGGACTGCTGGCAGACAGGGGACCAGAGGCTGTGGTGGGAGGGGCTGGGCAGGGGCACAAAGGATGGGCTAAGACCCGCCCTTGTGCCCACCAAAGCCTTGCGGCCCACAGTTCCTTTCAAGGTGCATGAATTCATGCACTGGGCCCCTAGTTAATTAGATATTTTGAAGGTCTTCTCTTCTTTGGTATAGCTACCTTGACTTTAGTCTTTATTCTCCCTGCCATCTACTACAGCAATTAATGTGATGACCTATACTGTACAAAAGTTTTTGACCAGATCTGTGTGAGTGCTAGACAGTGCTTTGCTTTGGGATGTGAATCACACTTTGACTTTTGCCTTATGCTTCTCTGATGTTGTGAAATGAGATAGCACTAGGACTTGCTCAACATTCAGGCATGGCCATCTCAAAATCAGCCAACTGGGGACAAAATATAATGGAAAATTGCTTCTACTTTCCATTACTCATGTAGACAACTCTGCAACTCAGCTCAAAAAGTTCCTAAGAACCTCAAGGTGGGATTAAATGCCAGTAAGTACAGCAAAGACCAACTCAACAATGTGCCTGCTTATTGGCTTTCCCTTACTCCACGCAGCTTTCCTACAGTCCCCTCATTTCTATTCTCTGAGGTCACTTCCGATAATGCCCGTGGTATTCTTTCTGGGGGAACCAAGGCCAAGACAGTTGGTACCAGACGTGGGAAGGTTCAGAGTTACCTGAACAGGGGCCAAAGATCCCCATGTCAACTAAATCTGCTGCACTGACACCTCACCTCAATCTACACCATTTTCCTCATGGTAGGGTGATTTTTCTATGGAGGAGGGGAGAACTTGGGGTTAGTTCATGGATATGTTGGCATGATATGTTAGTGTAAACTGTAGATGATCTGATAGCCTCACTTAAGAGAGGCCCACAAGACAGTGGTGATGGGCCATTCTCCCATAAGGCAGAGCTCTGAGTAATGCACCTGGTCATTGATTTGGGGTAAATATGAAACAATGGTCTGAAATAAGTTATACAAACACTCACGAGCAAGGCAGATGCCTGTGCATGGTCAGGAGCCTAAAGGAGCAAGACTGGAAGGTTGAAAACACAGAGGTCTAAGAAAGAGACATACAGATGGCTAGACTTATGAGAGTGAGCAAAAAGAATGCGGATCTTTTACTCATGCCCAGGGGTGGCAATGAATAAGCAGGAGGATTTTTCTTGTGGATATCAGCCATTCTCTTTCCTTGGCTATGCCAGGTAATCCATTCTGCAGCTTGCAGGAGAGGTTGACAATGGAAGGAAAGGTTTCATAAAGGAAGTGATATTTTAGTCATAATGAAGAATGAGTCTATATTTGGTTGGTGATGACAACGATGACGACTACTACTACTACTACCATTGACAACCTTTTATTGACAATGCATTATGTGCCAAATGCTATGCTAAACATTTTATACCTATTTTCAAATTTATCCCTTATAATAATTCTATGAATTAGGTCCAATTATTATGAATTACCATTTTATATATAATGAAGTTGAATATTCTGAACTATTATTTTTACTATCATTCTCTACTTCCATTAATACTTTAAGAACAAACTTTGTATCTATCATATAATATAATCATCAATAATCCTATAAGGTAGGTATTGTTATCCCTGTTTTACAAGGGACATACTGAAGTTTCGCTCAAAGAAGCAAACATCTATCTTTCTGCCTTAGTTACCAAGATCTGAGATTACCTTCTGCCTAAGTTCTTTATGTCACTCCTATCTCTGCCTCAAAGTCAGAGGTATAAGATTGGTGATGATGGGCCACTGGGATTGATCAAATTGTTATGAGTGAGTGAATGAGGGTATGAATGAATGAGTGAGAGGGACTGCCAATGTCCCTGATGTACCTTAAAAGGATTCCTTTCCCCTTCTTTTCTCTCTCTCTCCTACATATGTGATAATGGACAAAATATAATGACAATTGAGCTGGTCTTAGTCATCTTTACATTCTTGTTATTTTATTCCACTTTACTTTTCTCCTCACAAATAAAAAAAAGAAGTAATGTTTTGAGAAATAAGTTAATAAAAATAAAGAGAACTAGAGTACATTCATTGCAAGGTATGCATCCTAAATGCTTTTCAGAGGCTTTTCCATGTGACTTCCCAGAATGTTTTGAGTCTCATGCAGGCCAGGAAATCTGCTTTCTGAAGGCCCCATTTCCACTCCTTTATCTACATAACTTTCATTGACCTAAATCGGATTTGTGTGTGCAGAAGGGCAGCACAATTGAGGCTCGGCAAGTCTTGTCGTCTTTTTGTTAAGCTTCCCAGGCTGCCAATTACCAATTCTGTGCACTCAGGGATGTGGAGGACATAGCACATTAAATTGGAACAGAATGTACTGGCTAATGATAACCAAGTCAAATATGTAAAGGGATTCCTGTGTAATGAAATGGAGTGGAGATCTGAAGACAATAAGATAGAACTTAAAACTGGGATGGAGAAGCAAAGGAAGGGAGAAAAGAAAAAAAAGGGGGGGAAAGAAAGGGAGGAAGAGGGAGAGAGAGAGAGGAGAGAGAGAGAGAGACAGAGAGAGAGAGACAGAGAGAGAGAGACAGAGAGAGAGAGGGAGAGAGGGAGAGAGGGAGAGAGGGGGTAAAAAAATAGGAGAGAGGAAGAAAGAGAAAGTAGAGGGAGAACAAAAATGAGAATCTGAGGATACAGTTTCTTTAGAAGTATGTAATGGAGAAGGGGCTGGAAAATAATCCCTTGGAATGATTTATGGCTAGAGGGAACCATTTAAAACCTGTCATGGAGGAATCTGGGACTCTATTTGGGAGACATTTCTTTGAGCTATATCTATGTCTAACCATTTTGATCATCTGACCAGCTGTTTAAACGAAATAATCGTGTGGCTGGACGGATGGGCTAAATCAGTCAAACAAGCCCATCTGGAAGATGATGTAGAGTAAGTCAAAATATTCCATCCTCTGTGCAAACGCAAACACATTGTTTCCATTGGTCATTTGCCATTCATGTGCTATAACATGGAACAAAGTAATCCCTGTGAAATAAATTTCTATTCAAAGACAGAAAGCAGGGAAACATGTCAGCACCTCCGGTGCTCACTCCTGGCCATCATCATTAGACACTAACCCATGGGCTCTTTTAAGAATACCATGCCATGACCTATATGAACACATTTTGAAAAGTTAAACAAGTCACACAAAATCCTAACACTAAATACAATCACGGCTCGAAAAGAGAACAGCATTAAATTCGCCTCGTGTACCAGTGGCTGTACAGAGGCAGTTAAAGCAGCATGTCCGCCTTTGTAATCAGGGCTTACATTCTGTCCTGGCAGGTGTCCACAGAATGCATGGTCAGAAAAGAAAATGTTAGTGTGTGTCTGTATGTATACACATGTATGCATAACTACACATATTCACATACATGCAAAACTATACTTAAGTCCCCAAAGTTTACCATCCTTACACTGTATGCAAATTAAATTGTTTGAATGTTCTAACACATGACACATAGCTGTGACAGGGTTGTGATTAGAAGTTACTCTTCGCAAGTAACTTTCAGGCATACTTTCAGCTCAGCACTTTCTCTGGAGTGACAGTTCAAAGTGCCTGTAGACCATTAGGAGTTTTCATTTGAAAATTGTACCTTGGAGCCAATAGATCTAAAAATAAAATCATCACATTCTCCCCAAAACAATATTCCCTTTCTTCCCCATTATTTTGATTATGGGAACTCCAATGGGGCAGGGAGCTTTGTCCAATTTGCTCATAACTGTATTTCCAAGGCCCAGAGCAATGTTTGGCACGTAGTAGGTGCTCAGTAATCACGTGGTGAACGATTTGGTGGATGAGTAGATGGATGGAACACTGACATACTATCCTCCCCACATGGGGCTCAGCTCTGATACTTGCCTCCTGGTTACACACCATGCCATGTCATGTCTCTCCTTAAATGCTCCTTTGCATTTGTTTCCCTCAATGGATTGATGGTGGATAAACTGAGATTGAGCACAGAGAATGCTTGATAAACTATACACTGCCATACACATTTCAACTTCTGCTTGTTAGCACCCCAGTTGAGATCATTATCATCTCATAAATTTAACAGGCTAACCCCTAACCCCTAACCCTTAACCCTAAACCTGCCTGCTTTTTTCATATCATCCCATCATACCATCCCCCTTATTCCCATTAAAGTAACACCTCCTAAGCCTCTGTCATGATTATGTTGTTCCGTCTTCCAACACCTTCAATGAGAAGATCCCTGTGGCCTATTTGATTCCAAAATGATTGCAATCCTATATAATAAAAGCCTAATATGCTAAGTGTCTGGTCGTCCATTCAACCAATCAAAGTGTAATATGCTAAGGTTGCTCAACTGCTCGCTATGACGTGCACTGACCACCAGGGGATAGACGCTCCGGCCGGTAGGTTAGCTTGCTGCTTGGGTCCAGCTGATCAGGACTGAGCAAGATGGGCCGAACACGCCCTGGAGCCCTCCTGCGGTCCCTCCCTGGCTGGCCAACCTCCTGCGTCCCTCCCCGGCCCCAATCATGCAGCAGTGGGGTCCCTTGGCCTGACCTGTGCCCTCTCAGAATCTGGGACCCCTTGGGGGATGGCGGAGATCCGGTTTTGGCCTGATCCCACAGGCCAGGCCAAGGGACCCCACTTGTGCACCAGACCTCTAGTCATCCATATTTGGGTATGTGCATATTTGTCTACCTGAATCTCCCTTCTCCTGCTCCTCTGATAGGCATGGTTGCCTCTGCTTTCACAATCCTTTTTTCTATATTTATCAATAAAATTCATGGGTGAACAAATTACAGGTGAATGTTCCTTCCCATCTACCTTTCAAATGCTATGTCCAGCCCTCTGCAGCCCTCCCTGACTGCCTGAGTGTGAGTCAATAATCTCAGGATGTGAGGCAAGAAATCTGAGGGCATCTGGGTTATTTGGGAAGAGCAAGGGAGTGGGACCACAGTGCGAAACTGTGGGAAAAATACTGAAAATGGTGAAAAACATACATCTTAGACCTATCTCACCTGTGAAGAGAGGGAGCTGGGGTATTGATTTTAAGTTATTGGAAGCATCTTAATTCCCAACTATTTCCATCTGCCACTACTCCAGAAAAAGCCCTCAGGTTCAGAGTTGTAGATCCTAAAATAGTTCAGGTCTAAGCAGTACTGCTCAATAGAAATATAACATGTGTTTCAAATGCAACCTGCCTATGGTATTTTAAGTTTTCTACTAGCCACATTTAAAAAGGTAAAATTAATGTCAGTAATGTATTTTATTATTATTCAATATCAAATTTGTATTCAACTAAATATATTACCCAAAATATTATCATGTAATTAATATAAACAAATTATTGAGCTTATATTTTTTGGTAATAAATCTTTGAAATTTGGTATGTGCTTTATTCTTAAAGCACATCTCAGTTAGGACTAGCCACATTTCATGTGCTCAATAGCCACAGGTGGCTAGTGGCTGCCATTATTGGATAGCACAGGCTCAGGTACATGGGCAACCCACCTAGGGTGTCTGCTATGCATAGTCACGGAGATCATCTTCTTCTGATTGATGATTTAAAGTGCAAATCTAAGGCTCAGTGTACATTGTTTAGAAATGTTATTTACCTTTTTATGTGGTTAGTTCTTATTTCCCTGAATAAAGAAGTATACTTCTAGGATTTCTTGTGATGCCCTCTCCTTAGTTCCTTCTTGATTGCCTTGTTCAATTAGCTTTTGCCAAATGATTGATTCTCAGAAGACACCTTATGCACAGGTCCCTAACCTTCTGCAAGGAAAAAGGATTGTTGTTCCCCATCAGGGGAGCAAGGGGAGATCTGCCAGATCAGGTCTCAATGGAGGGAGACAGCTTTGGGGCTGGCAGCTGGGAGAACCTGCCCAGAGCAAATATATCAACCACTTCACAGGCACGAGAATTTTAAAGACCTCTGTGGAGGGAGATGCAGTAAACTCTTACAATAATAAACTTAAGTGTTAAGTAGATTTTGCTATGTGAAAAAAAGTTCCATCTATCTAACCTAAATTATCCTTAAGCTGGTGGGGTTTAATCTTTTTATTTTTTCCTGTTCTGCTCTATTGCCTATCTTCATTTCTGAGTCCAAAGAGGTATTTTAAAAGCACAGGATGGGTACTTGGTGACCAGTTTGCCATTAAGAGGTTACCATGTCTTCCTAGCTAAACAAAACAAGTGCTATTATGCCACAGAGCAAATAGCACGGAGATTTGTGGCATGAAAGAGGCAAAGCAGCAGAAGCAAAGAGATTCTGCAAAGTCCAGGAAAGTCTTAAAGATACTAAATGGTGTTCATTGTCTTCTAATGGAAAATGTGAATTTCCCAAGTCTCACTTAAGTAAGCAGAGAGATATAAACATTTCCAAACCCATCAACTTCTTAGAAAAAATGGGGCAATCTGCTGAATTCCAGAAGATTCAAAATGACCCATCTTCCTTGACCTCAAGCCTAAAAACTTTCCTAGTATCTCTGAGTTACTTGTGATAGTCAAACCATTAGTAAATAAGAAGACAGAGGTTGCCATTGGAAAGAAGACACACTGTCCTTTATTGGTTACTAGAGGCCCGGTGCACAAAATTCATGCATGGGGGGGTCCCCTCAGCCCAGCCTGCACCCTCTCCAATCCGGGACCCCTTGGGGGACATCCCTCTCACAATCCTGGACTGCTGGCTCCTAATTGCTTACCTGCCTGCCTGCCTGGTCACCCCTAACTGCCCCTCCCTTGCCAGCCTGATCACCCCTCACTGCCTCTGCGTGCTGGCCTGATCACCCCTAACTGTCCCCCCTGCCGGCCTGGTCGCTCCTAACTACCCCCTGCTGCCGGCCAGGTCGCCCCCAACTACCCCCTCCCTGCCAGCCTGGTCACTCCTAACTGCCCCCCTGCTGGCCTGGTCACCCCTAACTGCCCCCCCGCCAGCCTGGTCACCCCCAACTACCCCCAAGCTGGCCTAGTCACCCCTCACTGCCCCCCCTGCCAGGCTAATCACCCCCAACTGCCCCCTCTGCCAGCCTGGTCACCCCCAACTGCACACCCCTGCTAGCCTGGTCGCTCCTAACTGCCCTCCCCCCTGCCAGCCTGGGCGCCTCTTACTGCCCCCCCCTGCTGGTCTGGTCATCCAACTGCCCCCCAACCCCGCCAGCCTGGTTGCCCCTCACGACCCCCCTACTGGCCTAGTCACCCCATGCAGCCTACTGTTCAGTCATTTGGTCATCCCTCACTAACTCCCCTGCTAGCCTGGTCATAGGCAGCCATCTTGTGAGGGCATGAGAGTTAATTTGCGTATTACCTCTTTATTATATAGGATTGTTATCATAAGGAAAATAGACCCATTTATCTTCCTCTTCATTTATCTAAGATTACATGTTCAAAATGTAACCCGTCTTTTCTTAAGATGTTCTATGAATTTTCTCTTTTTAAAATCCTTTTAATCTATATTTCTTTAAAATCTTATTTATTTTGAAATTATCACTTACCTTTCTTTTTAATAATTTTTCCTTCCTTCTTAACTCCTTTACATTCCTCTCTGCCTTAGGTTTATTATTCATTCTCATTCTTAAATTGTCCTACTTGCAGAATCATGTACCTTTGAGCTTTAACCCTGGTCAATTGGAATTTCTTCCCTTTTCATTTTTGACCTTTCAAAGGAGACCACCTTTCTCTGTTCCTGGTTCTTCCTGGTCACATGTCACCTGCCTAGTCTTTCTGTTCTCACTTCACCAGACTCTCTCTTCCCAGGGATTTCAATGGCTGAGGGGCTCGGAAGGCAGACCCAGAACTTCTTTGTACTGCCTCCGGGGCAGAATGAAGTGGTGGTGTCACCACACCTGGGTCTGCTTCTTTCACCAGCAGTTACTTGCCACCAACAAATGATTTGAGTACACTGCACTCAGATATTGAAGTAGTATCTCTCCCAAACTACTAGAGACTAAGGCTATTTCATCTTCAAAACAAAGATTTCTAGGGAAAGAAGTATGCTTATTAGTAGTTTAGAAACTAAAATTATGGTATTTTAGGTACAAGTCAAATTACATATTTAAAGATAAAAGAACTCATGGAAACTACTGCCATTTGGAGTTGATTTACATAGACTCATTGTATACTTGATTTAATTTCATGCTGAGCACTTTTTCACAAAACTCAATTCTGGAATGGAATAGCAGAGTTTTCTTTTAGATAACGAACCTTTTTTTTTTTTTTTTTTTTTTTTTTTTTACAAACATTGCTTTATAGAAGACAAGCCTACAGACTGGGGGAAAATACTGGCAAAAGACACATTTGACAAAGGACTGTTATACAAAATATACAAAGAACTCTTAAAGTCAACAGTAAGAAAACAACCCAATAAAAAAATGGGCCAAAGACCTTAACAGACACCTCACCAAAGAAGATACACAGATGGTAAATAAGCACATGAAAAGATACTCCACATCATGTATCATCAGGGAAATTCTAATTAAAACAACGAGTTACCACCACACGCCTATTAGCATGGCCAAATCTACAACACTGACAACAAAAATGCTGGCAAGGATGTGGAGCAACAGGAACTTTCCATTCATTGCTGGTGGGAATGTAAAACGGTACAGCCACTTTGGAAGACAGTTTGACAGTTTTTCATAAAACTAAACATATTCTTACTATACTATCCAGCAATCTTGCTCTTTGGTATTTACCCAAAGGAGTTGAAAACTTATGTCGACACAAAAACTTCCCAACAAATGTTTGCAGCAGCTTTATTCAGAGTTGCCAAAACTTGGAAGCAACCAAGATGGTCTTCAGTAGCTAAACAAATAAACTGTGGTACATACAGATAATGGAATAATATGCAGCACTAAAAAAAATGAGCTGCCAAGCCATAAAAAGATATGGAGAAACTTCAAGTGCATATTATGAAGTGAAAGAAGTCCATTTGAAAAGACTACATAGTGTATGGTTCTAACTATATGACATTCTGGAAAGGGAAAATTGTGGAGACAGTGATAACTCTACACCAGAGTGATATTGATAATATGTTGACACAAGCTAATATACCTGAAGATAAGGGAGATATAAACTCTCAATTAAGGTTATAGGGACAAGACAATCTATCATTAAGTACAATATACAAAATAATATTTGGGCCCTTAAGAATTTCAGATTACCAGATACAGCACTTTAGAATATCATCATGGGAGGGGGGGGAATGAAACACACACACACAGACACACACACACACACACACACACACACACAATCAAACAAATCCCAAAGAGCTCCATGCTTTTCCAAGCAGTTATGGAAACTTAGCCTTCAATTATCAATCTTAAACTAGGTCTCCTTGTCGATGAGTTGGTTAGATAACATATAGCAGGTAAGAGAACAGATGTTAAAATGGCTCTGCTACTTTCTAGTTGAGGAATCTCATCAGTAAAATGCAGAAAATAATATCTACCTTAAAAGTAGAAAGTTTAGTGCATAAACAAACTCATGACTTTTATTTAAATTAACAGACACTACAGACAGGTTGGGGGCGGGAAGGGGGAGAGATATCTCTGGATCACTCTGAACCCCATGCTTGTTGTATCCCCGATCCCTATATCAGCCCCTTCTCCTCTGGTGACACTTGTGGAAGCCACTGTTAGACAATGTAGTGAAAGTAGAGAAAGGCGCAAATCTGTGAAAACTGCGGAAATTCTAACAATAGGTCCCTATTAGTTGGAATCCTGCTTAAAATAGTGGACTCTCAAACTGACTGATTTTTTTCACTTATTATAGTGCCTAGAATTCCACCAATAAAAACAGTGGTTTCTGACCCAAGACATTATGCTCAATTAATATCTGACAAAGGAGGCAAGAGCATTCAATGGAGTCAAGACAGTCTCTTCAATAAATGGTGTTGGAAAAATTTGGACAGATACATGCAAAAAAATGAAACGAGACCACCAACTTACACCATACACAAAAATAAACTCAAAATGGATAAAGGACTTAAACGTAAGAAACCATAAAAATCCTAGAAGCCATAGGCAGCAAAATAGCAGACATCTGTCGTAGCAATATCTTTACCAATACAGCTCCTAGGGCAATGGAAACTAAGGAGAAAATTAACAAATGGAACTACATCAAAATAAAAAGCTTCTGCACAGCAAAAGAAACCATCAACAAAACAACAAAAAGCCCACTGCATTTGGAGTTGATTTACCAATATTTGCCAATGTTATCTCTGATAAGGGCTTAATTTCCAAAACTTATAGGGAACTCATACAACTTAACAAAAGGAAGATAAACAATCCAATCAAAAAATGGGCAAAGGCCCTAAATAGACACTTTTAGAAAGAAGTCATACAGAAGGCCAAGAGACATATGAAAACATGCTCAAAGTCACTAATCATCTGAGAGATGCAAACCAAAATGACAATGAGGTACCATCTCACACCTGTCAGAATGGCTATCACCAACAAATCAACAAACGACAAGTGCTGGCGAGATGCAGAGAAAAGGAACCCTCTTGCACTGCTGATGGGAATGCAGACTGGTGCAGCCACAGTGGAAAACAGTATGGCGTTTCCCCCCAAAATTAAAAATGGAACTTCCATTTGACCCAGTAATCCCACTTTTAGGAATATATCCCAAGAAACCAGAAACACCCATCAGAAAGGATATATGCACCCCTATGTTCATAGCAACACAATTTACAATAGCTAAGATTTGGAAACAGCCTAAGTGCTCATCAGCAGATGAGTGGATTAGAAACTGTGGTACATCTACACAATGGAATACTACACTGCTGTAAAAAAGAAGGAATTCTTAACATTTGCAACAGCATGGGTGGAACTGGAGAGCATTATGCTAAGCGAAATAAGCCAGTCAGAGAAAGATAAAAATCACATGATCTCACTCATTTGTGGAATACAATGAACAACATAAACTGATGAACAAAAATAGAACCAGAGTCATAGAAGCAACGAACAGATTGTCCATCCTTTGAGGAAAGGCGGGGGTGAGGGGGTAAGAGATCAACCAAAGGACTTGTATGCATGCATATGAGCATAACCAATGGACACAAATCGGGAGGGGAGGGAGTGAGGGCATGTGCTGGAGGGTGGGGGTGGCTGGGGAGAGGTCAATGAGGAAAAAGGGAGACCTAAGTAATACTTTAAACAATAAAGAATTGAAATTAAAAAAAAAACACTAAAAGAAATCAACAAAAAAACAAACAGTGGTTTCCATCCCTGGGTCCTTAAAATTCTGGGTTTGCAAAGGTAGTATTTTTCCATAATGAAAAAGATTTCACAAGCCTGATGAAAATGTGAAGTTCCTTTCTCTTTACCTAAAATTATAGCAAGTTTGCATGAAAGCATTGGTTATCTAATGATTCACAGAAGTTCCTATTGTCAACTTATATATGTCTGTGCTTAATAAATAAATGAAGATTGGTATCAGAGCATAACAAATACACATGACTTCCTATGCAATGCTTTGAAATTATTTACAACTAGAGTCCTGGTGCACGAATTTGTGCACGAGTGGGTTCCCTCGGCCTAGCCAGCAATTGGGATCAATGGGGGCCAGCCGGTTGGGGGGAGGTACCATGGGAGGTTGGCTGTGGAAGCACACTGACCACCAGGGGGCAACTCCTGCGTTGAGTGTCTGCCCCCTGGTGGACAGTGTGTGTCATAGCGACCGGCTGACCAGTCATTCGGTCAACTGGTTGTAATGGTCGCTTAGGCTTTTATATATATAGATTTGAAAAAAAAAAATTAAGCCTGGCCAGTGTGGCTCAGTGGTTGTGTGTTGACCTCTGAACTAGGAGGTCACAGTTTGATTCCTGGTCAGGGCACATGCCCAGGTTGTGGGCTCGATCCCCAGTGTGAGGTGTGCAGGAGGCAGCCAATCAATGATTCTCTTATCATTGATGTTTCTATCTTTCTTTCACTCTCCCTTCCTCTCTGAAATCAATACAAATATAAATAAAATAAATTAAGAAAAAAATATTAAGCTGAAATAGTAAAAACACATGAAAGCCATTTAGCAAAATACTTTTAGACACACTCCCTGCCTAGTAAAATGAGAGCTCTTCCCACTAAGATGGAAGCTCTAACACTGGTTTCCGAACTCGTGACCACACGTGCCCTTTTTGGATATGCACATTGCTAACAGCATCTGAGCTGCTGTTGTCACCCTGTGATATCGTGGCCCTGTCCCACAGGCAGAGTTCACTGATATACCTGGGAGCAGGCTCCACATCCATGGCATTTTCTCATGCCTGGATGGCACAGTCAACCTCACCAATGGCCACTCACCCTGATGCTTAGCACATTTCACTGCAGTCTGTGTGGTGCTGGGGGAAGAAAGCTCAGTTGTTTTCATGGGTAGATTCTTAAGGAAGGGATGGCGAAGAAAATAAGAACAGAGATGGGTAACGTTTCTCTTTTTTACCTCTTCCTGAAGTTTCCTCTCCTTGATTTTTGCCTTGCCTCTTATATAGCCTTCAGGAAGAAGACATTACTGTCTTGACAAAACCCTGCCCTTCACCAAAAGAAACAACTAACCAAACCTGGAATATTTAGATGTAGCAATTAATGCCTCTGTCATTGGAAGTTCAGAAGAGTGGATGGAGAAATGAAAGTCCAGCCGGCTCACTGACAGCACCAAGGAGATGATCGATTGATTTTGAGAACATGGGTAACAAAGCAAATGAAACTTTCAAGATCTCCATCATTTCAGTTTGTAAACTCTTCAGGTAAATAGAAGCTTTATCACTACAATTATAGATTGGAAAAATGACATCCTGGCATGGTGCCAGGAGCCATGGTAAGTAGTTGACGTGAATGTGTGAGTGAGGGGAGGACAGAAGATGGAACATGAACATGGATTTCAACAGAGCGATTGCTTGTCTGTCATTTAATTCCTTCTACACACCAATTCCAGTCACCGTTATGGGCGCCTACTACGTGCAAGGCACACAGGCAATCCTGACCATTTTTTACACATAAACATATTCTCTGCCTGTAACTTGGCTTACTCTCCCAGAAAGCAGCAGGCAGTCCTCTAGAATTACAGAAATGCTGTGCTGGGGAGAACCAGAGAGGCCAGCAAGTCCAACCCCTTTGTTGGGATGCTCCCAGAGAAGGGATGACGTGGAAAGTTGACACTCAACTGAGTGATCAGGACCGGAAGTGAGGCCTCTGAATTTCAGTCATGAGCTCTTTCCACTAGAATACATTCATGCAAGTGGGAACAGGAAGACAGTGGAGGAAGAATAACTTCCAGGTACCATTAGTCTTGTCCCATTTCCCAAAGAGCTGAAGAACCAGCTTGACTCAGGTGTCCGGATTATGGAATGAATTAATCCCTCAACTAATCTTTTTCCCCTTTTAGTGCCTACTATATGTAAGCCACTATTTTTGGTGTGATAAAGAATCAAAAAATAAAACAATATGGCCCTTGCCTTTCATGAGATTCCCCCATTAAATGGCTAACATCTTGATGACAATCTTATTAGGATCAGCATGCATTCTATTAATCTGCCTTCATTTGCCCTTATGTTGTCAGAAGTTTTGGTTTTCCACATTTGTACACAAGTTTTTGCCCCGATGGGCTGAGGGCAGAATAAATATTTGTCCTATTTTCATAGAGGGCCAGCATGCTTGAGCAATTAGGCAGAAGCTCTTATTTCCCCCTCCCTTCCACCAACTATTCTACACAATGTGGTTGCATAAAAACAGTCCCCAAGACAGAGGGGGAGCTGTGACCTGCAGAAGCTCCCATGCCATACAGACCTCAGGAGAAAGAATCTTCCTTGTGTATGGAAGGCATTGTCCAATAACAATAAACAGACTGGGTGCCAGCAAGGAGCCAGCAAGATGAAGGAATAACAACTTAGGTTTTATAAACACTTATTTCTCTCCCCACCTCAGCAGGTTCCTGTTGGTGATTTCTCTTCTTTGACGTTTTAGCACATATATTTACTAATAACTAGTGAACGTCTATATACAAGAGAAGACCCAGGACAAATAAAAGCTGTGCTATTGTACTTCTAAAACTTCATGCACAAAATCCAGTAATTGTGGCTTGAGCTTTGCAAAGGTTTGCTATTTATTTGCTGAATTTTAGCTAATGGGAAGAATCTCTCTCTTAATTCCTTTGCAAACCCAACTGTGGTATTATAAAATAATGAAAAAGACTTTTTCACCGGAAAAGAGCTCTTAAAATTCACTTACTTAGTTTTAAGAAGAGCAAACAGAAAAAGAGAAGGAGTTGCACAGGTTCTGAGTGGAGATATGGTGCTTAATTTCAGGCACAGATAACATTTATCTTGGTACAAGGGTACGATTTTAGCTACACACCAGCGTACCCCACGATACCACTAAGTCTAAATATACCTCTATAAAAGGTGAAAGGATGAAAGTCCCTATCCTTGCCTATTCCCCTCAGGACCAGCAGCCAATATCTCCCTGACCTCTTAGAAAGACCCAGAAAGGGTTCAGGCTTAATCATTTGTACACAATACACCCTTTGCAGCCTTTTAATATTTCCAGTAATTTTTTCTTATGAGTTTTGAGCTAACGTAATTCTCAAGACACTTCCCTTTTAAGCCTTACATCAGCAGAGAGGAAAGCAGTGAGCTCGGAGACAAAGCAGGGTACAGCCAGACACACGATTTACCCCACGCTTGTGGCTCTTGGTGGCCTTAATGACAAAGCTTTTAACTTTGTACAATCCCTGCCTCTCAAACAAAGACGTGATTAAAAGAAGAGGGGGGAGGGGAAATAACATAAAGATGGAGATGTACAGGAGGCCAGCTTGGTCCCTGTCCGGCACACAATCCATTCCCGGCCAGGAAAATGATTGCCGCACAATGGCCAGTATGGCCAGCCCAGGGCAGCTGTGAGATATAAATTGTCAGCAATGACCATAAGCACTCAGAGAAACAATTTAATTCCTCACTTCCGCCATCATGGGCTGATATATTCTTTCAAGGTCATTACCCAAGGCTAGAAGGGTCACTTGATTAACGAGTGACAGGCCCAATGAGGGCCAGTGTGCTCAAGCAAGGCCTTATATTAATTAGACAGAAGCTCGGGAAAATAAATGTTACAGAGAAAGGAGGGGCCAAGTCTTTGGCATAAGCTGTGACCTCGCCACCCCCACCCTGTTCACCCCACAAAAGATAACACCCTGACCTTGATCCTTAATGCTATACTTTAGCTTTGTTTTAAAACCTATAAAATATAAAACATAAACCATGCTTGGTTTCATATTCTAAATGACCCAAGCCCTGGCCTCCCGTTTTGACACTGCCTTTGTCTAACCCTTTCTCACTTAGTTATTCTAATTTATCGGTTAATTCTGAGTGGGGACGGAGGGAACTGCTTGCTGTGAACTTCACATCTCAGAAGCAGCTTCAAACATGTTGACCTGAGCTAAGGGAAGCGGGAGAATGATGGCACTTCAGTGTTTTAAGCCCGGTGGCGAATAATCTAGCAATTGCTCTTTAATAAAATGGCATTATCTTGCTTAAGGAGTTAAGGAGATTTGGCGATAACAATGGACTTACAGGGAAAATGACCATTCGAAGCAAAAGGGGCTTAAGCACACCCTCTGCCCCTCGTCCAGTATGCTGCATCTTTTTTATTATATCTATGTCGAAAGCCTCGCTTGAAAAGACACAAAGGAATAAGTTCCCGGGGGATTCTAGTCAATGCGAACCATTCATCTCCAACACAAGAGACAACTGGTTTCAGAACAGTTCCATTTCCACCAACCATCAGGAAGGGGTTTTTCTTCCTCCACCCACACACTCACCGTTCCGATCTCCGGTCCCATTGGGAAAGCAATCCTGCTGTCTCAGAGGGTCCCGACCCTAGGTGTTCACTGTGGATGCAGAGCAACGCTAGACCTTTGTTTGAATTTCCCGGAAATCCATCGCCATCTGTGCAAGTCAGCTCAGGAGGTGAGGGTAAGAGGATTAGATACCATGCAGGATATGAGGGATTGTTCCTAGAACTTTCCAGCAAGAAGCCACATCTGCCTATGTGTTCTGTCAAGATGGAGAAAGGAGATTTCACTCCTGAGGCAGGTGGCTTCTGGGATTTCCACCTTCTGACCCAACACCGTATGTACAGACAGGCAAGAGGCAGCTAGCGGATGGTCCTTCTGTGAGCTTTGGGGGACCACTGGGGTCACCAGTGTCTGAGATAGTACCCAATGTTCCCTGTGTCTCCTGGTATCTGGTCCCTGTGTCATCCCCCCTCCCTGAGTGTAGGTGGGACCTAGTGACTCACTTCTATCAAATAGAACAAGCAAATGTGATGGGGTGGCACTTAAGAGGTGGGTTGCAAAAAGACCATGACTGCCCAGCCGGCATGGCTCACTGGTTGAGCATCAACCTATGAACCAGGAGGTCACGGTTCAATTCCTTATCAGGGCACATACCCGGGATGCGGGCTCGATCCCCAGTGTGGGGCGTGCAGGAGGCAGCTGATCAATGGTTCTCTCTCATCAGTAATGTTTCTCTCTCCCTCTCTTCCTCTCTGAAATTAATAAAAATACATTTTAAAAAAAAGACCATGACTTCTTGCTTGCTTGGTCTCACTCTCCCTGAACCTTACATCTGGAGGAAATGAGCTGCCTGTGGGAGCTGCCCAATGAAGCCCAAGGCCCGGTCGATGACTCCAGCGACCAGCCATGAATGGCTCCGAATGGACCTTCCCTAGTCCAGCCTGGAGATGACAGCAGCCCTCTCGGACTCCTTGACTGCAGCCTTATGACAGACCCTGAGTCAGAGGTATCCAGCTAAAATGCACCCAAATTCCTGACCCAGGGAAACAGATAATAAACGCTTGTTGCCTTAAGTGGCTAAGTGTTGGGGCATTTGCTCCATAAAAATAGATAATAAACATGCCCGCTAATTCCACTGATCCTTCCATGTACTGCGTGACATTATGCAGAACAGTCGACTGCTCTGTGTTTTTGTTTCCTTTTCTCTAAAATGGCAGCAGTCTCCCAGCGAGGCGTTAGATGTGAATTAAATACCTACAAGGATTTGATTCTGTTGGTGGGAAGGGAAATTCTATGCATTACCAGCATATTATGAGTAATCAATGTACAGTACCTTATCCGATTTATCAGTTTGGTGGAAGATGTAGTATCATTATCAGGCACCATTATTACACTATATTTTACATCTCTGAGCTATCTGTCCTTGACGAATATCAACATAGCTACTAGCCAACAAATTTGCAAAAACAACTTACACACTTATTTATTCCATCTATTTCTCCAACTATCCATCCTTCTATTCATTCTTTCAACAAATATTTATTGAGTGCACAAGAGCACTGTAGGAGATATGAAAATGTACTCAGTATGGTTTATGTCGTCAAGGAGTTTACAATCCAGCAGGGAAGATGGCACGTGGACACTAATTACTAGAATCTAAAGCAGAAGGTGGTAAGTTTCATGAGAGCAGAAATGTGTGGTGGGAATGCCAAAGGGGGTGGGGGGGGGTTCAGATCTGGCTGACGGTGGCGCAAAGAAGGAATCGACATACACACCAGCACTAAAGGATGTGCTGTGGTTCTTGTTACTGAGGTGTCGATGATGTGTGGTTGGTCACAGCCCCTCATTCAGCCTCGCTTTGACCAACACCATGCATCTGAAGTGCAGTATCAGAACAGAGTTATGTTCTGCAGCCAGAGAGCCAAGGTAACTGGCACCCTGGGAATCACACCCAGGACCTCGGCTTCATTACACCAGCTACATTAGAATGATGCATTACTGAACATCAGCCTCCTGGATATAGGACAGGCATCTGGCTGTCCAACCTTCTGAATTGGAAACAGCATGTAATGAATCCCCTGTTCCTTAGCATGTTTAACAATTAATAAGCTAGGGTTTCCTTGAGGACAGCAAAGAATAAAATATGAGCATGCCGAGGGAGAGGTCACACAGCATCAATGCGTTGTATGAACACAATACGCGCAATGAGGATGCGGCATGAGTGGCTTTTCCTCCACAATGGACTAAAAAACATGCTGGGGTCTATGCTATCTGGACATTGGTGGGATCCACATTTCATTCTGCTGTTTAGACCCCCTCTGCCCCTTGGACAGAATGGTTGCTAAGAAATGCTATCCTGGTGAGAAGATTTGCTATTATTTTCAGGCAAACTCATAAAAAAAGCCTGTATAGGAAAGAAAAAGAAATCAGGGAATTTGGTGCCAAGGAACAGGATAAGTAAAAAATATTCTGGCCTTTCCAGAGAAGCCAGTTCAGCAGGTTTCACTCTTGTGATGTGTTCAGCCTCCCACTGCGGGAAACAGCATGGCACCCACCACCTCCATGGAAGGTAACAGCCTTAATTAAAAAGACAAAGCAAGTCCTGTATAAAAATCATCATATAGGAAAGGCAGCTGAAGTTCTGAACTAGTATTTCTGGAAGGGAGTGTTATTACTGAAAGGTTTTCAAAAGCATTTAAATAGTAGGAGATGCTGACCTGGAAGGCAGGAAGAGAGCAATATAGACACATAACCTGTTTGGCCCCAGCCGCCTCCTCGGAGCCTGCTGAGGTCAGCTGACAGGCTCCAGGAACCTGCTCTCTGTCCCTGCCCAGTATCCAGGTGACAAATGAGAATGTGCCCTCAGAGCCTGCAGCAGAAGTCCAGAAAGCAGCGTACTTCTGAGGAGGTCAATGGCATTGTAACTTGATGCTGTCACCTAGATAGTAATTCAGTGGAAAGGGATTATTTTCCACGGAGTTGCTGTTGCCCAGTTGTTGTGTGTCATCACATGGCCTAAACAGTGGTCGGCAAACTCATTAGTCAACAGAGCCAAATATCAACAGTACAACGATTGAAATTTCTTTTGAGAACCAAATTTTTTAAACTTAAACTTCTTCGAATGCCACTTCTTCAAAATAGACTCGCCCAGGCCATGGTATTTTGTGGAAGAGCCACACTCAAGAGGCCAAAGAGCCGCATGTGGCTCTCGAGCTGCAGTTTGCCGACCACGGGCCTAGGATCACCTAATTAGGCTACTAAGAAGCAGGTGCATCAGTTGGGATGAAACAGCAACAATCACAAAGGACCCCCTTCTTATCCAAGGTTCAAATCTAGGAGGGAATTTTAGGGAGAGTGGAAGAGCTACCTCGTATTCAGCAGTTGAAATGTACTCCTTGTGTCTCAGGTTAATTATCTTCCTTAAGCTGTTCATCTCAGATGTGACCACAACTTCCAAAGATGTGTTTCCATGGCTGGAAATCCGCTTCCCTTTTCCCAGAAGTTAGGGCAGGCTTTTAAGTTTTCTAAACCAGAGCTTCTCAAACAGTAATATGCACACAAAACTGCCAAAATGACTTCAATGCTACTGGTGTGTAAGCCACTTTTTTGAAGAAGTTTCTTAACTATGATTTTATCCCTATCAACATTTATTTAGGTTTCCGGAAGGTTCCACTGATTAAGATAAGCTCATTATGTATGACTTCTAAGGTGCCACCTTTCATATATTTTGCCGTACACGCATTTTCTACCACACACTGATTGCTCACTTCTCTCTATTATTCCTTTATTATGATCTCCACGGGGTCAGGCCTGTATTTTACTCATCTCCATAACCCCAGTGTCTGGCACAGAAAACACCTGACAACCAGGTGTGGATTTGGCCTGAATTCTGTCCCATGGTGAAGGCCAAGCACCAGCTGGGGTAGTTCTGAATGGCAGAAACATGCCAACATGTTCAGACTCTAAGAGTTGTTTCAAAGCTGCCGATTAACAGAAGAGAGGAATTATAATTGTTTTTGGTCAAATAATAGTTCTATTGAACATCCTGCTCAGCTCAAATCGTGAAAATTTAACTACTCGCTCTTAGGAACTGATATGAGCAGCTTCAGCTTCAGAAGAGTTCAGTGTAGACATCTGACCCAGGCAGGGCAACTCGAGTCTCTCCCCCAGAGATGGGGAATCAGAGCTGAAAGAACCAGTCAGTCCTTCACATTGCTGCAATATGAACTTGGGAACTGTGGACAACCATCTTCCATTCCTGTGAGGACAGGGTAGCAGGAAAAGGCAGTCTACTGAGAGAGAATAAAGATCTGCAAAGAGACCTACAGGAAGAGACCAAGAGAAAATCCTCCCAGGGGTACTGGGCACCTCCCAATTTCTGGATCAAGCTGTTCCTGATGCCATTGGATCTTGGATTCCATGAGATGTTCCTATACATTTGAAATAAATTCCCCATCATTGAGTGAGCTTGAAGTGGGTTCCAATACTTGAAGTCAACTGTCCTAATAATTATTACATAATCATTACATAACTAGAGGCTCAATGCACAAAGATTTGTGCAAGAATGGGCCTTTTTACCCCTGGCTGCCGGCACTGCCTTCGCTCTGGCCAGAGCCGCCTTTCCACCTTCCCATGCTGCCCAGAGGCCCAGAGTGGCTGGGGTGGTTTTGAATGCCTGCATCCTGCCCCACCTCTGGCCGCTCAGCGTCTGCATATGCAAATTAGCCCGCCATCTTTGTTGAGTTAATTTGCATACTCACTCCTGATTGGCTGGTGGACGTTGCAAAGGTACGGTCAATTAGCATGTTACTCTTTTATTAGTGTAGAGTATTGCATTTGTGTAAGCTAAAAAACCTTTCAAAATGTAAAATTTATATCAGGAAAAAATTACATAGGCTCTTGGAAGTAAAAAAAAAAAAAAAATTGGGGAGCTACAGCCTCATTTGATACTGACCAAAGGTTGTCATTTGCACCACTTTTTTGATTCTTGCCATAACCATGTATCATCAAAGTCAATGCACCACAGGGATAAAAAGCAATTCATTCAATCTGCATAAAGTGTAACCTCATTTAATTGCAACCAAGACCAAACTGTTTATAAAATCGTGGATTTAATGTATTGATTACATTCTAATGTACTTTAGAATAAATAGTTAAGAAATGCTGCTGTGTGTGTCACCTACAGTAGTACCCTCAACATGACAGGGGAGACACCCTTTAGGCCAGTTTCTCTAAATATGCCCGTTCTCACATGGTTTCCTTCTAGTCACTTTTGCACAGCCCATGGGATTCTGAATTTATCAGAGGACTGCGTTTTGAGACTCCAAGGTGGGAGGAACTAATAGACTATTGCTAAAATGAAAGCATGTATTAAAGCATTTAACTAAGTGATCAGTATTTTATTATTTGGGAAGGTGTATTTTCATAGGTTAATTCAATGACATCCTTTATTAGAAAAAGAAATAAACTTGCAAGGTGAACATCAGCCAATCCCACCTCTCAAGTTCATGTTAATTTGTCTTAGTGTTTATCTGACCTGCGTATCCAAAAGATACCAGCAATTCGTTATCTATCTCATCACATGCTGGGTGAATAGGTGAGAGGCCTGCCTGACTCAGTTACGACCAATTGAATTTACTCAACACAGAGTATCCAAGCCCTGAGTAGATATGATGCTTCTGGCTGATGTTTATCTTCAAAACTTCAGCAGCTGATGGCTCAGAGTTCAGCATCCCCAATACTACTTTCAGCCCCAAAAGAACAAACCTCAGGAGTGTTTTCTTCTGTTTTGATTTCTGCTCTAAAGTCACTCCTTAATGACGTAAGGGGGCAGCCTCCGAGACGTGGAAATACAGAGGCCACAAATGTGCTCCATTGGAAAGTCAGGTCTGAGGGCTCAGAGACCAGCCAGGCCAAGGCCCTCCCCATACCAGGAGCAGCTCAGCCACTCTTTAGGAACCCCAGAAAACGATGTGGGTGTGCCATCGGCTTTCTCTTACCCATTAGCGGGGGAAACTGACCTGTGGTAAAGGGCCCAAAGCTGCCCGGGAAGCGTCTCAGAGACGCTTCAGCCCCAGAGCAGGATATTCAGTGTGCACACAGTTTGGGATGTGCTGGTGCAGTGCTGAAAAGGCCGTTGTTCAAAGTAACTTTTCTCCCTGCCTTCCTTCTTCACACACTGGCCTCGTTGCTTTCCAAGTTTTCTGGAATGATATTGTCTAGGCATTTCTGTATTCTGATTTTTTTTTTTCGTTTTTGTCTGATGAACTGTGAGAAGAAAATAGGTGGAGTAGCCAAGTGACCACATGAGAACATTCGGAGGGTTGAACAGGAGTGTTATTGCCTGGCAAAAAGCACCCACCACGTCAATGACTTCTATCACTGTTTACTGTTTTTGTTTTCATGAACCAGATTAAACTAAAAAATGGAAAAAACCTTCCTGTCACTGCCTCCAGCTTTTCATCTTATGCCCTCCCTTTTCCTCTGCTGTAAAGGGTTTGGAAAAATTTTCACCAAGGAATATTGGAATAAAATTTAATTAAAAGTCCAGGAAGGAGGAAAAAGTCACCCTCCACTTGAGTACTAAACTCAAACTCCAGGTGTGAAAGTATACCAACAAGAAGAACAGACTGACTGCATTCCAGACACAAAAACCTCAGTATTTACTTCTAATATCACATCTCTCTGGAAGAATCACATAAATGTTTCTCCTCTCCAAGGAAATAATCCACTTTCCCAACTTCCCATCAAAGCGAGGATCAGAGGAGACGTCTGGACAACAGATGACACACGCAAGTGTCACCAGGTCCTACACAGGTGTTCTTGTTCCTCACACAGCCCAGAAGCCCCCCCTCCCGGCACAGGCCCATCGGCTAACATAGTGGAGACAGGACAGTTCAGAATCACCAGGTAGGTTACCAGTCGGAAAACACAAACAGGTAGGTCTGTTCTTCTTGGTTATCAAACAAACTCCCAATAACACCAGCACCTCTCTCGCCATTTTTTCAGTAAGAACATTGTTTTGGATAGATGTACATCACAAGCCATATGGAGTGGACAATGGTTACATCAATAAACCAACAATATCCATTGAATCTAAAGGCACCAAGACCTCTAACTCAAAGAAGCACCGCTGGTGAACAGATGAGGCGGGGGGACCTAGGCCATGTGGTCTGCCTGAGAAGGGGTGATCTGACAGGGAAGACTGTGTGTATGTGGGGGGCGGGGGATGGCAGCAACTAATTTCAATTCTCACTAAAAATGGAAACCAATAACCTATGTTATCGAACAGGTTTTTCTTTTGCCTTTGAAAACTGGGGGAGTTGAACAGTGTGGCTTTCCAACCCTGTGCTTTCTCATGTGACCGTACGGCCCTACAGACACATAGATCTTACACCTACCTGTCTCTGCATTCAGGCCAGGGAGCAAGTGAGTCTGTGAATGTCCAGAATTTTATTTTACATTTTTACCAGGTGCAATTGACTTTACATCCTCATTTCTGTGCCCCCAGCTCTTTGGCAAACCCCCAACCCCCCGAACATTTCCAAACTCCCTTGTTGCTATGGCAGCTTCTCTCTCTCTCTCTCTCTCTCTCTCTCTCTCTCTCTCTCTCTCTGTAAGGCCTCTGGCTGCTGTTTATCACCTAAGGCAAATTCTCTCTCTCACTCCTTTCCCCTCTCTGTTTCTTTAAATCTCTAAACCACAAAGCAGCATGCGAGCACCACCGAGGGTCAAGATATCAAAAGAGGGAACTTTTATAGGTTTCCTCGATAACATGGACAATAAAAGACGAAGGCGCACAGGCAGCATTGCTGACCTCATTTGATGCTGTGCAGCAAAGAGAGACGGCTCTGCCGCCGTCTGCCCATGTGGGTCTGGGCCACTGGGCTGTGAAGAGAGAAGCTCGGGATCAGCACCGGGTCTGGGTTTTCCTACACTCTTACGCCAACGCTTTCCAAGTGTTTCCAGCAAATAATACCCAAATAAACAGAAGGTTACTGAATACATTAAACTCACTGCAGCAAGAAATTGCTTTTTGATGCCCAGTATATACAGACACTGTGTTTCTCTGCACACTCACTTCTGTGAATAGAAGGAGGGATTCACAGACTCCGCGATGGATATCCATGCTGTGAGAGCAGAAGCCCATATTCCAAATATTACAGATGTTAATCACCTCTGCCTATGCAGCTACAAGCTATGTATTTCAGTGACTCACATTAGGGTGAGGTTTTTGGACCTCATAGTCATAAATTACAGTGTAGACACATTGCATTTAAACATGGTGCATTTTTCTTTGGTGTGACACGCGCCGGGCTTTGCTGTGACATGGGCCCAGGAGGACAAAGGCGTCAACAGCCCTCAGGAATAACGGCTTCCAAGGCTGTTCAGCCTAGCTCCACTCCGACACGAGTAAAAATGAAACAAAACATATTGTTTTGCAGGTACGACCTTTTTTTTTTAATAGTTAAGGTCATTTTTATAATCTACTTTCAGGGAAGATCTGTTTTCTCTGACAATAAGAAATGCTATACAGGAGATAACCCCTTTTTCCTTCAGGACCTCAAAGACCTCAAATCCTACCTTATGGTCTCACCAAAATTTTCTAAGAGGATAGTCCAATGCTCTTACCTTCCTATCTTAACAGAGAAAAGGGATAAATCATTTCACCATCTGTCAAAAGGTAGAAAATAAGAATCGTAATTCTTTTTTCCTCTGGAGAAAATGCCATTTGCTGCCTCCCAAGAAGTCACACCACGCTTTCCTTTTTCTTTCTTTCTTTCTTTTTGTTTTGTTTTGTTTGTTTTGAAAGCTTTCCAAATTATATGCTATATATCACTTAGTGATATTTTTAAAATTTTTATTGAATTTTTTGTGTGAAATTGATTAATAAAATTATGTAGGGTTCAGGTGTACAATTCTATAATGCATCATCTATATATTGTAGTGTGTGTTTACCAGCCCAAGTGAAGTCTCCTTCCATCACCATTTATCCCCATTTACCCTCTCCCACCTCACCCCACACCCCTCTTTCTCACTGGTAATCACCATACTATTGTCTATCTGTGAGAGTTGTGTGTTTTGTTTGTTTGTTTGTTTGTTTTTGTGTTGTTGTTGTTGTTGTTTTTGCTTAATCCCTTCACCTTTTCTACCCAGCCCCCAACCACTCCTCTCTAACAGATGTAAGTATGTTTTCTCTATCTATGAGTTTGTTTCTATTTTGTTTATTTTCTTTTGCAATTATCTGTTGGCCACTTGCTCTTTTTCCTCCTTAAGAAATATCATTTCAGAAACCTATTCAACATCACCTTCACTGCCTGATAAACATACACCTTAACTGCAACCAAGACCAGGGGCACCTATCTGCACATTTCCTGGGACAGCCTCCTGCAGAATCCCTCCACGTGCTCACTGTCTGAGGCCACTGTGGGCACCGGTGTGAGCTGGGGGGCCCATGCTCACGAGAAGGTGCAGCATGTACTGCTTTGCTTAGGCTTCATAAAGGTGCGGGATCTGGATCCAGGCAAATGAGATGCAATTTCAGAACAGATGGTGACAGTCACTGCAAAGACCACCTTTCCTCTGCTTTCCCCAGAAACCACAGCACTGCCCTCTGCCCACCAGGCAGAAGTTATCTGGAAGAATCAGGTCAGCCTGACCCTCACTCTCTACCCACTATCTGCATCTTGAAACACAATCTTATTTTATGAATGTTTATATGTGAGCAAAATTATGTGAGATTTGACATTGTTCCCCCACCCCATACAAAGTGTTAATAACATGTAGTCACACATACACAGAAATAGAACTCTTCTATTCACGTGGCAGGCTAAATAAAGGCTATGAGCATGCCCTCGGACCTCCCAGCTGAGAGCAAGCACAAGGATCCTGCACACTGAGTGAGGCCTGGGCGCTTCCATCCTCCTTTGCCTCACATGGGACACTTTTGAGCACAAAGACTTCCCATAGCACAGCTGGCTGCACGCAGACGCAGAGTGTGTCCCCTTCTCCCTCTCCTCCTCTCCCAGCCCTGGGCTCCTGCTCTCCTGTTTGGTGGTTATTTTAGCATCATGTGGTGACATCACAAGGTCCTGACTGAGGTCAAGTGCTGAGCAAGGATGCAGGATACATCCCCCTTCTCCCGTGAAGGCAGCTGCTCCTCACTGGACCAGAAGATGCGTGGGGGCGGGGGGAGGGGGGGGGGGGCGCGGGGTGTGCACACGCCTCAGATGCAGTCTCACAGGACTGGGCTGTGAGATGCAGTCTCACCGGAACTGGAAGAGGCTGATGACAGCGTGGCTCAAGCCTGCATAAATGGGTTAGAGACGATTTCATCCAGAGTCCTTATTTTGATACAACTGAGCCAAATGGCCAGGCACCTGCCCATTGTAACCTCTTGAACTGGTGGAGACTAAATGAGATGACCCTTGACAGAGCAGGGCACTTGAACACAGTAAAACAGCTTATGTTTCCGCATTACAGCTGGACCCGAAAATATTCAAATAAATCCTTTTATATTTACATATTTTTAAAGTGACTTAAAAATCATTGCTGCCTCATTTGTTTGCAGGAAATATCTAGATTGGAGAGGACTCTACACGGGGTTGCCAGACAATAGCAAGAAAAAAAAAAGATACAAGATGCCCGGTTCAATTTGACTTTTGATTAACAACAAATAATTTTTAGTACAAGTATGTCCCATGCAATATTTGAGACGTACTTATCCTAAAAAAAAATTTCTTGTTTATCTAAAGTTCAAATTGAACTGGCATCCTGTATTTTATCTGAGAACCCTAAACTTGCAAAATCTGTGTGTGTGTGGTGGGGGTGAGGGAGTTAATGATAGGGGACTGAAAGGGGATAGTGCAATGCAATTGCAGTCTGTTGTGTAAATTTGGGGGGAAATTTTTGACCCCTGACCCCTGACTCCTTGCTTGGATAGAAATATGGTCACTGGAGAGAAGATCAGATGAGCTTTGTAGTTTTTCGCCATATACTAATATACCCAGGTGCCTGGGGAGCTCTGATGGGAAGAGGATTCCAAACGCGATACTACATTACCATGTTAGGAGGACGCTCAGCCTAGGCAGGTGTGTTTTTCTACACTGTGCCAACAGGGCACGCACAGGTGATTAACATTCTTCTGCTGAGGTTTATGGTTTTATTAGAATACTTCTCATCATAATTGAATAGGTAAAAATTCCTGGCTGTTAAATACAAGCCTTTCCCTCAGGATGACCAGATTATCACTTGAATTTAAAATCTTTCTGAATTTTTCAATAGTGCATAACAAATATGATTATTTATGCACTTTCTTCTGGGACTCAAACTTGCCAGGCCTACAATCATTTGGAATGCCTTTGGTTTTGATGGGAGGGTTTATATCAAGCTGTGCTGCTCCTTGTGTCTCTCTCCCCGTTCCCCCTAAAATATTTAGCCAACAGGTCCCCCTTTTTCTTGTGACCTGGATGAAGCCCATCCAGAATCCTTTGGGGTCCCTAGCAGCGTCTGGCTCTGCCTTATTCAGAAACCCTGGGTAATTAGCAGCGGGGAGATGCAAGGAGCAGTGGCGGTGTGAAGGGAACAGCTGAGAATCCACAGAGCTGGCTGATGAGAAAGTCAAGTGGAGGCCTGCCTGGCTGAAAGCTCTTCAATAGATCTGTAGTCTGGACTTGAACCCTGCCCTCTCACCTCAGGGTCTGATATTTCTTTCTTTTCCTTTTTTTCTCCCCACTGGCCCCACCTTTTCTTCTCCTCCCAGCTTCTCCATCAAGGAGTGATGTTACTGACTGTGAATGTGAGTGAGTGACCTCCACCTGTCCACCCCCACTTCCCTGAGCCTTCTGCTGAAGAAGGCAGGGGGGAGGGAGGTAGAGGGGGAAAAAGAGGGTCCCCGACTTCCTCAAAGGTAATTAAAGGGACTGTTTTCAAGGTTGCATGGGCAAAAGACAATTCGGCCCTAATGAAGCATCGATCGGCTGGCACTAAGGTAGAAAGGAGCTGACATTCATTCAAAGGTACCTTTAACGGATGTAAGACACTGCACCGGGAATTATTCGTTCTCTGCTGTCATTGTCGAGGACCTGGGATAGAAAATAAAGGTGGGGGGAGTTTGTTTTAAATTTATTTTATTTCCACATTGCCACAAATATGTGTGCTAGGCTTTCCCCCCTTTTTTTTTTTTCTTGTAAAAAATATAATGCATCCAGAAACATTCTATTTGGTGGTAGGGAGGGGGCCCTCCCTCCCCCGCACCGAGGGTAAATTTTCTTCATTAGTCACGTTCAAAAGCCCACCAATCAGGCCCGCCGGTCCGGGATTCATGAGGTCAGTGATGGCAAAGCAAGGACTCCTGGGGTAGGCAGGGACATCGCTGTCTGTTTGGAAACCCAAACCCGTTTCACTCAGCGGGTTTGGCCGCTATCTACTTTGTGCTGGTGTTTGCTATTTCGTGGCAAAAACGGAAACCTCAAGGGAAAGGCGGTGGGGGGGGGGCACAGAGGGGAGGGACAGACCACCATGCAGGGGGCTGATGAGGTTGTGATGGGAATGGAGCGAGAAAAGGACTGAACATGCTGGCTGGGACGAGGTCTTTGGCAACACAGGCATCCAGATGGGGTTTGCCTGTGAGGAAGGGAAGGCAGGCAGAATCCCAGGTGAAGGTGTGGGAGAGCATGAGCCCCGCATCACCTCCCAGCCCCCCTGGGAGAGGCTTTCTGAGCGCTTCCTTGGGGCTGGACATGCCGTGGACATGGCTTCTAGTTTTTCTCACTAAGCCTTCAAACTGTGTGCATTTAAAAAAACATCCGAATGATAATACAAGGATATGAAAACGCTAGTCGAGCCAAGTAAATTGGGGTGGATGACTGGGGAGGAGAGGCAGCATCGATCCCTAAACAAGTTGAGTGTTATCTGAAGAGGCTTAGCCCTCAGCCCACAGCCCACAGCTTGGCTGGCTCTCACAGGAGGCCCCGCGTTCAACAATAGCAGGTCCCTTCAGAGCAAGAAACACAAAGGGAATTTGCTCTGGTTCAGTCTCCACAGTGAGGCCCTTCGGAAGCTGGAGAGAGTCACTCCTTCCCCCTCTGCTAAAAATAAGGAGGGGGGAAAGAATTCTCTTGTACACACTCCCTTATAGACACGCAGGCTACAATGAACTGCAGAAAAGGGGCCCTCTGACGGGACGCTTCAAATCACCGGCTCTTTCTCACGTTTTCTTTCTTTCACGGGATTTATCTTTGTTTCTAGGTTTTGCTGTTAATTTTGGTTTGGTTTTGGAGGGAGGGGGTGGCAGGCTATATTATTTAACTTGACAAACAGCATTAGCACACTGCCTCCCTGCCTCCCTCCCTCGGCCTCTCTCTCCTATTTATTCATTTGTGTTTACATTTCGAAGACATCCCTTGAGCTGAAGGAGGACACTTCCCACATATTGCACTACTGGCCATTAATGCAAATGGATAATTTATTGGTTGCACAGCCTCTGAAGTTGAATTTTTAAAAGAAAAATTGAGGCCCAGTTTTTTTGGGTTTGCTGCATTCATGTGTGTTTGGTTTTGTACCTTTCTCTCTTTTATCTTGGAAACAGTTTATAACATTCTATTTATCAATTTAATGCTATTTCAACATGGCTTTTATTTTATTTTAGCCAAAGAACAGGTTAGGAAACAGAGGCAGAAATTGCATGGAACACCTGCTGAAATAATAATAATTAAAAAAAAAAAAGTTTTCCCTAAAAGCGGCTAAACTGTAGCCCAGCAGATCCTATCTGCATTAATTTGGCTGAACAACAAGATATTGCAGGGGACAAACTCTGAATAAAGCAGTTCCGAGTTCCCAGAATTGGCACAGCTCAGCCTAAACAATGGCTGCTTCCTATTCACCTTAACCCAGCTTTTCAAAAGAACATCCCCAGAAACACAAAGCATCAGCGGGAAATGGCAATTTTATGAATCCTAATCAATCAAAGGGCTTATTAACTCAATGTGAAGCCAGATTAAAATCTTTAATTATAAATCGTGCTAAAAGGAAAAACAAAATGTACTTATGGTATATTGAAAATTCCGGATATTAACATAGTTGCTATTATCTCTTGCAATATTAAATCACCCCCCTCTCTCTCCCCCACCCCAACAACCTCACCTTTTTCTATTACTAAAGAACGGGGCTGCAGGACCCAAATCATTTTCCCCCTCGATTTATTAAAATGTATTCTTTTTCTCCTCCCGTGCATTCAATAGGCTGCTGGGAAGCTGCGTTGGTGGTTGTAGGAAGGGGTATGAGAAATCCCATTACTGAGCCCCGGGCGCCGAGGGCTTCAGTGTGATGCGGGGGGTGGCTGGGGAAGCTGTTTATTAAGGGGGCAGAGTTGGTGTGACAGGGCTGGTAGTTTTGGTTTTGTTTTTCTCTTTTTTCGGGGCTGGGGGAGGACAGCAATCAGATGTGGAGCCTTTCGCTGATGAAAGCGGCACGCGTGTCTGTGCTGGTAGGAGTGACTGGCAGCGGTGGGGACGGCCGGCGCCAGGAAGGGCCCTCCTCTCAGTCACAGTGTGAGAAGAGGCTCTGGGTGCTGCTGCTGCTTCTTCCTCCTCTTCTTCCTCTTCTTCTTCTTCTTTTTTTTTTTTTTTTTATCAGGCAGACATTTGGGAAATGACCACAGCAAATTTAATCACAGTTGGGGGGTGAGGGGGAAGGGAGGGAGAGCAGAGACCGTGATTCACATGTTTTATTTATTTGTTCAGAGTCACGGCCATCCTATTGTGTGTCCCTCATTCTGTCATTTCAGACCCCTCAGACCCACCCCCTACCCCTGCCCCCATTGTTAATGTAAGAGGCAGAGAATATAACCACATTTTATAATAATAACTTACCCAACACTGCAAAAGCAGGAACCTCATCTTGAGAGGGGTCCTTTTCTTATATTGAAATGATTTCCTTTAAAAGAAAGAAAGAAAAAAAAAAAGTCTTTCTGTTCTAATGACAACGTAGGATGGAGAGATTTGTTCTTTGTGTAAAAAATTCAGTGATCTTCGTAGCCAGGGTGCATGCCCCCCTTCCCCCCATTTTGCATGTGGGCTATTGTACTGTTCTATTCTTATATTTACCGAAAAAGCCCTATGTTACCAAATTGGCTTTAAATTAAAAATGTAAAGAATAGAGGAAAGGAAGAAGAAAACAATGCAACGTTTTATGTACAATCAAAGCTAATAAAAGGAATGTATCACCCCGGTTTAAATTAAATCCTACTTCATTCATTTTGTTCAGAGTTCAGACTTCCCTCCTCTCAGCCCCTCTCCTGAAACAGTCCCTTTCTTTGGCTTTATTCCTTTCATTCCAAGAACAAGAAGTCCTCACTTCCAAATTAGGTCTCTTAAGATCCCTGTCACTTTCCTTCCTAACCCTAGAACTAGGTTTTATCCAGGGAGGGAGCAGCGGGTGGGTTCAAAGGGGGAGAAATAGCTCTGGCTGCTGATCCTGATAGAGAACAGGGCTTGATGTTCATAATACAAGGCTGACGTGGTGCCCTTTCCATCTAACACCGGGCCGAAACTCCCACAAGTAAGCCTGGACCAAGAAAGGGACTTGCCGTGGATGGACACTAACCAAGCCGGCCCTGCAGCCAGTCCTGGCCCCATGCTCCCCTCAGGCCCTTACGTTCAGTCCACACCATATTCTTGCAGCTGCTACTCTTTCTAAAGTTCAATAAAAAGGCAGGTTTTGATCAATTTCTTTGGAACTTCTGAACACAGACAATGCCCAATGTTACTTTCAAACCTTTATTTGCATTGAGCACATGAAGATGTACACCAACGCGGCCTTGGTGTCTGAGAGCCCGCGGGCTCCTAGGCCGGTGGCCAGCTCTGTAGCCTGCGTGCTCCTCGCCGCACACAGAGCGCTCGGGCTTTTCCTTTGCTAACACGTATGATTTTTGTTTAGCTCGGCCCCTCCTTGATTTTCCTGCCTTTGCCGACTGGTAATTTTGTAGTTGTCTAACTGTACAAATACAGCCGGAGGACAGCGTGAGGAGCAGGTCCTAAATCAGTGCTCGTGGCTGAAGTGCACACAGAGTCCATTTTGGCAAAAAGCACTCAAATGATCAGAATTCCTCTAAATCCTCAAATGCCACATGGCTGTGATAGTCCTTTGAAGACGAGCATTGGACCTAATAAACAGAATACTGGAGGCACAGATCTCGTCTTCTTTAATTCTTGCAGCCGCTCTTCACTAAATTCAAAAAGACCTTTTGTGCTTGAGTTTTCATCTCATGGCTTTTAAATTTGCTAAGCTGGACTTTTGGCACTTTGGGTGTTTAAGCCTTTTTATTTTTTTAAGTGCAATTATAAAATAAATAGTTGTGTTCCAAAAAGGAAACATTAATCTGTTGTTAATGCTAGTGCACAAACAATAAAAAGTACTTCAATCTTTTGTTATGAATACCCCATATAAATATGTACATTTTCTAAACATCATCTTCAAGCAATAGTATAAACTATTTTTGAAATAACGCATTAAAATGGGTATACACATTGTATACACTATGTATTTATACTCTACTCCACTAGCAGGTGTAAATAAAATTGAAGGAAAAAAAGAAAAGATTAACAAAGCCGAAAAGGAAAGCTAGCTTATGTAAATAATTTTGTAAATAAAAAGTGCTTTCGAATTGCTATTTTAGCAAATTAGATGTTAAATGATAAAAAGCATTTCAAAATTATAATTCTCTATCAAAAATAAAATTCTTTGACTCTGTTCCCTTTGATTTATATTCCCAGTTCACCTCAGCAAATGAAAAATATGAAAGGAGAAAGCTCTCATCAGCCAAAAACTGAAAATAGGTATTTGTTTTTAAAAATGCATATGAAATTTTAGTTACTTCTCAGAAATTAGAAAGGGGACATTTAGAAATTGTTTAAAAGGTAATGCTTAGAAATGAAATTTTCTTCTGATATACTTTTTTATTTGAAGTATTCAGAAGTAATCATACTCTTAGATATGTCTGGATCTAATAGAAATGCGTTTTCCTTTTCTACCTAAAGGAAAATGATTTTAAAATTATTTCACACAGAAATATTATATTAAAATCAATATAAAATGACATTATCATTATTAAATGGAACATAATTCTTTAAACATTCTAATCCACTTATTTCAAGCATTCCAAATACATTTAAAATGTTTTTCATGTATATTTTTATACACATCACAATTCTTACTTGGGCATTATTATTTCACAGGTTTGTATTATTTTTATGTCATGAAGAAAATGACAGTGATTATAGCAAGAGAATATGTACATTTTTCCTATCTTCTTTCGTTTTGTTTCAAATCCAAATAAATAGAAATGTAAAAATGGTTTAAATGGTGATTTTAGAACTCTGCAGGGAATCCTGTGTTTTAAAAAGTATTTCAAGCCTTTTCTAAAGATTTCTCACATCAGTATTATGTTGTTGGTTTCCTTTTGAAAAATACTCTGCTTTTAAAAGAACCTTATAATTTAAATTTATTTCCTATGCATATGATTTTGTCAAAATCCCAATCCAAACACAGAAAATGCCCTGTGTCTCCTTAACACCTACAAAGCTAATGTTTATAGGCCAGCTTAAATCTGAGGAGAAAATATTCACCACAACTCCAGGCTTTCCCCCCCCCCCCTCCCCCCCCCCCGCCCCCCCCCCCGCCTGGATCAGTCAAGCTCTACATTTGATATACAGACTGAATTTTTATTTTCCATCAAAATTACATGAGAAGCAAAAGCCTGGAATCTAAGACTCCAGACAAACTGGGCGGTTCTCCTCACTCCTGTCTTTTCTCAGTGTCAGACCCTATGTTTAGATAAAACAATTTATCTTTATCATTTTCAAGCTGGTCAGACGGGCTAGGGGATGGGAGGTGCGAAGAGGTGGAGGGGTGAGAGAAAAGGTGATTGTTTCACTTGTTGTCAGAGGGCATTGATCAGCCCCGCTGTCGGCTGGTCTCGGAGGTGAGGCCATGTCCCCCAGGAGCACTTCGGGGCTGGGCCGTGTCAGTGCAAAGCTGTATTGAGTCATGACCCAAATGACGGCTTATTGAGGGAAACGGGTATTGGCGTCCAAATCATTCTGAGACACCCTCAGTAACACTTAAACCAGTCCACTCCGTTAATGTCAGGTCACAGGGGACGCATTTAGCCCCCTCTGCTGACCATTAGGCCCTTTGATGGAGTGGACGATAAACTTGACGGGACAAGCTGGACCCCTGCTCTTGAGTCTGCCTCTGTTGACGGCAGGCCCAGGACAGCGCTGCCTTTTGGAGAATGCAGGGGTTCCTGAGGTCAGGTCCTCTAGGGATTCTGTCCCTTTGACACCACACAGGAAAAAACATACCTCACGCTAGTTTTCATGTTACAGCGTCAAAGGGAGGAAAACTAGCCACCATGATGCTTCACAAAATTTTTCAACAATGAGGCCAGACACAAAGTGTGGATAAAGTGGTCAGGCTCTACCATTTTGTAATTTTTATTTCTTGCTTTGATTTTTCTCTTTCTTCTAAGCACTGCCGATATAGTGCAGGTATTTCGAAATCCATTTGTTATACCTTGTGTGGCAAAGAACAAAAAGAATTCCTTATTGTTTCCCAAGGAAGTAGAAGAAAAATTGGACAAAAATTCACTCCGCTGTGATCACAGCGTTTGCAAGTCAGTGTTCTGGAAGGGAATTATTTTATTTTGTGTGACCAAACATCAAATATATTTGGGGGGGAGGGAGTGGGAAGCTAAAGTTAATTGCATTTCCCGTCTAGGGCAGCATTAGCCTAAAACAAACTTCAGCTTGAAAATGAATCGAAAGCACAAACTAACAAAAAGCAGGTCTTTGTTAACATTCAAAGGGTAAATTAATAATCATTATTGCTACTATTTAAACAAATTATACCTAAATCTTCTGTTACACGAGAGATCGCTACTGTTTACTTATTCCGCTCTCCCACCAGCAAAGCGGCCTCTGGCTTGATGGAGCAGGTTTCCTGGTATTACAATGCTTTTATCCTGGTTTTAACACCTTGTCTGGATTCCTCTTGAGCATTAACTGATATTGCATTAGAAGGGGAAATGAGAGGGAATTTTTAAGTGCCCCCCCAATCGAAAACTGAATTCAACAGAAATAGCCTTTCCTCCTTTGAGCACTAGTTGGTAATAAATAATTAGGGGGAAAAAAGTTGTACAAATGGTCTAATAATTTGACCAAATCATACATCTGTTTTGTCTTAAAAGTAGAAATCTAATTAAAAAGATAATCCATTTACTAAACTATTAACTACCCTTCTGATAAATAAGGAAGCAGCTGGAGGACATGTTTCACCAAGAGGGAGGGAGGTGGGGACGGCGTCTGGCTCTCATTGTCTGCTTCCCATTAGCCAAACCTGAGGGACTTTTCCAGAGTTCATATGCTTTGTCTCCTAAAGCAGTCTGGAATCCTTAGAGCTTGCTAAAATCCAGAACTACTTCTTCTCAAAGGAGTCAGTTTATCAAACCATGCAGGTTACATCTCATTTTCATATTGATTTCAGGACCGTTTCATTCCAGAGAAACTGGGTAAATTGAAACACACACCCACAGCCTGCATTATCATATCTTGTTCCTGAAGCTCGAAAGTAAGATTCTTGTGGATTCAGAGATTTCAGATGGGTTAAGGGGGTTATATTTTGTTATGCTTTTTGGAAGAGGAGTTCAGTAACTCATTTTCTTCCCATGTACATTTTACAGTGTGTGTATCTGTGCACCAACTATCATCAACATTTGCTAACTCCCTCTTGATGTTTTATGTTGAGCGGATATAAATAATCCCAGCACAGATATATCGGTGAACATGCCTGTGACTGAATGTGTGTGTGTGCATAGTCATGCTTCTCTTACTCACCTCATCCAAACAGACTTCTAACAAGAGCCTGAACTCAAGAAATAAATTGCATTGATCTGGCATTTATAATGGGGCAATCTTGAGTTTTTAGTGGGACGAGATACCAAAGGGAAATTACATCATTGCCAGTAAACTTCTCTCTCCACCCTGCTTTCGGTAATTTTTCCCACCTCTTCCTTTCAATTTGCAAAGCTAAGAAAGTGCGCAATATCTATCATACCTTATACAGCTTTTGAGCATCTAATAAGTGTACTATTAGTAACTGATAAATTAGTTATGAAATCCATATTGACTAACATTCGGCCATTTCATTCAGAGACCATTCTATCCTGATCCCAATGTAAATTTCTGAGGCAGAAGCTGACAGCCTAAGACATGGAATCCACTAAATTAATAAATTTAGTTTGACTTTTAATACAATTAGAAACTATAATTTCACATTTACATTTTATTACTGCAGTTAGGGTTCCGAATGAAAAATTGGTAGAAATGGGTTCGGTTCTGCACGACTCAAAATCTTAGATATTTTTCTGAGAACTAGAAGACTACATTTCTTTGAACTTTGTTCTCTGGGATCTGAGTGTAAGTGGACGAAGAAAAGCATTTTGTCCATCAGCAAAAGAACATTAGATGCCTATTTGTCATGTTGCGTTTATATTCCCTTTTATGTATTAAAAAAAACAAAAACAAAACACCCTTTATATTTTCCTGCACGAGAATGAACTTTCTACCTATCAGATTCTTGGAAAAATCACACACCAGTCAACATGAATTATGTGAGGGCAGCTAATTTCTGAATTTTACTCTCTGTTCTTATGATCTAAATCTCCTTGTGAGCCCCTTGTGTCCTCAAACCTGAGTGTTCCAGGAAAACTGTCTTCAAGCATCCTTTGTCACATGCCATTGTACCCTGCTCACTGCCCTCATCACATCACCTGTGAATCCGGCCCAAGGGGTGACCAGTGGAGGGTAATCCACCCATTCATTGGCCCTAGAAGGAACCTAACATGGAAGTTTTACCCCAGTAAAAGAATGTTTCCAAATGTTTTAAATTGATACCTGGAAAAGAAATCTTATAGCTTCATTTCCACCTGCCCCTCCCCCGCCCCAGATGGCTGCTAAAAAGTATTCCTTATTTTTAATTTAAGTTTTGGACTTCACTTAAATCTCAACACATTTTGAAATATCTCCCTGAGCCTCATTCTCTGTGTGGTATGTCACTAGAGGTCACAACACAGTAGGCTATTATCCAAAAACATCACACAATACAAAAATATACCTGTTCCATGGTCTCAGCACTGTCATCAGGAACTCTAACCCCATGACCTGAATGCAGGACAGCAAACATGGCCCCTTCCCCATCTAAAGGTGCCTACGGAGTCCAGCCTGGAGCTCTGGCCTGCCCTCTGAAGCAGCCCTTGGTCCCCATGATGAAAGTGATGGACTCTGGTATAGTAGAGCCATTTCCCACATAGCCCAAACCAAGGGGCCACCTCCAGTGTCACTGTAGTAACTTCTTCCTATTTATACAGCAGTCTTTAGAGGGCAACAGAGTGACAGGGTGTCCAGCGGAACTGAGGATCCCACTGGGAAATGGCAGAGCAGACCGCAGGTTCTTCACTATGGGGGCGGGGGGGTGGGGTGGGGGATAGGAGACGGGGAAGCGGAACCTTTGCTGCTTCCAGGGGCTGGCCTGGGGCTTCTTGCACATACAAGGTGAGGAGTGGGGGGCGAGACTAGGTTTTCTCTTTCCATACACCGTGCTTCTTCATCTGGTCACTGAAATGCTTAATGTGGGTTTTCAGGAAAACTAGGGCAGGTGATCCGAAAAAGTGATAAATGGGGGCCTGCATTTCACACAGTTGTTTATAACAAACTAAGTCTGAACTACTGCACTGGGAGTCAGAGTGCAACGGGGAAATGTATGCAGGCAACAGGGAGTTAAGTAAATAAATTTTTTCTCTTCTTTGTCGATGTGTTTAGTTCTCTTCCTGCCAAGATTCATCTCCCTCTGCTATCTTGTGAGAGACACATATGGTGCAGTGAAATTGCCATCCAAGAAAGCATGTCCTGGCCTGTTGAGACAGCATCAAATAAGATTAAAGCAAAGTAAAAATAAAAAGATAGAATGATTTTTTTTCTTTTCCTTGTACAGAGAATGTCTGATGAAAGCCATCGAGGTACTTGAATTGCTTCTAAAGCTTTTGCAGCGATTTCTTTACTTTGGGTGGTTAAGCAAAAGCCAGGAGTAACACGACAATATCTTCTTTTCTTTTTCCAAGTTGGTGAAAAAAAATGTGCTTTATAATAAACCAGATGTATATGAATAACATACAGCATTGCCCTCGGCGCTGCTGTGGCAAACAGCACTTACACATGTTGCAGACAGCCTTCAGTCCTCACTTTCACTCCTTCTCTCTGGATCCCATGGACTAAAACTTTTCATCACAGCTTTGAATAAAACCTCTTTTTAATGTCTGTATATTCAGGTTTTCTTTTTATGGCAAACTATTGCTAATTTCTTGATTTTCAGACCCCAATATAGGAAGAACTGAGTTCCATCTTCAGCCAACTGGTGGTCAGATTTCCCTCCTGTTGTTGATGCTCAGGAGATCTGCAATGCACAGGTAACTCCTCCTCCTTCCCAGCACCCTCCGGGGCACGCCTAGGAGGGCGAGTGCTTGCCTGTGAGAGCGTGGCCTCTCCTACTCTCATCAGCTGTGCACATGACACTCCATGTCCAGTATGCCAGGAGAGTATACACCTCTCCACCCTCCACCAGTGTCCCTGGCACCTGGCAGCGTCCAGATGGGGAAGTTCTGAGTTGGCTACATTAATATCGTCACCACCTCCAGAAGGCTACACCCAGACTCCCCCCACGTGGAGACCGGAATAATAGCAAACTTCTGTCCTTGCTCACGTTTACTTTAAGAGCCTGCTGGCTTTGGGTAAATGTATGATGGGGGTAAGAAGAGGGAAAATCCACATGCCACTCTTCTAAGTCTCTTTTCTCAAACATGCAAAGCATTTCTTCTTTTTCAGGGGCTTTCTGCCCCTTCCCTCCCCCAGTGGGGTTTCAGGAAGTACTGTCAATTCTTTGAAAGGATGCGGTTAGGAGGTAAACAATACCACGCTCCACATCAGAGCTGGGGCCCAAAGCCAGGCTTTGAAATTAAAATAAAATTTTAAGTGACTGGAGAGGAAGAGTGGCAGGCTGTGAAAGACAGGCACGGCCCCTTCTTCAATTCACGCACACTGTTCTCCGTGATAGGAAGTCGGTTCGCGTTCAGAAGCAGAAACGAGGAAGCAATCTGTGCATCTGTTTGCAAACTGTCCTAGGTAAGGAGCCTTAGGTTTACAAGATCTTGTTTCCGATGTGCGGCCTTAATTGGACCTCTGGAAAGCAACAATGCATCAGTAGAAGAGATTATCGCCGGCCTTAATAAGCTGTTGTTGGCTTTCATAACAGCCACAGCCTAAAACGAAGCACATCTAGCCCAGAAATGATCTCACCAATTGCCTGGAGCAAGGATTAAAAAAACAAGGATCCGAAGGACAGAAAGAAAGCGGTGCAGGGGGCGGGGGGGGGGGTGGGGGGGCGCAGCGCAAGAAACAGGGGCTAATGTAAAATCGTTTCCATATTAACCTTCTTCCCTTCTGACAATGGTCAAGTTCGGATTCAAAATACAAATTATCTCCAATTACTTCAAAAGAGGCAGTCAGAGAGCTGTCATTTAACCTTCACCATCTGTTTGCCTCAAAAGAAAGCTGTACAGGCTGCCACGCTGACCTCAACTTTCCCTCCGAGCCCTGGACCTGCACTGAAGACGGAGGCGCATTGTTCTCTGGAGGGAAACCTACTGGGGTTTTATTGGGGAGGAAGAAGGAGATGGGTAGGAGAGCGGATAGGAAGAAAGGAAAGGTGACATCTAGGGACCAGAGAGGTGACTTAATTCATACTGGCTTGATGTCTCATGTTGAGTGAGTGCTTGCTGAACACCCTGCACTGGAGAGTTTGCTTTCGAAACAGACTGGCTCTAAGAAGGTCTGGCAGAACTGAGACATCTGATGGCTCAAGGATGGGCAGGACGAATCAGGGTCCATGGCACGGCCGGCCCTCTCGCTGGGCAGCTGCAGCGGGAGGCCAAGCCTTAGGAACACAAAGGCGGTGCTGCCGCCCAGAAGGTAGAGAATCCCTAGTGAACAGAGGTCTTCTGACACAATCAAAGAAGCAAGACGGTAAGGCAGAGAGAAATGGGGCTTTGGGAAAATGAACAATCTGTTAGCACTGGACTATCTGATCCACAATTTGTGGGCTGGGGGGAAAAACTTACCCTCTGCATGAAAAGCCTAAAATCACACCATTCAGGATGGCCAGGTGAAGACCAAAGCCACTCTGGAGTCTCTCAGTGGAGACATGTCAGTCCAAACAAGTATAATCAGCAAACCCAGATGTCATCGCCTCCTGCTTCGGGAAGCTGAGAGCTAAAGGAATGGGGAACATCAGCTTGTGGAGATGTCCCAGAATAAGGCCAAGAGGACTAGTGGGGAGAACAGCTTCCCAACAGGCCCCGGTGAAATAACAGGGTGAAAATTTCTGAAGGCCTTACATTTTATGGGAGAGTTCTAATGTTTCTACCCAGATACATTATATTATTTCCACTGCCTCTGATCTTTATTTTCCATTTTACAGCCCAGTGAATAACAGGTTTCTTCAAGAGGGAAAGAAAGAAAACAGACCCCCTATAAACGAGGACAACGGTGCCTCGTAAACAGTTTGCATGTTCAGGGAGCAGAGGCACCTGGAACTTTCTCCAGGAAAGCACCGCCAAATGCCAGTGCCGTGTGGCGACAGGGCAACTCTTTCCCTTGTCAAATGATATTGACGCTCGAGACCTTTTCCCGTGCCTGGAGTGCCTGCCAGGGCCTTTCATTTCTCGTTGGAAAAGCAGATGGGGACCCATCGATTAGACACAGAAAGCTCTGCCCACCTATGTCAGGGTGGCGGTGGTGGGCGTGAGGATGGCCTGGTGGCTGGAGAGACCACTGTGAGGGGAGAAACATACCCTCTGAGAATGAGCTCTCCGTTCACCACCACTCCCCCCACTTCCGAGGCCCTACCCCCTACCCCCACACAGAAGAGGGCACCTTGCCTCTGTTTCTACTTCCCTATTCTCCCTTCTCTGCCCTTGCCCTCCCCCAAACCCATTTCCAAATATAAGCCAAGGGCCTCGTTGGCCGATCACTGATGGAAATAGCTGTGTGACAATGGGCTTTACTAAAAGTATCCTCTTTCAGATCTTCTCTCAGGTCTGTGTGTCCTCCCAAGTTCAATGTAGGAGATGATGGGCCACCTGATGAGTTGTCAAAAGAGTGAAATAGGGAAATGAAGACATGTGTGCTTCTCTTGGGTCTGGATGCTGCATCTGACTGAAGCACTGTGTCTGATGGACATCTTCCCTCCTCCCGTCCATGCTTCCTTGCTGGATGGGCCATGTGCTCCGTGTTTGAAACAAACAAAATTATAAAGAAAACATGGCAGAACTGATGGGAATAAGAGGGCCTTTGGTGGACTCTGGCTCGGCCACCATCCCCTCCATGCTCAGGGAGGCAGGGACAGTGAGAAAACTGTTCCTGAGGAGCATCTGGATCTGCTTAATTGACAAGCTGGGGCATCTGCAAACTTGAGCCTGGGACCAAGTCCTGTGAGCAGGTTTGCGTTCAGGAAGGGAACCGGCTGTTACACTGCCTAAGACAAATATCTGTACCGCCTCCAGGATGCTCGTTATGAAAAGCTGGATGTAACAGACGCATGAGAGGGGCTGGTTTCATTTGACATTTCACCCACTGAGGACCTGGGGGGCAGTGAGGGAGTGAAAAGCCCAGCGCCATGAGGACTGGAGCTTGTCTACCAACTTTCCCCCTTTTGCTTTCACTTGTTTTCTATTGGCTGATTTTTGCATCAAATGTTAAATAAGTCACCATTTCTGACCATTTCTCAATTATGAAAATCTTTCTGCAGCCCACTTCATGGGCCACAGATATGCAAACGATTTTCAGTTTAATCTCTAGGTAAATATCACATGAGGAATGAGGTCCCTTTCCTTCCCGTCCTCTGCAGGTAGCAGAGGAGACAGAAGCAGAACCCATTATTAGACCCGTCCCTGCTCCAACCAGCTGCAAAGTCCTTTCAAAAGCCAATGCCATTTTATCATAAGGATACTGACCAGGCTGATTTCTTAAATGCTTTTTTGGATGCCAAGATCCCCACTGATTTCATGCTTGCTCTTTACATTTACAGCTATGTAGTTCTCTTCTTATGTTACCCCATCAAATCGGGACTTCATAAAGCCTGAATTATCATCACTATCATCTTAATTGCCAGGCACAGGTTTGGAGGAGGTCCAGGTCGGAATGATAAACTCCCTGCAGAATTCTAAGGTGCTAAGGAGTGGTGCTGGATGGGGATTCGGGAGCAGTCTCTGAGCTCTACGTGGACCGACAGCATGTTGTATGTACGGATACTAGCTGTCATTTTAAAATAAGGTCCCGCAAGGAGGAGATGGAAAGGCGATATGTCTGTGATCTGGGATATGCCTTCTGAAATTTTACTTAGCTGAGCTGTTTCTACCTCATGGTTCCTCAGGTCAGAGACAGGTTGAGTTAAAATGCTACATGAGACTATTCCTCGTTTAAAATACAGAAATCTTGGGAGGTTTGATTAGATAGGTGAAACAGTATGAAATCATTAGGAGAAAGTAATAAATACAATCTAAATCTCTCCCTAATTAGAGTCACCAGATAAACTACAGATGTACAATATTAACAGAGAATATGCTAAAATATTTAAGTATATCAAGTATAAAATATCTATTGTGATATGTCCAAACATGGAACACACACTAAAATAAAAAATAGTTGTTGTTTACCTGAAGTTCAAATTTATCTGGGTGTTCCGTGTTTTTACTTGCTAAATCTGGCAACTCAATACAGAATTGGAACTAATTTGACTTTCAGAGACAGGACACTGGAATTCTAGAATTTTCTATTGACAATAGACCAAGGCAGGTGACATGCTTGAGTTTCCATACCTGTGCATATGGCAACTATGTGATAAGCTCATTCTTCATGAAACATCTGCGTTTTATAATTATTTTGCATTTTAAACCATCAGTTTCACCACTTTTACTATATATATATGTATATATATATATATGTATACATATACATATATATATACATATATATATATATAAAATAACCTATGTATACATATACATATATATATATATATACATATATATATATATGTATATATATATAAAATAACCTAAATCACCAAATATAATAAAACTCTAAGTGAAAGGCCTTTGCAAAGATATACAGATATTAAGTGTTAAATACTTGCATATCACAATTAATTAGATAAGCCCTTAAAAACAGAACAGTTACTTTCATTTACAAATGCTCCATCATTTTTTGGTCATAGTCTATATTTACAAACTTAGTGCAAAGGTAGCAACATCTTGAATTTTCTTTTAACCAGGTCAAATTATTTTGCATTTTATTATTCTCATATTTTACTCAAGACAATTTTCCACCAGTGATCACTTTTTCCTTCAGATTACAGCAAAATCTCATTACCTACAATAGGCTTATTCCTGAAAAGGAGACAAAAATACCAAATTCTAAGACATGAGTTCTGATCAAAAGTCGAGTTTAATTGTCCAAGGCCCTCCCAGTATACCTGAGACATCTCTGTGGGCTCTGGGGTGACTGAGCTGGGCTGTTGGGGCCTCCTCTGTACCACGAGGCAGACTTGCACTTCAATTTTGAGAAATGCAAAACAAGGCTCCTAATGTACCTGAGTACCGCCCCCCCACCCCCATTTCCTTGGAGTGAGTGGGTTCAGGTCACTTGGAAGGTAGGAGAAAAGTGCCAACATGAGTGAATGAATGAATGAATGAATGAATACATACATACCTACATACATATATACATATAAAAAAAGTAAAAGAGCAAGATATATATATCCTATCTAATAAATAGGGAATATGCTAATTGACCATCACTCCCTCGCAAAGATGGCAGTGCCCACAGCCAATAGGAGGGAATGTGCTAACTGACTGCCACATCCTCAAAGATGGTGGTGCCCATAGCCACAAGATGGCGGTGCTCAGTCCCCTCAGCCCCACTGGTACAGCAGGTGTGGGTCCGGCTGCTCCGTGTGCCTGCCTCCAGAGTCCCCCAGTCCCCTCAGTCTCCCAGCCGCCCAGGGCCGGCCCAAGGCGCAGGCAAGCCTCGGATGGTGGCTTCCCAGCTGTCTAGGGCCGGCCCAAGGTACAGGCAAGCCTCAGATGTCGGCTGCCCAACCGCCCAGGGCCAGCCCGAGGCACAGGCAAGCCTTGGATGGTGGCTGCCCAGCCAACGCCCGAGGTGCAGGCAAGCCTCAGATGGTGGCTCCAGGGCCGCCTGAGGCTCAGGTAACCAGGGCCAGCTGAGGCTTGCACTGCCAGCAGTGGCAGCAGCAGAGGTGTAATGGGGGCGTCGCCTTCCACTGATCACGGGGTTGCCTCCTGCCCCTGAGGGCTCCCAGACTGTGAGAGGGGGCAGGCCGAGCTGAGGTACCTCCCCCTCCACTGCATGAATTTTCATGCACCAGGCCTCTAGTCTTTTGATAAGAGTTGACATATTTGTAAACATCCAAATGAGATATGTCCTTAATGTCCTCTTTCAAAGATAGTTCTGCAAATGTCTCTATTAAAGCAAAATATTCCAGAACTGGAGAATCTGTTTTGAATCTAAGTATTTCCTAGGATTTGCCAGGTTAGCACCTGTTTTAGGAATTTCTCAGTCAAAGTAGTCGCTAAAATACTCTAGGGTGAAGGCGAGCCCAGCAGTTCTGAATTGCAAGGAGCCAGGATGGGAAGCGCCTCAGAAGAGGCCATGAGAAGCATGTTTGTCCACTTGTCTCTCTGGAGAAGACAGAGAAGGCATCTCCCTTTTCAAAAACGGGTTTAAAATGACAATGAGAGGGTCAAAACACAACAGACAAAATGATATATACTTTTTGTAAGGTATAGGCAAATCAAGTGCTTGTGTTTGTAAAAGCTTTTCCATGAACAGGTCCTATTTATTAGCGGTGAAATACAAACCACGTTATCAAGAATCTTAAGGAAATAGATTGCTGTTAAGTGATACCTCAGAATGTACCCCCTATCAATGCTACCGTACCATTACAGGGAGATAAGCAGAAAATCCTTGCCTCCCTTAAAGAAGACCTCTGCCTGAAATACTTTCAACCAGAAATTTTCGATCTTTTGCATCTTATGGCACACATAGACTAATGATTAAAATTCTGCAGCACACCAAAAAATGTATTATATTTTTGGCCGATCTGACCAAAAAAAAAAAAAAAAGGTATGGTTTTGATTCACTTATACCAGACGGCTATTGTTGTGTTGGCTGCTGTCATTATTTTATTTGATAATCTAAGGGAAAAGAGGTCAGTGCTCCTGACTAAATAGTCAGGTATTCCATATTCCAAAAATTCTTGTGGCACATGGGTTGAAAATCACTGCTCTAAACCATTCAGTTGCAGTTCTAATGCCAGTGATTAAAAATACTGCTCTGGACATTTTCAGCTAAGCAGGGGTATCCAGAAGGCTTTATGAATGAAGGCGAAGACCAAGACTTGGTCGACAGTGGGAATGTTAAAGTGGGTGATTAGCCTCTGAATGTGGAGTCTTAAAGGTCCAATTTTCACGTGCATTAACGTTACACGTGATAATCTACAGTATTAGGGGTTGTGACTAGTTGTTGCCTGGCTCCAATTCGAGTGAAACAGCAATAATCTAAGTGTAATATCATACCTACCCTCCTCCCACCATCCTACATCCTGCTTTCTCCAATACCTGGCTGTAGAAGGCAATTAATTGCCCCTTGGAACCAGTCATGTATCCAGGCTTCAATTCTTAGGCTGTTTCGTTTTTGAGTCCTAGGATTGCTTTTTTACAGTAAAAAAAATTTTTTTTCAAAGGTATACATACTATCCTCAAAGAGCTTCTGGTCTAGGTGGAAAGATGAGGGATATGGCTTAACATGGCATCAGATGAAAACCCCTAAATCAATCCTCAAGTGACTCAAAACAGTTCTCTTTATAAGAAAAGAAGCTAGTGGATGAGGTTTTTCAAAGATGGCTTCAATTATAACCCAAAACAGGACACACACTAGGGACAGGTCAAGGGCAAAACTAACAGATCATGTTCATAAATCAGAGCATGGTTTTGTCACTTGGTCATGGCCAGGATCAGGGTGAGTCAAACATGCATTTCCTACCTGGTCACAAGTCTAGAAATTCAGGAGACTTTTGACTCCAGGTTCGAACTCCCCCGATCCTAGGTCCATGGGATATAAACCTGACAATGCATCATTGTCTCTGTCCTTACTCTCTATAGCAACCCAGCTTTCTTGGACCAAGGACTTGGTGCATGCAGACCTACTAAGCCCACCCTCCTCCCACTAAATAGCAATAGTAGACTTCACCATGTACCTTGGTTTACATCCAAGTTCCCTTCCAAGATGATAGCCCTCTCTCATCTCCACTATCACCAACTCTTAGTTCTGTGCCTTAAAGATGGGGCTCAGTTCCTCTACTCTCAAATTATATTGAGTATCCCACCACTTGAAAATGTGAGTTCCCACACCATTACATTAAATCACAGTTACTGCCACTCTCCCAAGACTGTGGTTCCTATACTCCCTCCTCCGTACCCTTCTCTCTCCATCATCACCCCAGCTAGTTCAAACTCAATACAAATAAGGGTACTGATCAGCTCCAACACCCCTTTGTACTCTACAATCAGGCCCTCTGGCCAGTGCCTGGCATTAGACCTTCCACTGGGTCTTTTTTTCCTAGCCTAGCCCTGTCTTCATTCCCATTATTCAGAAGTATACTGCTGAGATCTCTCTATGCCTGGTGGTTGGCCTGCTCAGGTTATAAGAATTAAATAGTAGTTTCTAACTGTCATCTGACATGAATTCTGTCATCTCCACATTGTAGTATTAAATATTGGTAGCTAAGCAATGTATTTAACTTTGGAGTTCCTTTTTGTTCTCGTAGAAAAAAAATACTGAAATTGATAGATTTGGGGATATCTCTTAGTTCCCATCCTTTCTGAACAGTAGGAAAACATCTACTGTCAAACACTTGGATCTTTTGCTAATTCAAATTAGTAGTGAAGGTCATGGATAATTTATTCAATTCTGTTTTTGTTTTCACATGATGGCATTACGAAAAAACACTCCAATTAATTCTTCAGTGACCCTAGTCTGTTTTGTAACGTAGAACACTAAAACACAAGAGCAAGTAGCTTGAACACAAGGTGGTGCTAAGGAGTAAAAAATTAACCATGGGTCTGTTTCCCCAAAGGTTACCTCAAATACTTAAGGTTTGCAGGACACCTAATAGTTTCCATATTATTTTCATACCCATTATCCTGTTTATTACTCAGAATTCAAGGAAGAATAAGCTAACAAGTTTTATAGATGAAAAAAGTAAGGTTTCTATGGGTTAATTGACTTGTCCAAGATCATCCATACCAGACTAGGTCTTCCTTTCTTGTCTAGGTTTGGTCATCTTCTTTACTACAAGGTTAGTTACTTTTTCATGTAAACAGTCTCCAAGTTTGCTGTCATCAAAATCTGCCCAAATCTGGGGAGTTCTGTGTGCCTAAGTTGCATTATTAGATTAGGAAAAGATGGATATGTGGTGAACCTCTCTGTGTGCTCAGGATTCCTTGGCCAAATTCTATGGCATAGAGTAACAACAACAACAAAAGAATCAGTTCTTGGATACCTGGATTTGTGTCCACTTAGTTAGAAGACCCTTTGTGGGACTATCCTGTTCAATCCAGCACCCTGGTCATCCTGGACACTCCCAGAGCACCCTCTCTGATACCAACTATATGTATTTTGGGGCATGCCAGAAGGCCCTGAGTACTACTAATGCCCTAAGAGCAGTGTGCCATATAAGCCAGACCAAAAGACCTCTGCAAAGGGCAGATGAAAATCAGATTTATCTCCTATTAGTTTACCTACTTTTAGGCTTAAAATACCCAAAATGGGTGCTGTCTTTCTGGGTGGGTGTATTGGTTTGTGAGGGCTGCCATAACAAATTGTCATCAGTTTGGCAGCTTAATACAACAGAAATTTATTATCTTAGAGTTTTGGAAGCCAGAGGGGTCAAGGTGTCTGCAGGGCTGGTTCCCCCTGGAGGTTCTGAAGGAGAATGCGTGCCATGCCTCTTCCAGCTTCCAGTGGCTCCATCAATCCTTGGCCTTTCTTGGCTTACAGACTCATCACTCCTCTACTACCACTGTCTCCACATGGCTTTCCCTTGGTGTCCCTTTGTGTCACATCTCCCTCTTGTTGTTCCTTATAAGGACATTAATCATCGCATTTAGAGACCATCCTAAAATTAGAATAATTTTACCTTGGATCCTTAACTGATTACCTCTGCAAAGGCCTTATTTCTAAATAAGTTCACATTCTGAGGTTCTAAGTGAACATGAATTGGGGTGGCGGGGGAGGGACAGTATTCAACCCACTATATTGTGAGTGCGGCACTCACAATTGTTCTTCCTTTGAAAGATACCATTGTAATTAACCTAGTTATCAATAACAGGAAAGGAACAAAGAGAAGGCCACATATTATAGGCATGTCACAACAGTGTCAGAATTAATTCTCCATGTTAAGCTGAAGCCCAATTCCTCTTGCCCTGCACTTAAAGAAGGTGGAGAACAGGGGTCCTCAGTCATCCCCAGAGGAGTCCCAAATGTACCTCTCTTGGAGCCCTCTGCAGGTGCTTCCCCTACCAGGATAACACCAGAGATCTTCACCTGCATTTTCTCTAAACAGAACATTCCCATCAACCAAGCTCATTCCATTGAATCAAGGTCCAGGGTCTTCTCTTTCCTCAGATTCCATAGCACAATTCAACCAGCAAGGGAAGATGGAAAATACCTTTTAAAGTTGGAGAGGACATTTATAGTCCTTGTCCATTTGTTCTGTTTCCATTCCAAGTCAGGATTCACTCCCATATCTTCTGGCCTAAGCGCCCCTTTAACTAAGACATGACTCACAAATCATTTTCATGGCAACAGGTCTCGATGTTATATGCCTCAGAATATCTCAGTAACAAGGCTTAAACAGAATAAACTCTTTGTTTCCATGAAAAATGCTAATTGAAGGAATTTTTTCCCCCAAAGGACATTGAATAGAAACCAACGTATTAAGCAAAATGTAGATGATGCCTCCCCTTTCATCTGCCTTTCCTTCAAACAGAAAACAAAACACAACCCCAAACAAACCAACTGTTCTGGCAGGGAAAAGAAATAGCCTTGATATTTATATTCTCCAACAAAGCAAGTGAGGAAGGAAGAAAGGTGAATTCTGCAAATACCATTCAAAGCCCCACAGAAAACAGCCAGCTCAGTTTCTCTCAGCAGCTGGAAGGAAATGTCTCAACAGCCCCCTCCTTTTTTTTTTTTAGTTACCAAATTCCTTTATGTTTCTTTTCTTAGAAAAGTAACTTTATAGGTCATTAAACAACTATTAAAAACACAAGTGAGCTAAAGCCAAAGCTGGGCCTTTTCCCTTTGATTTTTTTTCTAGTTTTCAGAATAGGGTTTTGAGAGTTGGAGTGTTTTTGTTAATGTCTTTGTGGGCATGTAAATAGTCTTTCTATTTGTAACATCCCCTAAATAAGGCAGCTAGAGGAAACCTGCCTCGCATTAGCACACCTGCTGGGCCAAGCCATGAACGTGTATTACCCCAAATGGGACACCTCGTTTGCCAAACAGACCTGAACTTAAAATTACCTGCTTCTCTGGGTTACTACACCCGGTTTTCATCAACCTGCATGGAACCTGACTTTCTGCATTCTCTCTTCCTCCCCACGTTGGACAGGAAAGGCAAAAGCAAAGAAAGAGGGAATGAGAGGAATTTATCTTTAAGCCCATTTAACAATGTCATCACAGGGCTCAGGCATGGTGCTGCCTTTACACATGATGAGATTGAGCTGACTTCAGAGTGTAAGGGTCCCCTCTCTTGCAAACTTCTTTGGTAGTGAAATCTATCAAAGGAATCTCAAAACAAATTACATGGTGCATTATTGTCTCGGTTCTGGCCTACTCTCTCTGCCCCACTGTTCAGCTCCAACAGCAATGGGTGAGCTGCTGGTGAAAGCTTGCAAGATAAGCAGATTACAGAATGTCATGGGCCTCGGGCGACTCAACTTCACAGCCAAACTTCTCCAACCCAGGCAGCTCATCTGACTCATGTGGGTCACAGGCTGTTTCAATGAATGTCCCTCTAATGACTAAAGTTTGTTCCCTAATGTGAAAGAGGCAGTAGATAGGAGTCAGGCCTGGGACCTAAAGCATTCTTGTCCTCTCTCACCCTTTATCTGGGAATGCTGGGTCCCAAGTTGACAAGAAAGGAAGTTGGTTTGGAAAGACTATAGGATTCTTTCAGACAGAAACCTTATATGTCACTTTCTTATCATCACCAGTGCAATTCTGTGAGTCTTCAGTGGCCTATGGGTCCTAGGGTAGTGAATAACAAGCCCAGATATGAAAACAGAATGCAGAAAACAAATTAGCATTTTAAAAATAAAAGCCTGGCTTTTAATCCTATTAAGATCATGGATTTTTTTTTTTTCTTCCTCCCCCTGCCCTAAAAACTCTGAGATACTGATGTTCCCATTAACATAAATGCTGAAATCAGCATTTCCTTTGAAAGAAGTTGTTAATATTTGGAAATGGTCGGGTTTCCAATCCAAGCTTTGATTGTTATTCTATACTAGCCAGCAAGTGCCAAGGTCACCGGAGATTCACCTGCAGACTGAGCTAAATGAATCCACTTGGCCACAGTGCATGTATAATTTAACATTCTCCTCTCGAGTAGTCCCATGCATTCCTAAAAAATATTTTATTACAATAACAAATTGGTTTCAAAATCATGCATTATGTATTCTGAAATTAGGTCTGCCAGTGAAACCTGGACGTACACTCGCAGGCAGGGCCGGAAGAACACACAGATGCTGCGACTGATGCCTGGATGAAGCTTGAGAGGAACAGTTAAATCCACAAGGAATCTACTGTCACTTCTTTTATTATCTTAATCTGCGTATTTGGAAAGAAAAATAACAAGCTGATGATATGCTGTAAATAGCGGTTAGAATCCTAGTCACCCATCTTCCTTGTATTGTCTCCTCTCTGGAAAGGCAGAGTGTGCTACTGGGCAGAGGTACCTGGTAACCAAAACATAGGTTTGCCAGGCAGCTTTTATGAGCTTCACTTAAAAAACAAACATGCCTTGAATATTTAAAAGTCTCTTTTCCTGTCTACTGACACTTTCCAAGTACACATTTTACACAAACTGGACTTTAAAAAGCTTCTTTGAAACATTAAAGATGAAAATATCAAAAACATCCTTACAAATTTGTGTTAAAAATACACTTGCTCTGCTATAAGCTTTCATTACTGAGTTATCCGAAAAAGTTAACATATTCAGAAACATCCTTAGGATTCCCATCACAAATGCAACCCCATATAATGTTTCCCTGATAGATGCTTGATTCTGCTCCGCAACTTTCTTCAGAAGTTAAATACACATTGATTTAGCATCTTTTACAACATAGGTATGGTTTTCTCGTGCGCAGTACATGTGTTTCCTAAGACGCCTATATATAAAACATTTAGATTAAAGTACTCTTCTGGTTCCTTTGATTTTTTTTTTCTTAGACATTTATATCACCCTGGAAAAAGTTTAGTCTCAACAAATGGCATTAGTGAATTCTAAGAAGGCAAGATTTCCCCCCAAAACAGTGAGTACCATGATGCAGAAGGCATTTGATCTTAAAAACATAAGAAATAAATTTGGTAGAGCTTTCTCTTTGGAAGTTTCCTAGGCGTGAACTTGATCTTTCTATATTAAAAGAAAAAATATCTAGTTTATTTCAATAGGGGATTTGTTTTTCATTAACTTGCAAGCTAAACGTCATTGGTATGTTTCTATTGGTCTACTAGCTTGGTGAATAAAACAATAAAATTCCTCAGAGAACTACTTATAAATCTCTTTAAATTAAAATCAGACTAATTTTTATTATAAGACCAACATCATGATAGGCTTTGTGTTTTTAAGGCAATGCCCAGACCTAAAAAGTCTAATTCCCTGACAAGAGCTTTTAATAAAGACAAATCATGGGTAAAATTAGATGCTGCAACCTTTCCTTCTAAAAAAAAGAAAAAGAAGAAGAAGAAGGAAAAAATAAAACAACAACAACCTGCAGACAGTGTTAAGAAACTGTTTCTCCTTAATTTTATTTTAATGTAGTGATATGACTAGACATATAGCTTTTCTATGGTGAAATTATAAGGAATAATTTTCTCTAATCTAATCAGTATTTCTGAAAAAGATAAATGTTAACAGCATAATTTCTTATTTCTTTTGTATTATAACTTAGATTGACACATTACAGCTTTGCTTTACAGAAGAACAATTAAATTGTTGATAGAAATTAAATATTACTGACAATTGAAAATACACTCTCTCCTTATTTGCTGCATACCACTCCCACCTCCCATCAAAGATAATCTAAAATGAGATAGTATACTAGTAAAAGTAACATTGAATTAAAAACCTTGGTTCTTTTATACTAAACAAAAAGGTGGTTTATATAGTAAGCAAATTCCAGTGTATGTGTATTATACGTCTGTATAAGTAGATATATATGTATATATGTACTTGAAAATCCTCTGAAAATGTCTCATTGTCATCTGCAGACTGGATGACTAACCTCTCTCTATCCTTCATCTTAGCTGTGGACTATTTTAAGCTGAATACAAACTGCTTTTCTTATTTGTTATTAAAGACAGTTCACATCTTATACCACCTTGTGTGTCTAGTATACAGACCAACATATACAATTTAGAAAAAGTATTAAAACAGAATTAAAAATGGAAAAAATAAAAAAGCCTTTAGTAATAATTAAATTTCATTCCTGTAACATTACAACAAACAGTTACCACAGCCAGCTTTTCTAACACTGATATGAAAATCCTAAGTGATAATTCATGGCACAAATTAAAAATGTGTTACAAACCTCTTTTTCAAATTGGGTGTTCCCATCACCATGATGTGTTTTTATGTGAGTTGTAAATACATGAGCTCATATATGATAAACTATATGAGCTCATATATGTTCAAAATTAAATCAGTGGAAGGAATAAATAAAATTACAAATAAGAGGCTCTAAAGTTCCTAGGGAGAGGGCCAGAAGTCAATGCTTTCTGATTCATCTTAAGCAGAACAGGAGTTTAAACACAAGCCTCTCTTAACAGCTACCAAGGCAGGTTTTGAAGAGAATAATTCCCTAATGCCACTTAAAAAAAAAAAAAAAGGCAATGGAAAGCATCAAATGGGTTTTGAATCTCAATATTCATAAAGAAACTTTTTCCTGCATTGGCAGCTCAGAGAATCAAACAGATAGAATGACAATAAGGTAGGCATAGCCAACATTCTTGGGTTGGTTTGGGGCTGTTTTCTTAAAAGTGTGCCAGGAATTTCAGTTCTTCAAGAGCCACGGCCTGAGTTCAGCTGTCTCCAGCTCTGCCCCTGACCTGGCCCTCTGCCAGAGAATGACACACTCAGGGCCAAAGTCAGAACAGTTTCTCCATGCTCCTCAGACCCAGGCTCATGGCCTCAGAGTGGAAACCCGTAAGAGTCCTACACTTGGCTGTGTTCAGCAGGGCACAATCAGAAAGGGGGAGGGAGAAGGCGACGTGAGGCTGTCTTCAGCCTCCCTCTCCGTGGGTCTGATGTTGCTTGGTCCACAGAACAATCACAACAATAAAAAGCAGTGTGGCCCGGAGTCCCCTCCGAAAAAATGGAACTGGAAGCCTGTCTGTCAGACTGAATGCTGAACCAGAAGCTTTTACCGCGGGGCTCAGGGCTTGAGCCTGGCTGCATTCACAGACAAGGCAGACAGATGCACCGCCTTCGACAAAGCTAAGAGATGGGCATTTCAAAAATAAAATCATCTCCCAATTACAGGGAACCCTTCCTCCCTGGGACCCCACAGCACTCTATCAACCTAAATTGGAATCCTGTCTACCGAGCTGCCTTCAATGCAGCCACTCCAGTATAAATTGGATCAAATGCTCTCAGATTAATTCCTGGAAACCTATATTCATCTTTGTATATCTTTATTACAAAAGTAGCCACAAGACTGCTCTACAATTTTCATTACCAGAACGGCTTTCGGAGCTGGATTACGCCATGGTTTATCCCTCTGTGACCTCAAACCATCTTGTTAGCCCCATTATTGTATATTCATGCAACACACCTGAGCCCAAGATAATAAGAGTTCTAGTGCGTGAGGGGAGAGGGGCATTTTATTGCATTTATTTATTGCATTTATTACAAGGTTATGTAACCTGCTGCAGGAGACCCCAGAAGTCCATGCCTCACTCCCATGCTTCCTCTGTTTCCCTCACAACCCTCCCCAATTTGAAGGGAAGTAAAGGCAATCTGAGGAGTGACCACCCAACCTCATTTCTAAAACTGGAGCAAAGGTCGCTCGTGTTCTTCTTGGTGTGGTCTGGGTCATGGCATGGAGGCCTCAGGCCATCTGAAGCCCCAGCACAGACAATCCCTGGCCTCTTCAGGGGAAAAGAGAAGGATTTTTGTCTGCAAAGGGAGGACAGGCCTTTCGTACACATAAAATAGATGGTGGGAATAAGGGTTGCCAAAGGTTTGGGCTGTAGCTATGCTTGACTAAAAGTGTTTGTTTCACCCTAGCCAGTGTGGCTCAGTGGATAGAGTGTCAGCCGCAGAATGAAGGGTCCCGGGTTTGATTCAGGTCAAGGGCATGTACCTCGGTTGCAGGCTCCATTGCAGCTCTGGTCACAACCAATGGATGTGTCTCTCTCACATCAATATTACTCTCCTTCTGTCTCTCCCCCTCCTTCCATTCTCTCCTTCTGTCTCTCCCCCTCCTTCCATTCTCTCTAAAAGTCAATGGAAAAATATCCTCAGGTGAGATTAACAACAACAAAAAGATGTTTGTTTCAGTGAAGTGTGGTTCTCACCTGTATGGTTCTCAGAATGTTGTCTGCTACTGGCAGGTATCAAATAATGCAAACTTTATGATGATATTAGATTGCATTAATATATACTGATATATTGGTATTATAGACAACTATAATATGTCTAACTATTTTGTTAGAATTAAATGGTTTATTTTTCACTAGCTTAGTTATTTCTTTTTCTACATATCCTCCTATATAATAAAAGGCTAATATGCAAATTGACCGAACAGTAGAATGACTGGTTGCTATGATACGCACTGACCATCAGGGGCAGATGCTCAACACAGGAGCTGCCCCCGGTGGTCAGTGCATTCCTATAGGGGGAATGCCACTCAGCCAGAAGCCAGGTTCACGGCTGGCTGGTACAGTGGCAGTGGCGGGAGCCTCTCCTGCCTCTGTGGCAGTTGGACATCCCCCAAGGGCTCCTGGACTGTGAGAGGGCACAGGCCAGGCTGAGGGACACCCCACTGAGTGCACGAATTTCGTGCACCAGGCCTCTAGTATACACACACACACACACACACACACACACACACACACACACAACAATACTCTTCCCTCATCAAGCAAGTACCTACAGTGACTCTCTAGCCTGCTCCCTCCCTCTTTTCCTCTCCCTTCCCCTTCCTCCCTTCTTTTCTCTCCATCTTCCTCCCTTTCTTTCGAAATAATGCCAGCTTGGTTCTGAATACAGGAAGAAGAACCTAAAAGACTAATCCATTCTTTATACATTCCAGGGAAACTTGACGATTTCTATTTCTTAACCCTATCACGAACTGTGAGGCTAAATTACAATAGGCTGATTTCACGTACAGATATGCAAACATGAAATAGTCTCATTGTTTTATGGTCTTGTTTTGGTTTCTCTTTTTAAAAAAATCACCTCTTTATTTCTCATTGCTTAAAGAAATGATGTAAAATTTCAACCTGATAGGTTACTGCACCTACATTGTTCTTTGGACCTTAGGTCATCTCAGGATCAAGTCCTAAACATACCTGATTATCAGAGCATCCAAGTCTTGCTTCTCAAAGTGGGTCCTGCAGACCATTCATCAGGAGCTTGCTAGACTCACAGACTCTTGGGTTCCACCTGGATCTGCTGAATCAGAGTCTGCTTTTCAATAAGCTCCCCGGATCATCATTTAAAGTTTGGAAGCCCTAGGCTAGAGAGCTTTTAATTACCTATTTCTGGATCCTACTTCTTTGAGATTAGAGACCAGTAATTCCATATTTTAAAATTCCGCAGATGATTCTATTAACCAACCAGATTGAAGGCCCACTAAATTAAGGTTTGACTGTATGGCTTTTTTTTTTCTTTAAATAAATCTTTATTATTGAAAGTATTATGGATGTCCCCTTTTTCCCCCCATTGACCTCTTCCAGCCCTTCCCCACCCTATTGTGTGTCCATGGGCTATGCATATATACATACAAAGTTCTTTGGTTGATCTCTTTCCACCTACCCAACCTCCTCCACCTTCCCTCTGAGATTCCACAGACTGTATCACTTCTAATATCTGCATGAACAAAGGGTAAGTCATCTCATAGGGGTTTTTCCTCCTCTCATCCCTCTGATCCGACTCTTCCATGGGGTCTCTATTACCTCTGCTTTGGGAATCTCAGCCTGAGATCCGGGGTCCTCCAACCAGAGGCCACTTCCCTAACCTGACTTTCAGCTCCTTGATGCACATCATTCTCCTGCCTCAACCAAGCTAAGAATTCACTAACTGCCGATTCCTTATGGCTTCTTCTTTGTCCCTCAGGAGCGTGCCCTCTGCTCTCAGTGGTTCACATCTGCCCTCTCCCTCAGGTGCCTCTGGAGACACACCGCCTCCTAGTGGTCTTCTCCACTGACCACATCTTACTTAGGACTCTCCTTTACTCTACTTGCCTTCCATCTTCATGTGTTTCATTTCAAAGCTACCACTCTGTACTTGCTATAGACTGAAAGTCTATGTCCCTTTTATCCTGCTCCCACTCCAGTCTCTCAGTGTGATGGTACTGGGAGGTGTGGCCTTTGGGAGATAATTAGGATTATATGAGGCCATGGGGGTAGAGCTGCATGAATGGGATGAGTGCCAATATACCAGTAAGAATCACGAGGGAGTGTGCTGTGTCACCAGAGCCCAAGCATGCTGACACCCTGATTTTGGACTTCCAGTCTCCAGAGTGAGAAATACATTTCAGTTGTTTTTAAGCCACCCAGTCTATGTTACTTAGCTTTAGCAGTCTGAATGGACTAAGACAGGACTTACTGACATGCTCTTTTATTTTTTAATATTATTTCATATATATATATACACACATACATATACATATGTATATATATATGAATTTCAGAGAGGAAGGGAGAGGGAGAGAGAGATAGAAACATCAACGATGAGAATCATTGATCGGCTGCCTCCTGCATGCCCCCTATTGGGGATGGAGTCCACAACCCCGGACATGTGCCCTGACCAGGAATCGAACCATGCCCTCCTGGTTCATAGGTAGACCTTCAATCACTAAGCCATGCCGGCTGGGTGGACATGCTCTTTTAAATGGTCCTCCTGCAGAAATAAAACTTCTTACAGATTCTCCCTTTTCACGTTCCAAGTCACTATTACCTCTAACCGTGTTTTACTCACCACTTAACACATTATGGGTTAACCAATTTTCAGGGCTTCCTTCATGGTACAAGTGAAAGGAGAATAAAACTTCAAAAAGCATCCAGGATTCCAGTTAATTTGTCCCAAAAGGAACCTAGGGGAGGCAGCATGCTCCCAGAGCATTTAAAAACCAGAGGTTCATTTTCAGAAGCTGCGTAAGGGGTTGCCGGCTTAGACCTTCGTCAATCTCCCTGCTCTGGGCCCATGATGATTTGTGCTCCATTTTACTGTTTCTTCTGTATGCTGATTGGTTTTGATTCATTACACAACACGGAGTCCATGAGAAAAGTCATTTTTCAAGTTAACAGGTGCAGAATGAAATTAGATTAAAGTTTTGTAAATTTGCAGGTGGAGAAAACATCAACATGGGACCGATATAAGAGATCTTGAGTAAGAGAAATATAAGAGTGTAATATATTAAGACTTGCCTTGTTTGGGGCTGTGGATATTTCCCATTAACACGGAAGGGTTTGCAGGGAGACAAATCTGTGCTCCTCCTTCTTCCATCTCTATTCCTGCCAGTTTCTCCCTGGAGCTTTCTTGTCTGCCCCTTTCTCTGGATGAGGGCCTGACTCTGGGGCTTATCTCACTCATGTGGGTGGGGTTCAGGGGCTCTCAGGTCCAATAGACACAGAGCCAGGTGACTCAGGGCTGTGCGAGTGTGTCTCACTGGAGATGCTGCGTGCTCTTCAGTTCCTCTAAGTCCTGACTCGCTCAGACCCCAATGATTGTGCTCCTTTCCTGCCCCAGGGTAAAGTATGGCCGGCTTTACCATGGGAGATGTGCACACAAAACATATTTTCAGGATGAAGGGAAGCCAAGTCCCTTCTTCATACTTTATCCACTTCTTTTGGTCTTTTTTTTTTTCTTTTCTGCCTCTTTATTTCTACTTGGTATTTTTCTTGACCATTTCCCTCAATTTTTCTAATTCTCTTTTATACTTAAACATGTACATGCCCACTGAAATGATTGTGGTATCTATGGGGAGGGAACACACCATACCACCATTTTTTTAAAAGCTTTGTTAAAAAAACAATCCCCTTTTAAGCAATGACAGCCAGGACTCTGTAATCTGTACATACAATTTAATCCTTTAAAGAATCAGCAGGGCCCACATCAATCAAGAGCCTTCATCAACTTGTAAAAACAATATTTTGATTCAATCGGATTCAAAGCCTTGAAATTCTCAGCTAATTAATGCAGGGTCACTCAGGGGCTGTGCAACGGTGGCTGGAACAACGGTCAAATATTTACCCTTGGCACACACAGGTCTGCATCACCCAAGGATCTGAGTGGTGGGCAAGAATAGATGATGCCCCCATGGCTGCAGCCAGTCTCATCTGACACCAATATTTGGATAAGTAATTATTACAAAGGGAAGAAAAAAGAGAAATAATTCTTCCATCATCACAGATGCATGCATGGAAGTAAGTTAGGTAAAGATAAATGGACAGGGGCCAGGCAAACCTGACCATTCTGTTTTAGCATTCCAGATGTCCTAAGCATAGATGTGTTTCATACATACAGTCCTTCCTATAACACTCAAGATAAATAACAGGTTTAAAATCATAAGACAGCATATTCAATCCAGGGGATCTTTTTGTTAGGTCTAGATTCCAATAAATTTTCTTTGCTTTGTGACTTGAACATTTTTGAGACCTTACAGATCTGGGGTGAGGATGGTGTGGGAGCATATGCAAAATCATACTGTATTTGCTTATTTCTAAGTGTGACTGCTGAGTATATTAATACTTTATGTATGCATAAAACATATGATTTACTTATACATATGTAGAAAGAGAAAGCATCTCAGGATGCCTCATTACTGATAATAAAAAGTATTTTGCATTTCTTCTCTTAAAATATGGGAGATAGGTAGGCAATCTGAGATAAAGTTCATACAGAACATCCCTTCCTTTCTTCTTTCTTTTGGCATCACCTCTAAACTCTTCAAAAACTGCATTTTGTGGTCCTGGTTGTAATACTGTACTATACAGTTTCCAAGAGATTATTGGGAGGTACTGACTAAAGAGTATATGTGATCTCTCTGTGTTATTTCTTACAACTGCATGTGAATCTACAATTATCTAAAATTTTAATCTCAAAATTAAGTTTGATTAAAAATCTCATGCATTGTAGGATAGACACAGAACTGAACAGCCTTTTTCTTATGTTGTTAATTAATCACTTCCATTCATGTGTCTGGCCCCTTCCCTTCCCCCCATCCCAACCTCCAAAAAATTCTACTAAGAGAAAACTTGAGAAAACTGTTGACAGCAGGTTTTTCTTTCCTTAAGATTGAGGGACGAGGGGCTTGTACCTCTATGCTAAAAGTTCTGAATTTGCCCTGGCCAGTGTGGCTCAGTTGGTTGGGTATCATTGTCCCATGCACTGAAAAGGCTGGTTCAATTCCCAGTCAGGGCACATGCCCATGTTGGGGGCTTGATCCCTGGTAGGGGGAGTGCATATGGATCACATCATTTTTTCTCTCTTCCTCTCCCTTCCTCTCTAAAAATCAATAAAAATATTTTTTACAAGTTCTGAATTTATCTTCAAGGATTATTATAAATCATTTGGTCCAGGGTTTCCCCCCAAATTTTATAGCTGTTAAATGAAAAAATCAAGGGGAAGGGTATTTTCATTAAGTATGTTTGGGAAAAACTGAACTAAAGAGATTCAATTGTTTGGTTGTTTCTTTGTGTGCTAAGTTCTCAAAGGCTTTAAAATGCTGCATTTGAGTCTAAAAGAGGGAACAAAATAGCAGGTTCTTCTAAGCTGACATTCAACACAGAATCATTTTTCTCTCTTGTTTCCCAAGATCAGAGTTCTGAAATGCTATGATACAGTAAAAACTATTTTATAGGTAGAGAGACATACTCTAAGAAGTGATTTGTCTTATGTAAAATACCTCCCTTATATAGAGTGAAAACCAGAATCCAGACCTTTAAATTCCAACTCTAATCTTTTCAACTGAACCACAAAATACATTCATTTTAATTTTCATTATGAAAATTTCAAACATATTAAAAAATAGAGAAAATAGAGCAATAATCTCCATATTCCCATTACAGATTCAATTATTCTATAGATTTTGCTTTACCTATCGTGTGTGTGTGTGTGTGTGTGTGTGTGTGTGTGTGTACATATATATAAAACTAGTGCCCCAGTGCACAGATTCATGCACATTGAAAGGAAATTAATTAGAAGGTGGCCTGTGGGGCCAATGGGAGCCCAGTTGTATTTATTCTTATCTCTTTAGAGAGGATCCTTTAATCTTTGATAGTTTCTTTACTTCCTGGCACAAAAAGTATCTTGTATTTTCATATATTCCCTGCCCCAAACTGGAACCAACTGAGGCTTTAAGAAGCCCTAGTTCCTTTTAATGGGAAATGGTATTTAGAAACCACAATTTGTACACTAGATGTGTACATTACTTTTGGATTACCATTACTTGTAGGCCTGTTCAGTGGACAGGTCTAAGAAATAACCATCTTGCCTTTTAAAGAAAAATGTTCTCTTTTTTTTTTTTTTGGCATTAAACAATGGCCAGACTATTGGCCTTTCTAAGCATTTTCAAGAGAATGGAATTTTACATAACTTAGGCACATGCCTACCAGCATAAAGAATAAACTGATGGCATTAATGAGTGCTTCACCTTTGTTAATGCACATGACTTTGTATGGAATAGGTCAATTCTTCCTAAAGTCCTATCCATATTAATATTTCAACTACAGCAGTTGTGAATTAAGCTTAGTAATTTCTACTTTAATGTATTTTCTATATAAGTAGCATACTTCTGAATCCTCACTTCACATCTGAAATTAGACTTGATTTTCACAGAAACAAACAATGTTTTTACATAAATGGACTCGTGTTACTTTAAAATAGGTCCTAGATAGCAAGTTAGAAGTGTTTAAGTTTAATCAGTAATTTTTAAAAAGTATTACATTTAAATAGTTATTCATTCTATTACAACAATTGTAAAGGGTTAATATTTGCATTATCATCTATGTCACTCACCCAACATAAAACCTAGAACAAATTTTCCACTTAAAATAGTGGACTGGGTACATACATATACTTCCCCTTCCTTTGAAGTCCCCTCTGAAATAACTGAAACATTGCTTTTCACATAAATGATAGCATAATTATACCATGAGACAAGTATGGATTTAGACAATGATGAGAAAAATCCTGGAATATAGGAAGCAAATTGAGTCACAGCTTGTTGGAAAAATCAGAGTAAGAAAAACCATAGCATGAAACCTTAGAAGCCAGAATATCCTTCGTGAAGGAGTACTGGAGAGGTTCCAAGACACAATCAATACAAAGATTATGCCATATTGAAATGGGAACCCTTGTGAATATGTTCTTCACATTAGTTTTCACTCACTTTCCATGAGGTTGTTCATAAAACCAAAGTTCTAATGTACTCATTCCCACAATACCCCAAATGGACACATGTCTGTTTCCTACAAACTTCCAACATTCTTTACAGTTAAGATACAGGAAGATAGGAAATAAGCCTAAATCTAATGATAATTATTTTTGATCCAGATTTCCCATCTGGACCCAACTCTTGCCTTGGAGTAGTATCAAATGACATAGCAGTAGAGCTTAAGCAGCCACATAAAATCTACATGCTGAGGTTTGAGTATTAGTTTCAGGTACTAACAACTTTGTGAAGCCCCAATCACTATTGTACTGTCTTATTTAAAATAAATTGCAGCATTTTATTAATCTGAATATAAAATGCCATGTGATTCATTTCTTGCACTATTCTTAGGATGTGGGAAGCACCTATAAACTACAGCTTTCCCAGTGAGGCCCTGACATGGTCTTGAAAAATACTTCCAAAAATCTCAAATGTACTGACTGTGCGGACCAAGCCCCTTTCTTTCTCATCTGCTAGCATACCTACACATCTTGGTCCCTTGCAAAAGTGAGCCTATAATACCTATTCCTGCTGAAAGCCCTCCCATTTCAAACAAACCAAGAAAATCTAAATAAAATACAACAGTTTTTAAAATTTACAACTAATCTTATAAGAAAGGAGGAAATCTTGAGGTACTGGGAAGAAACAGTGGGCTGAAAACCAGACAGGTAAACATATGAGCTGTTATTGTGGATAGTGTAGTGATGATAGGGGCATGTGTTTCAAATTTAGGCTCCAGTGATTTCAGACTTAATGACCAGGGAGAGGCAGAAAATAAGACTGTATGCCCTGTGTGCTTGAAGTTAAAATACCTCCCACATAATTTAGGATCATCAGAGGACTCATTCTTGGTAAAGACAGGCTAGAAAGAAATGTCTCCTTCCTACTTAGGAAGATAACAATGAAATTTACCTCTATCTGGGATTTGGGTAGGAAAAAAAAGTTTTACTTGTACAAGAAGGTCAAATTACAGAAGTTAATGTAGTATAAAATCTTTCCAGACAGATATGCCCCAATCTTGGTGACATATGCCCCCACTAAAAATAAACTCACAATTCAAATTTACAAAATATACCATGAATAAAAAAATCTACCTTAAATGAGAATCAGAAAAACCCATCAAACAGAATATTAAGACTCTCTAGAACCTCTAACAGAATCCTATAAATTCTAATCTGACTCTTATAGAAACTGTGATATAAGTATGTATAAAACTATTAAAACCAATTAAAGAACAAAAAGAATCACTATGAAAATGAGCAAGCAGATTAAACAAGTTAAATATAACTTTTTGAAATAAAATAAAATTTGCTTAGTTACTAACTCTACATAATCAAAGAACAAGCTAAAAAAGCAGATTGGTAATAGATGAAGACAGAATTAGTGAACTAGAAAATGTATATGCAGAACTTATCCAAAGTGCAGTACGGTACAGAAACAAAAATATAGAAAATGTGAGGAAGCAGTTAAGAGAAATGACATTTAGAAGGAAAAATTCTAACATACATTTTATTGGAGTCCAGGAAGGGATGGAGAGATTGAGAATGAATGAGGTAGAAGTATATTTGAAATAATGGCAGAGAATTTTCAATAAGTAATGGAAGCCAGATTTTTAGGGCCTAGTAAAACCCAAGTGGGACATATGACAGTACAACTATATATCTAGACACATCAAAATAAAATTGAGCAATAGCAAAGACAAAGGAAAATCTTAAAAGCATATAGTTAACTTTAAAAGAAAAAATAGTTTCACAGCTGACTGTTGATTAGCATTAATGGGAGTGAAAATCCCATGGAATAAAATGTTCAATGTATTAAGAAAAAATACATACAGACTTATACAAATAGTAGGGAACATATATTTTAAGAACTAGAATGCAAACAAGAGTAGAGTTTGCCAACATTAGGCAAGTACCAAAGGAAAGCTTAAAGGATATACTTTGAATACTTTGAAAATTATTACAGGTTAAAGATAAAGATGTGCTATATATATATGACCGACATAGAGTGGAAAATGTGTGGGTGAATCTAAAGAAACACTGACTTTAAAAATGGTAGCAATATTGTGTAGAGGGCAAGTGCAGTTAAAATGTGTTTAAGGTCTTGTATGATTCAGAGATAGGGAAAAACAATTAATTTTAGAATTTAATTAGTTAACATCTTGTAATTCATACACTCTCACAGTCACAAACACACATGCACATGCACGCACATGTGGGCACGCGCACACACACACACACACACACATACATGCACACATAATAAGAACAGAGTATGTAATTTCCAAACTAGTAGTAGTAGTGAAAAAAACATGGAGTAAGTACCAATTAATCCAAAAGAAGACAAGAGATGGGGGAAAGTGTATATAAATATAAATATAACATACAAAATAAGATGACAAGATAAAAATTATAAAGTTATAAAGTGCAATATAAGGAACACAATAATATGTTGTTTTTAATAGACATATTCAAACATATAGAGAAGTTAGAAGTAAAAAATGAAAATATATAAATGAAAGCAACACCGTGGAAGAGAAAGCTGCCACAGATATGCTATTATTGGGCAAAAGTAGATTTTAAGTAAAAAATTAAGTACAGGTAGAAGGTCATTTCATAAGGAAGATTTTTAAAAGTTAAAGTATTTATACACTTTATGCCATACTAGCAGCCCGTTTGCACGAAGATTCGTGCAATAGATCTTCATTCACCTGGCTGCCTGCACCAGTTTTCTGCTGGCACCAGGGACCCAGGCCTTGGCTGTGGCCACCGCCTTCTGCCTTCTTTCAGGGTCGGGGCTTGGCCCCGGACGGCGGCCTTGGCTCTGCTGCACCCCAGCTCCCTGCTAGGGATCGTAAGAGCCGACCCCCTGGTCGTTACCTGCGATCCGTGCAGGCTCCCCGCTGGTGCCCAAGGCCAGGAAAGCTTTCCCGGCCTTGGGCTCCGCCACACCCCAACGTCCCTGCAGCGGTTTCCTGGTGGGCGTGGTTGGTGGGCGTGGCTTGTGGGTGTAGTGAAGGTACAGTCAATTTGCATATTACTCTATTATTAGGTAGGATAGAATACATAAAGCAACAATTGATAGAATTATAAGGATAAATAAACAAAATGACCACCAATGAAGATTTTAACTCATTTCTTTCTGTTATTGATAAGTAAAGCAAACATGATCAGTAAGGATATGGAAGATTTGAAAAACACAAAACTAAAATTGACCTAATGGAAATCTTAAATTTTACCACATGGAATAGCTAGTATGAGCTAAAAATTGCGTTTAGTAAAATTGATACCCAGTATAATTTTTACTGTGTCTTAGAATTTATAACAGAATTGGATTCTTCAGTTGTCTTTGATAATTGAACTGTTTTTGCATTTGGTTATTTTTCCCACTACGCAATCATTACGATGTTTTCAAAGAAATTCTATATACTATTTTTTGAGAGAGAGGAAAGGAGAGGAAGAGAGAAACATTGGTTGGCTACCGCCTATATGCCCCCCTACTGGAGATTAAGCCTGTAATGCAACCTGGGCATGTGCCCTAACATGGAATTGAACTGGCAACCTTTTGGTGAATGGGGCAATGCTCAACCAACTGAGCCACTTGGCCCAGGCCTTTTACTTTTTAATATATGAATTTAAACAGACACAGTACCCCTGAAACAGGTCAGAACATCAGTTTTGTCCTTGGTAATTGCACTGTTAGTTAAAGAGCTATTATTTACTGGTGGCTCAGAAATTATATTTCGGGGATCTGAATCCCAAAGGTCTTGGAGAGACCTAACTCTATTTTGAAAGGTCAATTCAGAGCCATAGTAGAAGCTAATTTACAAATCACAATTTGAGATCTATGACAGTCTCTCAACACCTGACTGCAATAGGGATGGTAAAAAAAAAAAAAAAATAGACAAGTGAGGACACCAACTGATAATGACTTAAAAAACACACACAATCATTTGGAGATATGCCCACCATTTTTAGAGCAAATCATAACCTGAGAAAAAAATCAGCTGAATGACAATTGCAAATGACCTGAACAATGGCTGGATGTTGAAGCTTCCAAATATGCACCAAACCCATAACTACCACCAAAACTGTTCTCATGACTTCATGTTGGACTGGGAAAGTCATCATTTATTATTATTTTTAAGACTTGACTTAGATAATGGCAGCAACATCAAATTATCAAAAATTTAAATTATTCATGAAAGATGATCAATCTAAAAGCACCCCACATTGGTTACCAGACATATTCCCAAACTTTTGTGTGCCAACATTCTATCACACTCATCACTAATTGCCCTAGAAAATATAACTGAATTGGCTATAAAATGTTAGCTGTGTCCAACCTTCTCACCAGACTTTTATCCAATGTGCTACCACCTCTATCAGGATTTGGAATTCTTCCCAATAGACAAAACATTCCCAATGGAGAAGCATTAATTGGAGGGTTTGAATAATTTATATAGTCTAAAAGTGCCAACTTAAATAAAAATGAAATATATCATTTAATATTTTATTCAGAGACAAACTATCAATGTGAATTATCTATATTTTAATTAAATAAAGCGCATGTCTCAAAGAAAAGCAGAATTTTTTATTTGACCTTAAAAAATAGCAATTTCATATGGTATAACTTATATAGAACATTGCACCAAACAACTACAGAACAGAACATATATTCTTTTCAAGCACATAAGGAAAATTTACAAAAGTGGGGGATATATTGAGTCATAAATGATAAAGAAAAATTCAGCAAATGTCAAAGAATTAAAGTAATAAACTAATTACATACAGCAGTAGTAGACTACTATTATAGTGAATATTCACACGTTCTCCAACTATATGCAGTTAACCTAGAAATCAATAACATAGAGAAAAATAGGTAAATCCCTATAAGTTCAGATTTTAGGAAATATTTCTAAAAAGAACCCTACAAACCAAAGGAAAATATCTTAATAGAAATGAGCAAATATTTACAATTGAATAACAAAAACACTAAACCACATTTTAAAACTTACAGAATCCAGGCAAAACTGTATGTAGAAGAAAATATATCATTTTAAATGTTTAGAAAGGAAGAAAAGTTAAATATTAGTGCAATGAGCATCCATTTTAAAAAAGCAGAAATGGAAGAACAAAATATATCAAAAAGCTCAGAAGATTTTTAGATCTAACTACCACTTTATAAGAAGGCAGGAGGGAGAGGGACATGGTAACCAGTGTCACAGACATGCAATCAGCAATATTCAGACTGTAGAAAACTCTATATGACAAACGACCTATTTTCTCTTTAACAAATAAATCGCTGGAGAAGAGGGGGAAATGAAGAAACTGGTTCATATAAAATTTGATTTAAAAATAATAAAAATAATCTTTATGAGGCAATTGGGGAAATCTGGATATTTATATTAAGAGAATATTGTTAAATTTTTAGATGTGTTAATGGTATTATTGTATTATGTCAACATTTTTTCTTATATTTTAAGTGAAAAAATTTTAAAAAGCAAGTATATTAGGCCACCATATACCCAAGAAGGGAGATATGATATGTTATATAAATGAATTTTATAATATAATTATACATATATAGTATATAATGAAAACTAACAGAACAAGTCAAAAAATGAAAAGTAATGGTTATGTGTAGGTAGAGAGGAGGAATAGACTACACAGAAAAATAAGTTGTAATGTTAGCTATGAACAGACTTTGCTCTGTGGATTTGACTTTGAAATCTGAAAAAGTATAAAACAACATTAAATTGAAAATGTAATCCTTAAACACTGAATTTATAGTGTGACAATGTCACTTAACTGTGTGACTTGTTGGAAATATTACCCTCAGAGAAGAAATATCCAAACCTAGTAAGTTGACAGTAAACCTTAATAGAATATACTCTAGAAGAAGTCAAACTGCCTTCAATAATCATATTGTTGGTAGCAGTGTTGGTATTGCTATGCTGAGACTTTTTATATATATTGCATGATAAAGAAAGTAAGTTATGCCCGGCTGACATGGCTCAGTGGTTGAGTGTCAACCTATGAATCAGGAGGTCACAATTTGATTCCTGGTCAGAGCATATGTCCAGGTTGTGAGCTCCATCGTCAGTGTGGGGCACGCAGGATGCAGCTGATAAATGATTCTTTCTCATCATTAATGTTTCTATCTCTCCTTCTCCAAAAAAATAAGTTGTCATATTGGTACAGGGATATGGGAAATGGGAGAAAATATATGCACATGTAAATTTGATGATGGTAAGTAAAAATCGGTATCCCTGAATTTGAATTGGAAGCATCAGTGTGAACTCATGAAAATAATTTTTTTAAAATATGTCCTAACTTTACCTATTGAAAACTCTTGAAAATCATGACCAACCCGTTATCAATGAGCAGGTCTAAAATTGAGATTGTGGTCTCTAATTCTTCCCAACTAAGAGGATCTAGGGCTCATTGAAAAAATAATTGATTCCCAGTCTGGGGGAGAATTGTACCAAAGGAAGATGGAACATCTAGTCATGCCAGAAAGTAAGGAAAGTGCCAATGATGACAATGGCTATATCAAAAGAAAACAAGAGCCAATTTAAAGAGGTTCACAATGGCCCAAAAAGGGAAGACATGAGTACCAGCAATAATGTATAATATATAATATATAATATATAATATAAGCACATCAAAATTTATCCATATATTTTTAACTCCATGAGTTCATGATAATACTTTAGATGGCATTAGTCATCATCATTAGACTATTCTAGAAAACCAACTCATATTTTTTAAAATATATTTTTATTGATTTCAGAGAGGAAGGGCGAGGGGGAGAGTGATAGAAACATCAATGATGAGAGAGAATCATTGATTGGCTGCATCCTGCATGCCCCCTACTGGGGATCGAGCCTCAACCTGGGCATGTGCCCTTGACCTGAATTGAACCTGGGACCCTTCAGTCTACAGGCCAATGCTCTATCCACCGAGCCAAATTGGCTAGAGCAAAATCAACTCATATTTTGAAAACTGGTAAATAAAGAGAAATAATCGAGTATTTGTTTTGCATTTCCTATATAAACTTTACCTGTAACTAACTGTATTCTGAGAAGTTACTGTGTTTTAAGAAATTATCTGGCTAATAAATAGAAGACAAATGATAGAATATTGCATTTCACAACCACTAATGGATTAATGGATCAAGGCAATAATCATCAATAGCTATAACATCACAACAAAGAAAATTAGACATTATATGTCTCCTGATGGAAGTATATCTCACTCTTACAAAACATTTTTATAAAGAAAGAAAATCAAGCCCGTATCTGATTAAGGCTGTAGAACTATCAATTTACACAAAATAAAGGAACAACAGAACCCCTTGAATGACAAAAAGGGGACGCAAAGAGCAAAACCCAAATCCTAAATAATCTACAAACGATTTGGTTTTTTAATCAACCAGCTTACAAATAAAACGACACAAAGCAAAAACTAGGAAGTAAAAGAGTGACATGAGGAATCCAGAGATTAAAAAGAGATTTAAGATACATATCAATGAATGAAATATGTGAATTTGGACCTTGATTCAAGAAAATGGTAAAAAAAATGAGAAAATTAGGAAAATTGACACATTAGATATTGGTAATATTAAAGGATTACTGCTAATAACTTTTAGGTATGAAAATGTTACTGTCTACACATTGTAAAGAAGTCCTTAGCTTTTACAGATATATTTAGGTAGTTGCAAATGAAAACATATGTATGGATATTTCTTTAAATATATTTTTTCCTTAAATAATTTGGGAGAGAAGAGCAGGAGGGATACAGAGGAAATAAGATAGGAGTTGTTTAAACTGGATAATGGGATCATTAATGTCACACTATTTCTTGTACTTTTATATAGTATACTTGAAATTTTCCAAAATAAAATGTAAACTATTCTTTTAAAAACCACCTGTCCTTATCACTTAGAATATATACTAAAATATATATGAAGAAATGCAGGCTAGCTGGATTATGCACTAAAAAATAATCTAGGGCAGGGGAAAGTGAGTAGGTGAAACAAGATTGATTATATGTCAATAGTTGTTAAAGTTAAATGATAGGTACCTGACAGTTAATTTTACTATTCTATCTATTTTTGCATATACTTGACATTTTTTTACAATAAAAGTGTTTTTAAGAGAAAATTAGAGACAGTAAAAATAAGACAAAAATAAATGAAACTTATAAACAAATATGCAATAGAATGACCAAACAAAAACCTCAGTTTTTGAAATGATCAACAAAACTGACAAACATAGGTCAGATAGGTCAAGCAAAAATAGAAAAGATAGAAAAGCAGCCGAAACCGGTTTGGCTCAGTGGATAGAGCGTTGGCCTGCGGACTCAAGGTCCCAGGTTCGATTCCGGTCAAGAGCATGTACCTTGGTTTCGGGCACATCCCCAGTATGTGCAGGAGGCAGCTGATAGATGTTTCTCTCTCATTGATGTTTCTAACTCTCTATCCCTCTCTCTTCCTCTCTGTAAAAAATCAATAAAATATAATAAAAAAAGAGAAAAGATAGAAAAGCAGTATAATTAATGAAAATGAAGATTATCTATAGATGTGCAGATGTAAAAATGAGTAACAAGAGGATATATGAACAACTTTAAATCAATAAATTTGAAAAGTTCATAAAACTGACAAATTCTTAAAAAATACACTTAATAAAAGTCACCGAAAAGGAAACTTAAATATCCTATAAACATTAAAAAAAAAACAATTGAGACGGTAATAAAAAATCCTCCCACAAAGAAAACTAAGTGCTTCTAAGTCTTCACCTATAAGTTTTATCAATCAAGGAACAAATAGTTTTACTATTATACAAGCTATTCTTAAACAGAGAAAAGAAGGAACATTCTCCCAATTAAATTTATGAGACTAACAAAACTGGATGCCAAAACCTGAGAGGGATATTATAATAAAGAAAATATCACTCAAAAAATATGTTCTATCTAAAGTATTAGCAAACCAAATCCAGCAATATATAAAACTAGAGGCCTGGTGCATGGATTCATGCACAGTGGGGTCCTTCAGCCTGGCCTGTATCCTCTCACAATCTGGGACCCCTCAAGGGATGTCGGATAGCCAGTTTTGACCCAATCCCCGCAGGCCCGATCCAGACAGGAGTGAACCCAATCCTGTGTGTTGAACGTCTGTCCCCTGGTGGTCAGTGTGCATCAAAGTGACCAGTCGACTGGTCGTTTGGTTACTTAGGCTTTTATATATATAGATGGTAATATGTCATGTCCAAGTAGGTTTATTCCAGAAATCAAAAGTTTGTTTAACATTAGAAAATTAATTACTGTAAGTCACTACATTAACAGATTAAAGATAAAAATGGCATGATTTATTCAATAGATACAAGAAGAATTTTATGAAACTCAACATCTATTCAATATAAAAACTGTTAGCAAAACAGGAATAGAATCAGATAACTTTGGCCTGATAAAGGGTATTTACCTCTGTTAAATATCTTTTTAATGCTGAATTATTGAAAGCATTCTATTTGAAATTAGGAATAAGAAAGGATGTTCCTCATGCTCCTATTCAACATTATACTGGAGATCACAGTTAGAGCAAGGAGAAAAACAAAAGGTATGATTGGAGAGACTGAAACAAAAATCCTACATAATAAAAAGGTAATATGCAAATTGCATCACTTCGCCACGCCCACGATTGGGCCGGCTGGAGGCGCGGGGGGCGGGACTCAGGGTGGCCGATTGGCTGGCGGTAGGAGCGGGGACTCACGAGTCCCCGCCCCCCGCTCCTCCCACCAGCCTAAATGGCCAACGCTGCAGAAGGACCCATGCGGCCCGCGGAAGACGCTGGTGGCGGAACTCGGGGTGGCCGATTGCGTGGCTGCTGGCACCAGTTTTCCGCCGGCACCAGTTTTCCTCTGGCCACCCCCCATCGGAGAGCCTCCCGATCGAAGTTCCTCTCGGGGTGGCCAATCGCGCTGGCAGGAGGCGCTCTGATCGGCGGGTGGCCAGAGGAAAACTGCTGCTGGCGGAAAACTGGTGCCAGCAGCCAGGTGAAAGTCTATGGCACGAAACTTCATGCAACGGGCTTCGAGTATTCAAATAAGATATGATTGTGAAGGTAAAAAATTAAAAGGAAATCTAAAGATAAATCATTAAGAGAGTTAGCAATTTTATTCTGAATCAACAATTATATTTCTACTATTGAACCAGTACACGGATTCATGAACATTGAAAGGAAATTAATTAGAAGGTGGCCGGTGGAGCGTGACTGGACAAGACTGGCTGGACAAGCCCTGGAGCCAACCTCCCATGGTCCCTCCCCAGCCAGCCACACCTGAGGCAGCTCCACGGCTGGAAGGGCATCTGCAGAGTGAGCTGGGTCCCTTTGGCAGGTGAGGTCCCTCAGCCTGGCCTGCGGGGATCGGGCCTAAACCAGTTCTCCGACATCCCCTGAGGGGTCCTGGAGCATGAGAGGCTCCCTCCTCTCTGGTTCCGGGGTGCATCACCCAAGAACCGCTGCTGCCAAGTCACCACAGCTAGGCAGCTCCTGCGTTGAGCATCTGTCCCCTGGTGGTCAGTGTGTGTCATACCTACTGGCCAGTTGGATGGTTGGACGGTCACTTAGCCTTTTATATACAGAGAGATTATTCAATTAAGAGTTATAAAATTAAAATTTAAAAAGATACTATTTACAATGGTGTAAAAATATAATGTGTCCAGTACTACATCTAAGCCTTTATTGGATGTAAATATATAATTTTTTAAAATCTAAATAAATAAAGAACAATGCCACATTCACAGAACGACTCTAAGTGAAAAAATATCAATTCCCTCCTAATGGATCTATAGGTTCCAGGCAATCTCAATGAAAAGCCCAATGAAAAACAATTGAATGGGTAATCAAAAATCTTCCTACAGAGAAAACTAAGTGTTTCCCACAAACAAAACATATGGGGGTTTTATTAGGGGAAATTTATAAGAGTAATTAAGATCAAACTAAGATTGGGAAGAGATGGGACTTGTCCTACCAGAATTTTTACAAATCCATATCCATTAGAACAGCAAGATATTAGTGGATAGCCCTAGCTGGTTTGCTTAGTGGTTAGAGCATTGGCGCATGGGCTGAAGGGTCATGGTTTCAATTCTGGTCAAGGGCACATACCTTGGTTGCAGGCTTAGTCCCGGGGGCCTGGTTGGGGAGTCAGCAGGAAGCAACCAATCCATGTGTCTCTCTCACATCGATGTTTCTCTCTCTGTGTCTCTCTCCCTCTCTTCCACTCTCTCTAAAAATCAATTGAAAAAATATCCTCAGGTGAGGATTAGCAACAACAGACATTAGTTGATAGAAGAAAAGTTGACCAATGCAACAGAATAGGGTCTAGAAGCAGACCTAGAAATATATAGTTCTAGACATATGACAGAGGTGATATTGCAGAATCAGTGCAGAAAGAAGTGACTTCAATAAATCATGCTCGGCCCATTAGCTACCCATGTGGCTAAAGATAAAATTGAACTTTGTATTCAGACCATAAATAAATAATAATAAAAAATAATACAACAATAACAAATAAAAATCTTATTCTTGGAAAAGAGAACACATGTTTAAATGTTTCATAACTCAAAAGAGAAACCATAATGAAATTTTAAAATACTTAGATAAATATTACATATCAGTATTCACAAAAATTATATGCCAATATTATATACTAATCAGATATATCAAATATATACATATATTACATATTTAGTATATTTTTGGTATATATTTGGTATATATATTTGGTGTTTGTGTCATGTGTGTATATATGTGTGTGTGTGTGTGTGCATGCGTGCAAGCGTGCATTTGTATTTTGCAGAATGCAGAAATAACGCCCTGGAGAAAAATTTATAACCTAAAATGTGTACATTAGTAAAAAGAAGTCTAACAATTGAGAACCTAAACATCTAGCTCAAGAAGCTAGAATAGCAAATGTGATAGAAGCAGAGAGTGGCCGGGAAAGCTATGGAATTTTCCCAACATTTCACCCAGGGGCACGGAATATTAAGCCCACAGTGGGCATATTAGTTTCCTATAACTAGTTACCTGTGACAAATTACCACAAATTTGGTGGCTTAAAACAACAGAAATTTAGTCTCCCACAGGTCCAGAGACCAAAAGTCTGAAATTAAGGTGTAATTAATGTTAGTTCCTTCTGGAGGCTTTGACGGAGAATCCTTTCCATGCCTCTCTCATGGCTTCTGTTGGCTAAGGCAGGCCTTGGTGTTTTCTGATCTGTAGATGCATCACTATCTTTATATGGCTTTTCTTCTGTGTCTCTGTGTGTCTCTAATCTTCCTCAACTTTCTCTAATAAGGATACCACTCTGGACTTAAGGCCACCCTAAATCCAGGACAATATCATTTTAAGATCCTTAAATTAATTATATCTGCAAAGGTCCTATTTCCAAATAAGGTTACATTCACAGTTACCTGAGGTTAGGACTCAGACATATTTTGGGGCCACAATTCAATCCACTATAGTGGGTTAGAAAGGGCAATAAACATGAAGAATAAAACTACTTTCTGCTTATACCCCACTGAGTCCAGCTCATTCAAGAAACCAGTTAGAAGAGCTATAAGTATTAAAAAGGTAGAGACATAATGTCATTTATTGCAGATGATATGATCATCTGTAACAAAAAACTCGAACAGAACATGACAAACTATTAAAACTAATAAAAATGTTCAGCCCTATTGCCAAATATATAAGATCAACTAAAAAAAAATCAATAGCATTTCTCTACCAACAATTACCAACTAGAAACTATATCAGAAAACAAGAAGCCATTCCCAATAACATCTAAAACTAAAAAGCACCAAGTAATAAACCTACCATAAAGGGCATAAAGCCCTAAGAAAAACAATATCTAAAATTTATTAAAGGATACAAAGTTGATCCGAATAAGAAAGAGATATATCCTATTCACTATGCATGATTTAAATGTTAAGGTTTGAATTTTGCCAAAATCAGTCTGCAAATTCTCTCTAGTTCAATAAAAAATTATACCAGAATTTTAAAAGACAAGAACAAAATTATACTTAAATTTATATCAAAGTACAAATTGAATAAAAACGTGGGACTCATTGTATGTATGTCAAAATACAACACAAAGACATGTATAGGGTTGGTACAGATATGGTGTGTTGCCAGAACAAATAACTAATGGAACTAGCATATTGTTTACCAAATGGTTTGGGAAAACTTATTCACCAAAGGAAGGAAAGCCAGGAGAATTCCTATGTCACACCATATTCGAATGGGACATCCAGGGATTAAGAAATGCAAAGTGAAAGATACAAGTGTAAGCTAAAAGAAGAAAAAGAATGAGAAAATCTTTGTGATGGTAAAAGGGAGTAAGAGAATGAAATTATAAAACAAAAGTATTAACAGGTATGACAATATCAAAATTATATATTTCTATTAAATAAAAGCTATTTGCAATGTCTAAAACCAATGTAGATTTAACATAAAAAATGCACAATAAACAAATGAGCAAATGATAGGAAGCCAGTAAGAAAAAAAAAAAGATGGACAAAAGAATATGACCAGGCAATTCAATGAGGGAAAATGTCTGCATGTTTATGAATATATGAAGATATAATCCTACTAGAAATGTATTTGTGAACAACCATGAGATACAACAGTACACTTATCAGATTGACAAACATTAGAAAGTGGAATCATACCAAGAATTAGCAAAGATATGAACTCTCACACACTGCTGGTGGGAGCATAAAATGGAAGAGCTACTCATGAGTCCTCATTGGCACTATCTTTATATCTTAGATATGACTCAGCAGTTCCATTTCTCATCAATATTCCATAGAAGCTCTTACACAGGTCGCCAAGGGCACATGTGTGAGGATGTCTGTCATAGGGTTGCTTGTACAAGCAGATTTCCTCAGGATGCCTTCACTGAAAGTAATGAGGCTCATTACCTCCCCTTCTCCACACATAAATAACTTCTGTCTGTGTCCCTCTTTCTGTCAATAACATCACCATCATCCCTTTACTCAAGCTAGAAACTGCTTGCCTGACTATTAATCATCTCATTTATTTCTGCTTTCACTCTCCTCTTCCAGGTCAGCACATCTCATGGGCCAGATGATGGCCTCTAATGTCCCCTTGCAAAGGGCACCAAGAACGTTTTGGGCCTTCAAGCACGTTGCCAGGGCACTCTTGAGTGTCCTCTTTGCCACCTGTCCTCCCATCTCAGCTTTAACATCACTCTCTTGTAAAAGCTTCCATGGCTAAGTGTGTCTGGTTCTTTTCCATCTGACTTATTTCACTTAGCATGATACTCTCAAGATTCATCCCTGTTGTGGCAAATGGCAATATTTCATCTTTTTTACGGCTGAGCAGTATTTCATTGTATATTTGTATCACATTTTCTTTATCCAATTGTCTATTGATGGATACTTAGGTTGTTCCCATATCTTGGCTATTGTGAACAATGCTGCAATGAATATCGGGGTACATGTATCTTTATGAATAAGTGTTTTCAAATTTTGGGGGTAGACACCTAGAAGATGGGTTGCTGGGTCATGTGGTGGCTCTATTCTTAATTTTTGAGGAACCTGCATACTATTTTCAGTAGTGATTGTACCAATTTACATTCCTACCCACAGCATTTAAGACTTCCCTTTGCTCCACATCCTCTCCAACATTTGTTATTTCTTGTCGTATTAACAATAGCCATTCTAACAGGTGTGAGATGGTATCTCATTGTGGTTTTGATTTGCATTTTCCTTATAACTAGTGATGTTGAGCATTGTTTCATAGATTCTTTGGCCATCTGTATGTCTTCCTTAGAAAAGTCTATTCAAGTTCTCTGCTCAATATTTCATTGGGTTGTTCTGTTGTTGTTGAGTTTTATGAGTTCTTTATATGTTTTGAATAGTAGCCCTTTATTAGAGGTATTGTTTGCAAATATCTTCTCTCACTTGGTTGATTGCCTTTTTGTTTTGTTGATGGTTTCTTTGGCTGTGCAAAAACTTTTTAATTTGGTGTAGTCCCATTCATTTATTTTTGCTTTTAACAACCAGCCAATGAGAAGCCACCAGAACTTAGCCAATGAGAAGCAACCAGAACCCCAAACTCTCCCTCACCTCCAATGGACTTTAGCTCATAATCACCCCCTCCCAACTTCCTCCATTTTCTCTATAAGAATAATGTTCCTCTCCTTTGTCCTCTGGACTTGCCTGTGAATTACCATAGTTTGCATGCCTCAGACTACAATTTCTCTGCTATTCCTGAATAAACCCATTTTATTGATAAAATAACTGGCTATTATATTTTTAGGGTTGACAAGAAATAGGCACATAACCCAAATCTGTTCATCATGAAGCACTACTACTCTGGACCTAGGGATTGGACCCAAGTCTAACTCCAGACCTGCCAGCTATTTAATACCTACCATAATGTCCTATCCAGAGTTAGTGATCAATAAATATTTGAGGAAGCCTCAACATCCTCAGTGATAGCCTTTTTTTCCCCCAAGAAAATATTTAGTGTTTTACTAATAAATATTCCCATTCTTGCTTTTAAGTATTAGAAAACTCAAATAAATCTCTTGACTCTTAAGCAAATATTGCCTTGAGAAATTTTAAAAATTTTCACTGTTTTAACTTGCCATATTAAGTTTACTTTCCTTTTTCCTCAATTAAAATTCATTGAGGGCAGAGAACAGGTTTATGATTTTGTACATCCCACATAGCAACCCAACAGAACAGGCATTTAATAGATGCTTGCTTTGATTTCTGGTTCCACGGCACCCTACCATTCTTTGTTCAGTTTTGTCACTTTCACAATATTGAATTTACCTCACCAGCTATTTCTTGACATATACAACATTTAAAAATATATATTTTAATATTTTAAAAAGTGATGCTATCTTGAAAATAATGATAAGTGAAAAGAAAGCAACTTACTAAAATAGATGCTTAATATAGCATGTTAAAACACAGAATAAAAAAATACTGGAACATGCCCTAACTCAGTGGTCGGCAAACTGCAGCTCGCGAGCCACATGTGGCTCTTTGGCCCCTTGAGTGTGGCTCTTCCACAAAATACCAGGTGCGGGCGCGCACGTACAGTGCGATTGAAACTTCGTGGCCCAGGCGCAGAAGTCGGTTTTCGGCTCTCAAAAGAAATTTCAATCCTTGTACTATTGATATTTGGCTCTGTTGACTAATGAGTTTCCTGACCACTGCCCTAACCGGTTTGGCTCAGTGGATAGAGCGTCAGCCTACGGACTGAAGGGTCCCAGGTTCAATTCCAGTCAAGGGCATGTACCTTGGTTGCAGGCACATCCCCAGTATGTGCAGGAGGCAGCTGATCAATGTTTCTCTCTCATTGATGTTTCTAACTCTCTATCCCTCTCCCTTCTTCTCTGTAAAAAATCAATAAAATATATTTTAAAAAATACTGGAACAAACATCTATGGGTAGTAAAAGTATATATAACATGATCAGGAATAAAACACATCAACTTCAGGAGTGAGGGAGGGTAATGGGATTAGGGGCCAGTGACTTCTTATTTCATAATAAAGAAAAGAAAACAATCAAAAATGGTCTGAAGGAACTATGGCAAAATGTTAACATTTTAAACTTTGGCTGGTGGGTTTTAATATGTTAACACTTTTTTTTTTCTAAACGAATGTTTTAATTGTTTCAAACTGGGAGGCCAAAAATAAAATTTGGTCACAGAGACAAATCTACCTCTCGCCATGCCCAGGCTGCATTTTGCCTGTATGATCAAATGTAACAAAACAAGGAGTTTCTTGATTTTAAATGACAAAGCAGCAAATGTCTTCCCATTATGAAAAGCAGCCATACACCTAGAGGGCACGGAAGAAAATCAAGGCCCTTTTCTAGCAGTGAGGGCTGCCCTAATATTTCATAGCATACCCCCAAAAGCTTTCAAGAACCATTTACATTTATTTAAATCTTTCATTTAAAACCACAACCTCCCTGAATTCCTAATTCTGACTGCTTCCACTTGGTTCACTTCACTTTCCTTTGCAACATAATTTTAAAACATTACCATCTGATGGCCTTACAATTATCATGCAAGTCAGTAAGAAAATGAGATGAATAACTCCCCCTTTAAACAAGGGCAAAAGCATGAACCAGTAACTCTCAACGGTAAAACAACTGGTTAATTAGCCCAAAAAATAAATTTAATTAAACCATCAAGATGTTCTTTAAACAATTTATTGGCAAATATTAAAAAGAAATGAATATCTGAAAGGTAATCAGAATGTGCTCTCGCCCTAATTGGTTTGGCTCAGTGGATAGAGCGTCAGCCTGCGGACTGAAGGGTCCCAGGTTTGATTCCGGTCAAGGGCATGTACCTTGGTTGTGGGCACATCCCCAGTAGGAGGTGTGCAGGAGGCAGCTAATCGATGTTTCTTTCTCATCAATGTTTCTAACTCTCTATCCCTCTCCCTTCCTTTCTGTAAAAAAATCAATAATATATATATTTTTTAAAATGTGCTCTCATAGAAAGCTGAAAATAATATCAGCTAATACAAACTTCCTGATCTTGAAGTGGGTTTTACCCCTTGCCCTAGTGATACCCCCTTCAGAAATGTCTCCTCCTAAAAAAAATTCAGGAGTCAAGACAGTCTCTTCAATAAATGGTGCTGGGAAATTTGGTCAGATACATGCAAAAAAATGAAATTAGATCACCAACTTACACAAAAACAAACTCAAAATGGCTAAAGAACTTAAATGTAAGCCGAGAAACCATAAAAATCCTAGGACTCCATAGGCAGCAAAATAGCAGACATTTGTCGTAGCAATATCTTTACCGACACAGCTCCGAGCAATGGAGACTAAGGAGAAAATAAACAAACGGGACTACATCAAAATAAAAAGCTTCTGCACAGCAAAAGAAACCATCAACAAAACAACAAGAAAGCCCACTGCATGGGAGAAAATATTTGCCAATGCTATTTCAGATAAGGGTTTAACCTCCAAATTTTACAGAGAACTCATACAACTTAACAAAAGGAAGGTAAATGATCCAATCAAAAAATGGGCAAAGGCCCTAACTGGTTTGGCTCGGTGGATAGAGCGTCAGCCTCAATGTTTCTAACTCTCTATCCCTTTCCCTTCCTCTCTGTAAAAAATCAATAAAATATATATTTTTAAAAATGGGCAAAGGACCTAAATAGACACCTTTCGAAAGAGGACATATAGAAGGCCCAGAGACATATGAAAACATGCTCAAAGTCACTAATCATCTGAGAGATGCAAATCAAAACAACATTGAGATACCATCTCACACCTGTCAGAATGGCTATCATCAATAAATCTACAAACGACAAGTGCTGGCGAGGATGTGGAGAAAAAGGAACTCTCGTGCACTGCTGGTGGGAATGCAGACTGGTGCAGCCACTGTGGAAGACAGTATGGAATTTCCTCAAAAAGTTAAAAATGAAACTCCCATTTGACCCAGTAATCCAACTTCTAGGACTATATCCAAAGAAACCACAAATACCAATCAGAAAGGATATATGCACCCCTATGTTCATAGCAGCACAATTTGCAATAGCTAAGATTTGGAAATAACCTAAGTGCCCATCAGCAGATGAGTGGATTAGAAAACTGTGGTACATCTACACAATCGAATACTACACCGCTATAAAAAAGAAGGAAATTTTACCATTTGCAACAGAATGGATGGAAATGGAGAGCATTATGCTAAGTGAAATAAGCCAGTCAGAGAAAGATAAATATCACATGATCTCACTCATATGTGGGATATAATGATCAACATAATTTGATGAACAAAAATAGATCCAGAGACAAATGGCAGGGATGTGGGTGGGTGGGTGGAGGGGGAGAGCAACCAAAGGACTTGTATGAATGCATATGAGCATAACCAATGGACACAGACACTGGGGTGGTGGGGGCTTGCCGGGGGTGGGAATGGCTGGGGGGGTGAGGGAGGCGGTATCAGCTGGGGAAAAAGGAGACATATGTAAAACTTTAGACAACAAATTTTTAAAAAGACACCCCCCTCAAAATTCATCAAATTACTATAACAAATGAACAAACTAAAACAAAGTATGAAGCCCAGTACTAGTAGAATTACTACAAAAGGTATCATATAACTTTGGATGTAATATTATGCCATCAACATGCTCATTTAAAAATACCCAGAAAAAAGAATCATGCTATACCATTAATTAAAATAAGTATCAGAATAGAAACCAAATATAATATAAGCTCAACATTGTTTAAAATTATACATATTAACCTAAAACTAAAACAAATTGCACTGAAACAGTACCTCTGGGTGGAAGGATTATTGACATTTTCAGAGTTTTAAAATATTTTCTAAGTTTTCTACATTAGATTACATTTTATAATCCAGGAAAGGGAATATCAAATAAACACAATCTGTAAAACAAAAAGAGAAGTCACTATTGCCCCCCCCAAAAAAAACACCAAACAAACATTTATGCAGGTGATTTCAAATCTAATTCACTGGAAACACAGGTCAGTGAGTCAGACATGCCATAGCTCCTCCAGTTGCCTTGTTAAACCTTCCCATGACCAGGAGTCACTGGGTTCTCTCCATCTCTTGCTAAGCAGTGAGGGAAGAGTGTTTGACCCATGCCCACTACCACGCCAGTGTTGGCTACCATATGGAGACAATTTCTAAAATCTCGCCTGGGTAGACTGAGGCATATGAAAATTCATTTTTCATCTGTTTCATATTCCTTCTTAAATCCCCATTCATTTTATTTATTTTATTGATTTTTTACAGAGAGGAAGGGAGAGGGATAGAGAGCTAGAAACACTGATGAATCATCAACCAGCTGCCTCCTGCACACCCCCTACCAGGGATGTGCCCACAGCCAATGTATATGCCCTTGACCGGAATCGAACCTGGGACCTTTCAGTCCGCAGACCGACGCTCTATCCATTGAGCCAAACCGGTTTCGGCAAATCCCCATTCATTTTAACGTGATCATTTGGACCCACCTTCCTGGAGACTGCTGAGATGGGAGTGACCACTCTACCCACTTGTGAGAGCCTGACAAGGTCTCACTCTGGCAGGGGTGGGGAACCTTTTTTCTGCCAAGGGCCATTTGGATATTTATAACATCGTCCGAGGGCCATACTAAATTATCAACTTTAAAATTAGCTGCTATATTTGATCAAACATTTAAGTCCCCCTTAATGCCTTGGCAGGGCCAAACCAGTTGATTTTGAGGGCTATATACAGCCCATAGACCCATCCCTGATGGCTACTCCAGCTCTGCTTTAAGGAAAATGATGATTTAGGTCTGAGAGTTTCATCTTCAGAAACATCAACTGGTGGCAGATGTGGTCAGTCAGACCACTTGACAGTTAAGACCCTCTTAAAACGGAACCCATGTCCAGCAAACATAGTCCCTTCGGTTGTCTCTGTCTACAGACAGTCATAGCCCCCAAAGAGCTTAAAACCAAACCAAACCAAACCAAACCAAACCAAACAAAACACGCTGAATTACTCATCGTGGAGGGGGTAGGGAATTAAACATGATAGACACTTTACCTTGATTTTAAGATATGAGGATATGAGAGAAACCTCTATTGCCAGGGTTCCAGGTTTGATTAAGGCAGGATTCCTGTCATTACTGGTTTGTCTTGAGAGATAAATGTATTAGCCAAATTCCTACATACAAAGAGCTTCTCAACTGGTGTGCCAAATATATAAAGGGGAAAAAGATTTGGTATTTGGTTACAGAGTTAATAATCTAACTGGGGGAGGGTAGTAGTCCGGGATAGGAGTTAAGGAAAGGATAGTCTAGGGAGTAGAATTGGGGGCGGGGAGGGGGTGGCTAGAGAGAATGATATAGGGGTTAGCAAACATGTTCTTAAAGAACCAGAGTGTAAATATTTTAGTCTTTGTGGGCTAAGAGATAAAAATGTAGGCTATTGGGTAAATACTCATAAAACTATTTAAAATGTAATCATTAAAAAATGTACAAACCATTCTTCTCTCAAAGGGCCATTAATAAAACAGGCTGGTCTTGGCCCTTGTGGACCCCTAGTTAGGACAATAGATAAAGCCCTCTCCTTCCCCCCCCCACCCCCACTAAGACGCTAAGAGTTGGGGACCCTTAGTACCAGATATCTCCATGGGATTTTAATATAAATCATTTTTTCTATAAAATTGGAAAAATACCTGGTATCCCTAATTACCCAACACAATTGTTTTCAAAGATCCAAGAGGAAACAAATGTGAAGGAACTACAAACAATTTAAGATTTCTATAGCAACACAAAGTATCCTCATTGTGATCACTGCTCTTGGGGAAATTTACAACTAAGTTCCCTCACAAGAAACCTGACATTGCTTATCTCAACTGGGTAAGGCCACAAAGGATGCAAATACAGTCTCGATCCTCAGATTTAAGACTCAGAGAAAGGTGAGTTTCATAAATGGTGCATTTCATGAAGGTGACACGGGGGAGATGGCATTGCATCCCCACCTACACTGAGGAACAGAGATGGGGAACCTGGCTTGAGGCCTTGAGAACTTCCTTTTGTCCACGAACCCCACATATCCCCACCCCCATTTTTCTATGTGGTTTTTCTTAAAGTCGGCCCTGTATTTCAACTGTGCATCCAAAATACAAGACTGCACAAAACTTCCCAACATGGCAACTCAGTGTATAAATAATATCCAAAATGGCCCTTGGCCTACTAATACTTACACATGGTAGGCACTAAACCCATGTGTTCAGTTTAACTCGGCTGACTCTTTGCTTCGTGGAAACACTACAAGCACGGACTAGATGAAATCACGTTTTGTTCGATTTCCAAGATTATTGAAAAGGAAAAAAACAACAAAAATATTGCTGTTCATTTTGATAAAATTGAAAATTTTTCTCCAGAGCTAAACATTCGTCAATGCTAATAATCCCACAAAATTTTTCAGATGAAATGTTTTCTTGTGGTTTTTCCTCTAGTTGAAATGACACAATATAACTAATAACTAAGTACATGGCAAGTACTCTCCAGTAAGTTCATGCCCTATCTTGAAAAAAATATAATACTTGGTGTATTTGTCAGCTTCTGTCTAGAAGCAGAATTCTTGCTTCATGCCTTTTAGTTCCAGATGTAATAAGCATTAAAGGGTATTTTATAAAACAAAACAAATAAATAAAAACCCCACCCACGTTAAGTGAACAAAATGGAGAGCTTGGCCATGAAAACAACCCCCCCCTCCCCGAATATACACATAACTGGATTTGTTGTTAGCATTTCTTAATTATTCTTTCTTATTCCTTAGGTTTCATTTTCCATTTATTTTTTCTTCCGTACTTACAGATGCCCAAATTTCATAAACTGCAGCAATAGCCACCTTGTTTTCAATGACCCATAAATTTGCTATCAATCTGATGTTTCCTTCCCTCTAAATTGGCACAAACTCCTGTTTTTCCATACTGATTTGCGTAGGCTACAACTTTCATTCTGGTAGAAAAGCAGACAGACGTTTGGAATCACTCTTGCAAAATCTCTGACTTAACGCCATTTCAGAAGTGAGAAGTCATGTGAAGACATTGGATTCGCTTGTCATCAGCCCTCCGTCATTGGATTTCTGCATCATACAAACGATTCCGTCCTCATAACCACCTACAGAATGTGCACGTATCGCTTGCTCAGTGTTTATTCCCGCTTGTGGAAAATAAATGATCAAGATGAATTTGAATATTTGACACGTCCTCCATTTCAAAAAATAAAAGGATCAATTTGAAGCCCTTCATTACTGTTCCTATAAGGAGCAGAATGGAAATTGAATGTGCTACCAACAATGAAAAGAAGTTTTCCCTTAGAATGCCCTGATTTAAATAGAGGGTATAAGTAGACACAATTGGAAGCACCTACATTTTTATTTTTAAATGAAAACTTTTAAGGATTCAGACTGTGGATTTTACCCTCAGCCACTGAGGGACTACTTAACAGGAAAAGCATAGGTACTGTGTTAGGAAAACAAGAAAGGAAGGAAGGAAGGAAGGAAGGAAGGAAGGAAGGAAGGAAGGAAGGAAGGGAGGGAGGGAGGGAGGGAGGGAGGGAGGGAGGGAGGGAGGGAGGGAGGGAGGGAGGGAGGGAGGGAGGGAGGGAGGGAGGGAGGGAGGGAGGGAAGAGAGAAGAGGAGAAGTAGGGAAGAGGGAAGGAGAGGATGGAGGAAAAAGGAAGGGGAAGAGTAAGAAGGGAGGGGAAAGGGAAGGAGTGGAGGAACTGTTTAAGATAAAGTTGCTGCCTATATATTAGGAATATAAAAAAAGATAGAGATATGTACACTAATTGAAGAAAACTTTATAGACATGCCAGATGAGGATGGCTACATCTAAAAATTTAAACCTAATCAAGTCAAATCCTAATTTCATTTTAGCAAATTGTATAGAAAAAGAGACAATATTATTAAATTACTTAGGCTGTGAAAACCTGGGTCATTACTTGAATCAATCAATCTGAAATGTGCACAGATGTATTTAAAATTATAAATATGTATTTAGACCAGGTGTGTGTAGGGAGGTGGTCAGACCCGGAGTGGACAGGTCTCCAAATGGCAGTGCCCCTCCCACTGCAGGAGAGAAGGAAAGAACAGGGTTTTAATTTTTCTTACAGCACCCTGCCCTCGGATTTTCCCTGGGGCTAGAGTGCCCACATTTAATAGCATTAACTTTCGAGAGAAAGGGGAAAAAAACTATTCAGGGATTAATGGAAAATGGTGGGGGGCTGGAAATGATGGATTCATTTTCACTCCAGAATGAAAATCTGACGCATTCACTCACAAAAGGAGATGATTTCACACCTTCATCACTGTGATTTCTTTCTGGGTGTGTTGTGGCCCTTTTTCTTCACACATGTGTGAATGCAGAATAGAGAAAGGCATGTTTGTTTGGGAGATATCACTATACAGAAACACTGGGCATCCCCCCAGCCTCTGATTTCCGCATTTCTTGCTCTGACAATGCTTCACTTTGCTGGGGACAAAAGCACCTTCTTGTTGACCCACAGGAAAAACAAACAGTCTGTTAACTGAAATACCACATTGAAGGATTAAGCCTGTTAGCAATGAATTTGTAAAATTATTTTTCTTATTCCTCTGATGTTTCTGAATTTATAATATAATTCTATTAAACAATACTTCGTTAAAGAAGCAGGATGATAAATAGAATCTCCCAGTAAAATACATATATATATATATCAATCTCAGACTGGGAGAGACAAGGAGGATTACTAAATACCTCAGCAGGAAACAAATACAGTTATGTTCTGAATACTAGTTTAGAATTGTACGTATTTGGTTAGAAAAATTTTGGCTTAGATAAATATATTCTGAAATCAAAGGACTGTCAAAAGGCAGGAGGTTGGGGAGCCAAGTGGCCGTATTTCAGGGCTTAGGACGGGCATCGCAGCCTCTGACGACAGAGAGTCTGAGACAACCTTTCTCCCGCACCTGCTGCAGCCTTTGTCAGCCGCCGCTGGAACCTCAGCTCCAGCTGTCACCCTCGTGCTCGCCTCATAAATCCACATCCACCCTTTCTGTTTGTTTGCCGGGTTTGTTTTGTTTTAGGAAGTCGGGAGGTGGGAGGAAGGTTAGAAAAACAGCTTTGGTTTTTGAGTTTTTGATTGCTGTCCATAAGCTCCTGGGTGGGCAGAATGGTCATCATTCAACAAATCTTTTGGAGGCACGGACTGTGCTGGGGTAGGTCAGACATAGATGTGGGAGGAAAGGGAGTCCCTCACGTCTGGGGGATTGTAGTCTACCCTAAAACCGCCCTGACTGAAAAATAATTTTGTCTTCAGCACTGTATCTGTTTTAAGGAAGAAAGAGCTGTTTCCCCACAAATTGCACATGTCAGAACATAATAGTGATTAGTAATCTTTTGCCTTTGATTTTATTTATCTTTTCCATACAAAATGTAAATTTGTGTGAAAACTAAATAAAATAATATTTTCAAAAATTAAAATTGAACAAAAATGAAACCGGTTTCTGGAAAAGGTGATATTTAGGCAGCCACAAACTCACTGGTCTGTGATTGAAAAGTAAAACACCTCCTGAAATTACCAAATGAAGGTGTGATGAGAAGTTTCTGGCAAATGTGTCCAAACAAAGTCAGGATTCTCAATTATACTTCATTTAAACTGACATTCTAATACTGTATTTTGTTTAATGATCATATATTTTTTCACTCTTCAATGTTTAAAACAAATTTAATAATTTAGGGTTGTTTCTGCATCCTCTGCCACCCATTTTTATTGTTTTGGAAAAGGAAAATATGATCCTAAAAATGTACATGGTTTTCTTCCTCAATATTCTAAACTCTCCTGGCGAACATGTACTCTCAAATGCATACATACACAGGTATAACTTCTCACGGGGTATGACAGGTTCTCTATCTTGTCATGCCACCTCTGGGCTTTATTATGCGCTGTAAAATAATTCTGTTAACAATGCTGAAAGACAGCGACTGTGTATAACGTTTTTTTAGTTTCTAAACTGAGTTGGATTTAGGTTTGTAAATATTTGAGGCAAATAACTTTAATCACAAACTGAGCATGGTGGAGAATTTTTAGAAACTAAAGGCAATTAAAAACTGCATATACATAAAAAAGTTATTTAGGGAGAAATTCCTAGCTAGGCTTTCTGACACTTGCAATGATTTTTTAAAAGGGCAATGTGGTGTTTTAAAATTTTAATTCAGTTAAAGAAAACTCAACCCCAAAAAGCTGCTCTATTGCATGAAAACCTCATGAGGCAAGCTTCAGTCCTGGGCAAACAAAAGCAGCTGCATTTATAAACCCTTGAAAAAAGGGTTTATAATGCAAACGCTGCTGTGACCTTAACTCCAGAGGTGCAAACAGGCAGCTGTAATAGGAAAATTATGCATTAAAACAGAATGGGGTTCACAGAATGTTTTAAGATTTCTATTTGATCATGTTTTGTAGCTTTTCCAGTTTCAAATAATAAACTTACGTAGTTGAATGAGAAGGAAGCCTCTGTTTCCTCAAAACACTTAAAATGGGTGAATTGTATGACATGCAAATTATATCTCAATAAAGGTGCTTAAAAACAATTTTTATTGGGGACAAAAAAGGAATTTGAGAGGGTGAGAGGGGCATCTTGCCATTGATTAGTGAATAAGTACTGCTTGGCTAGCAGGGATTTTCAAGCTCCAGCATAACTCACAAAATAGTTCTAACATTTGCAAGTGTTAAATGATATGAGCTGCATTCTGAAAGCAAAGAAACACACATTTTAAACCTGGTGTAATAATTTGTATTTGATATGATTTTTAAAAGGTAGATTCATTTTGGCATAATTTTCTAAAGTGCTAAGTGGAAACATAAGAATAGTATATCTGAATCTTTTTTTAAAAAGGGGAAAGGAAGGAAGAAAGGAAAAGAAGGAAGAGAGGAAAAAAGTATTGCAAGAGAGAAAATGCAAGAAATGGCATTGTCTTAAAAAATGAAGCAAACTACATAAATTTAAAAAAATAAGGAAGTAAAGATTTAAGACAGTTAAAGACAGGAGGTGAGAGGATATTTTCAATGCAACTTCTAATATTTCAATATTATAAGAAAATAAAATTTAAGACATTAGAAAATGATCTAAGATTAAAGACTAATCCAAATCAAAGTAGAGGATTTCATTCTGTTAGAATCTGGAAAAAAGGGAGAAGTAGAAAGGAAGTTTTCATTTATATTAGTAAAAATTAAAATCTAGTTCAGAAGATTAATATTGGTATACTATTTTGTAGACAGCCAAAGCCAAACTTTCAGAATTGTCTGTGGGTCAAACTATTTTCACCAGAATTTGCTGAACTGCATCTTCATTTGAGGAAGATGAAGCTCATATAGAAGGAATCCTGGGGCTTCCACTCAGGGCTTTCCTTAATGTTCAAAAGAGAGATAAGCATCTGGACAAGACAATAATAAAGAGATGCTAACTCCTTATTTATTTCATTTACATAAGGAAAATCAAACATGTTTTTAGTTTTTGCTTTTGTTCTTTGGAAGTGAGGCAGGACTGTGACAGTCACAAAGATCCTGGAGCAGGACCAATACAAAGCAGTGTAATATTTAGGCAAGCAGGTGGAAATTTCTAGAAGTGGGTAGTTGTGACTTGCTTTATTGGGAATGAAGGTGATTTTTCATTTATATGGGGTAAAATTGGTACAAATTGCCCTGATACAGGCACAGTGAGACTTTGGTCCTCCCTAAAAATACCTTCTCATATCCATATGATGACCCTGGGACTCCTGAATGGGGGATGGTAGCTACTTTGAAAGGTTTCTGTAGAGCCCATGGATGGAGATTTTGTGCGTGGTTTAACTGGGGTGGTATTCAGGATTGCCTGCATTTGTGCAGCTTGTGGGTGGTATTGTGTCAATAACCTTGGGCCCATTAATCTTGCTGAAACAGCGCAGAAGTCTACCCTGTCCCTGCGGCAGGGGAAGGGTACCATCGGAGTACTACTAATGTCCTAATCAAGTCAGCCTCTGAGATCTGAACCCTAACCTATTTGACACCCTGGGCATACTGCTGTTTTCCATTAGAACTTCTCTTCAGATCCAAAGATAAGGCTATCCCATGAATCTGGGCTTCCTGCTACCTCCATCTTACTCTGCCTGAAATGAATAACTAAATTTTCAGGTTTATATAATATCCTTAGTAATATCTATGTCTGGCAAGAGAAGATTAAGCTTACTTTCTGACAAAAGAAAAGAAAAAGGACGGGTATGAAAAGAAGGAAGACATACAGCAACATTTCACATCTGAACATCTGTGATGTGCATGGGATAATGAAAGTGAAGTTGGTAATGGGGCCGCTGTCTAGTCAGGAACATACCTGACCAGTTATTCAGTCACTTTAAAAATAAAAGTCAGGGGTTACGTGCAATGTGGAAGCACAGCTCAGGTTCTGAACAAAATTTTCCTAGGGGTGGACAGACTTCCAGCCCTGAAACAGATCCTCTTATTTTAAACACACTATTTCTTTTTCATGTTGGTTTTATGAAAGATCTAAACACCCCTTTCCTGCCTTTTTCTTGAGTAAAAGCTGAAAATGAAAAATAAAAAGATTCTACAGGTGCCATATATCTAAGAGAAATACTAACACTGAAAGGGAGTGCACGTTTCCACTTTTATTGCTTTCTCTCAGGCCTTAAGACAGGGACGATTTTAAAGGATCTTATTTCTCCGCTCTGGCTTACATCTGGAACCTTGGGTCTGCAGGAGAAAGGTGGGCAGCCCTGCCTCGCCTGTGTGAATGGGAAGTGAGTCTGCTTTGCTTTAACAGTTTCACTGTTAACACGTTCCCCTTTCAATCTGAAATGTGGTTCTCTCTTAGAATAAGCTCAACTTATTCAAAAGGGGGCAAAGCTATAAAAACCTTCGGCACAACAAGGGGCACAGTGCAGGAGTTGGATCTAGAGAAGAGGTGTGGGGAAAGGAAGGAATGGGTGAATGGAACGTGTGTGTCCCACGACAACTGCTGAAGATGGACCAGAACCAGAATGGTCAGAGATGATGCTTGTGATAGGGCTCGGTCAGGGACCATGAGAAGAGATTTCAGATCTCATGAGGACAGGAAAAGCACAGGTCTGTGGCAAAATTCTGCCAAAAATAAATGTTCCTGAACCCCAAATATAAACTCGTCCCTTGAACACCAGTACCTGTCCCTACAGGGCTGGTAACAAGTGATGGGCAAGCTCCCTTCAAATCTATAAAACAGTAAAGTCCTTCTACAAATGACTTGGGGTCCAAGGCAGACATGGGATAAAACTGCGAGCTGCTTACAATTACATGTCAATTACAGGTTCCTCCAAATGACAAATTATATAGAGTTTGGAAGATATAACCAACACATGGTGTTAAAAATGTAAATATTCAACAGATGATTCACATCATCTCAGAGCCGGGATCTCTGCTGCCTTTGCAGAGACAAGATTTTATGCTGCTTGGGTTGAGCACAAGAAGTACAGTGATGCCCTGGCCAGTGTGTTCAGTGGTTAGAGCATCAGCCCAGGAACCCAAGGGTCGAGAGTTCAGTTCCCCATCAAGGGTATATGCCTCGGTTGAGGTGCATGTGGGAGGCAACCAATTGATGTGTCTCTCTCACATTGAAGTTTCTCTCTCTATTTCTCTCTCTCTTTCTCCCTCCATCCCTCCCTTCCACTCTCTCTAAAAAACAATGGAAAAAATATCCTCAGGTGAGGATTGAAGGAAAAAAGAAGTACAGTGATATAAAAACAGAACAAGGACTGACACTTGCAGAAACACCTCCCAAGCATGTAGATGCATATAAAGGATGTAGCAGCACAAATTGTAGCCTTCACTCCAGCTGCAGTTTTATAATCTCAATGCTCACGTGTTCCCTCTATAATGCATTTTTAAACTAGCAATATTGAAAAGTTGAAGTTCCAAGTGGACTGCAGGAAGAGATTCCCGTGGTTTCCTACCAGAATGGCTCAGGAGAAACATAAAAGCTACATGAAATTTTAAATGCAATTATTTTAGATTAGAATGTTTGGATGGAAGGATCTGGAGGGTATTGTTTTTGATAAGACGGTCCCACTTGACAAGAGCTGTCACCACTCTGGGGCTCTCTGTTGTCAGCTAAGATGAAAGGCTATCAGAAAGAATTAACATCAGCTTTTAAATAGTTTGAAAATGTCAGAGAGGTCAAAGAAGGTGTATTTCTTTATATGGCATATTTACCTGAGCTTTTGGTAACACTGTGTTTTTACTTTTCATTCAAGTTAGTCTAAAATCATGGTAATTGATCACAGGCTAATGACAGCTGACAAGGAAACACTATGATTGGCTGAGGTCTGTGTCAATCATAGCTGCTTTGAGTATAAGCAGAGCACACTAGATCTTTTAATAGCAGTAATTGGCAACTATGGAAAAACCCTGCTAGGTCCCCTTTTGCATTTTCTGTAGCCATTTATTTGGTTTCCAGTTACATGGAAGCCAATTTAAAAGCTTTTATAACTCATACCTCACTAGTGGACCTATTATTCGTATGTTCTCCTGGGGAAGCTCAATAGCCATTGCAAAATTCAATTCACACACACACACACTACACAATGCTTCTCAACATTAAATGTAAATATTGGTTGTTTAAAAGAGAGAGAAAAGTAACTTGCACATTAAGTATTATGAACACCTTAGCAAATTCTTTTGAAAGACACCTCTGATTTAATATTATAAGGAAGTTTAGTTTCATTTTAGACATGAGGCCTGAAGCTGATTTTGCATTTCTAATGTGCATTCCTCCTTCTAAAGAGGTAAGTGATAAGTTAAAGCAAGTTCAGGTACTATTGTAGCAAGCTAATTCCCTTTCTCCACATACGACTCAGAGAGAAAGGTCAAGCTGGCTGTCACTTCTCTCTAACGGATGCTCAGAGTCTGTGTGCACTGAGCATGATATATTTAAAAGAAGCCAAGCACGCGTCCATTTTCTGCGTCAACTGTATTAATCATAAGCCCTCCGTCTTCAGCTGAAACGAAAGATCCAGGTGCAGAGGAGTTTGGACACAGCCTATGTGCAGAGAAGTTGTTTCTGCTCAAAACCAAACCCGTTTCTCCACCATTTTGAAATGTAAGTATCCCTCGCAAGTGGGAAAATGGGGCTCTAACCTCAGCTGTAATTTATATGATGGGCATCGAGCTGGCGACCACTGGGCAGCCGCCTCGTCAGCTCTGACAGTGAGGCGAAGGAAACAGCAAAGGGCAAATAAAAGGCACCGAATGTTGAAGACAAACACAAGATGTGAATTTTTCTACAAGAAGGTACTGAAATACACACTGGGACGATGCAGGTAAATGAGATTGTATGGCTAACCACAATACAAGGATTTGTATTCCAAATTAATTGTCCTCAACCATTTTTGAGTTATAGAGGATACAACATATTAAAAACATGAAAGACAATACCAAGAAAACTGGCCATCTACTTCAATGCTTTAAACTAGAAAGATAAATTTGTACAACTTACTTAAAGATTAATATATTATATGGAGGTGCCTGAAAATGTGTTTCTTTATTAAAATTTCTAGAAAAACAAATGCAATCATCTGAGCTGTTATTAGTCAAATGTATTGTCTTTGTTAGAACCTTTTTTTTCCAGGATAAAATCTTGGGGGGGGGGGGGAACCCTTATTTATAGCAAATCATCTTATAAAAGAATCTACCACAGGAAGGGCTCTAAAAATGATACCCTGCTTTAAATTTTTTAAATCTCACTCAAATCATTAGAAGTGACGTGTTTTCTGAGTAGAATAACAGTGCCTTCCTTCAGGTACCCAGATGCTACCCTGCCATTCATACAGTCTCACTTGGGTGTCATAAATAAAGCCCTTGCCATTTCTTTCGCCCCCACGGTGGGGCTGCCCGTGAACTTCGCTTGGCTCTGCACACTGGCCTGCAAGGCAATTGAGCCACTTCTTTCTAAGTCATTAACTAATGTTCAGGTACTGTCAGATCACTCACAACGGAAAATCCATGCAGCCCACAGGGCCTCCTTTTGCCTGGCAAATGAATTTGTTACTACTGGACACTAGCAGAGCTGTCTGGCATCTATACTTCAGTCAATAATGATCATCATCATAGTATTCCACATTTAGGGCAGTTCCCCGTAGCTGCATTCAGGCCGTCAGCGGCATGATCGCCATCACTGGCCACTGGTGCTCTTAAATGCCTGCTGGTGATTCTCTAACGAAATTAAATTCCCCCACATTCTGGGATTAGAAAATTCTATCCAATTACAAATACAAAGATGGAGAAGGTACAGGGGATCTTCTGTGAGCCAAGCACTGTGCCAGTTTCTTTATATTTTTTATGTACCTTTCAAAGAATCATAACCCTATAGAGTAGGGGTTAATTGTCATTCTCCATTTACAGATGGTGGTACTAAGGTTCAGAGACATTCAGTAATTCACCAAAGGTGCCACAGCTCATAACCACGGCAAGATGGCTAAGGATCTACCTCCCATATTTTATGCCTGAAATAGACTCCTCTTGATGAAAGTGGTTTTCAATTTTTAAAAGGCAAAATGAACTCTGCTGAATCTTTGAAGGCAAAGTGATGCCAGGTGTATGCATCACATCTTTGGTAACACCTGACTCTGTCATGGACCCCCATTCATTTTCCGTTGATTGCTTTCTGTAGTTCAGAAGATCGCATTTTCTGAACCTAGGATACTGGCCTAGGAAGTACACGAGGCATGAGGGTGATGGGACTATAACCTGTCACAGCTGACTACCGTGGATAATTTAGAGGATGCTTATGGGGGAAGAAAAAGGACATATTTTAAATCAGGTATACCCTAGTCCATGAAGACATTGACCAGTTCCATATCAATGGATGTTAAAAATGGGAAGCTAAGAAAAATTAAATATAAAAGCTATCTTATGAGAAGGTTCAAGACAAGGGCACCTTTAAAATTCTACCCAAAGCTATACAACAATTAATAAAAATGAGCAGCATGGGGAAAATAAAACTATAGGTCTGTAAAACTCTTGACATTTCTATCAATAGTTTTACATTTTGGAACTCAGATAGTCAATGCTCTTTCAATGGCTCATGATGAATGCCCTACAAAGTGTATTGAGTCCTCTGCTTCCCTTTCCCAGTGTATTTCCGCTTATGCCTGATGCTCAGGCTCAGGTGCAGACTGCAAGACTTTCCTGCCTCCTGCCTCACCTGGGCCTCCCACCAGGAATAGTCTGTACCATTTCTTCCCTACCAAACCCCACCCCACCCCACCCAGAAAACTGTCCCTGGTTCCCACACACTGTTTCCCTGAGAATCCACAACAGTCTCTCTCCGACAACTCAGTGCTTTATCACGTGACACCTTATAAAGTTTATTATTAGTTATTTCTCTGACTACTCTTATCATCAGGGCTACATTTCTTCTGTACCTCCAAAATACTAAGCACACCAACTGGGTTTAAAAATAATCATTATCCAATCAATTAATTTAACCTGTAAGCTGCCTTTAAAGTCCTAGAGCTACAATTGCATTCAATGGGTGGGAGCACCCAAGATATTGGGGGAAGGGTGCAGAAGAAGAATGCTTAGTTTTGGTTGCATCTTAAGAACAAAAGCATAAGTGTAATATAGTGCACATCTGTTTCTGGGGTTGAGATTTATAAATGAAAGCACTGATTGCAAGTGTCAAAGAAACATAAACATTGCTATTAGGGCAATAAATGAAAAACAAAACCAAAAGGCTTTGATGACATTTCCACTGGGTGGCTGTCAGTCACCAACCCCAACCTTCTTCACAAAATTTTTGTTTGGTTTAAAGTAAACATGCAGCTTCAGTAGCCATCAGGGTCGAAAGTGTAGGAGATGTTAGCAACAATGTCTCAACACTTAGGACAGCCTAACAATTTTTAAAAGTTGTCTTTGAATAAATAGTTCCTTTGTCTTTGAATAAATAGTTCCTTGTTTGAGTGAATATGAACTTATAGTGCTTTCCTACTCACGCAGTTAAGGTGAATGTACAGGTTTGTCCAACTTCCTGCATTTTGCTTTCTCTTTCCCAAGTTCATCATTGATCCCTTTCCCCTTGTGAAGGCAATGCCTTAGGAACCAAAGTTAGTAGATCTGCATCTTTATTAATTGTTCCTTTTTCAGCTCTTGGCAATATATTAAAAAACTATGCAAAGTGCTAGTCAAGAGATTTTAAAATTAGCTGAACATCTACACTAATAAAAGAGAAACATGCAAATTAACCATCACTCCGCTACGCCAACCCACGCCCACCAGCCAGTCAGAGAGAGTATGCAAATTACTCATCAAAGATGGCAGGTAAATTTGCATATGCAGGCAGGGCGGGCAGCGCCATGGCCTGCCCCTGGGGATCCGGGTCCATTGGGGGCCAGGGGAGGCCTGGCGGGCAGCGCCAGACACCGCTGGCAAGGTACCAGTCCATCAGGACCCTGGGAGGCAGGGTGGGCAGTGCCAGACGCCACCCGCAGGGTCTGGGTCCATTGCAGGCCCCAGGAGGGGTAACAGCCTGCCTAACCATGCCTGCACGGCCCTGGGAACATCGGAGCCCCAGGGAGGCAAGGCTGGCCTGCCTAGCCACTCCTGTGGGGCCCCAGGAACATCGCAGCCCAGGGGAGGCATGGCCGGCCCGCCTAGCCACTCCTGTGGGCCACCGGAAACATCGCAGGCATGGGGTTGCTGAAACCCAGACAGGGCCTCTGGCCACAGATTCACAGCTTCATGGAGACCGGCCACCTGGTGGCCATGTGGCTGGGCCACAGAGTGCCCAATTCAAGATGTGACACAGAGAGGAGGTGCGGGAGGAAATCCAGAGAATGGGATGTGGGGGTTCAAGACTCACTTCCTTTGGGCTTTGTCCTTCTTGGTCTTGGTTCTTTTCTTTCGGGCCTGGAGCCCAAGCACTGCAGGAGAGAGGGATGGATGAAGGCCGAATGTGGAAGAAGAGGCATGAGGCCCGACTGAGGGGCTGCCTGAGGGGCGCTCCAGGGCGAGTGCCACAGCTTTGGCAAAGCGGCTGGCCAGGAGGCGGGTGTTCCGAGCAGCGCCTCACCATCCCTCTATGAGGACACCCCACATAGGCGCTGCCTTCGCCAGCAGGCTCTGGGCAACATCTGCAAATGCTACTGCAACCTCTAACATTCTGGGCAAAGAACTGACCCTGTGCCCCTCTGGGTACCAGGCTTGCTGGGAGTGTGCTGTCACCAATGCCATAGATCAAAGGCAAAAACCTGGCGAGGCAGGGTGCACCAGAGGGGGCTCGGGCTGGGGCAGGGGACCGGTGGGCAGGGATCTGCCTCGTCTGTGGCGAGAGAGGTTCTGCAGTGGCCCCAAGACACAGGTGGGCCCGACCAGGGATCAACAGGCATGGAAGGACACCGGGGCGGAGGAACAATGACCCGCAGCCCTGAGACGGGGGTTGAGGGGCGGTGCCACCTCAGTGGAGGGGTGCCACACTGCAGAGTACCGGACTGACTGGCGTGATTCAGAGAAGCTCCCAGTGCTAACTGGCGTGTCCCAGTGCCTTCACTGAGCTTTGATGGCCAATTGAGATACTATATAAGGAAAATGAGGGAAGAAGTGAGAAAGAAAAGGAAGGATGAGAAACACAAAAGAAAGACTGGAAGGAACCTGTAAACCCAATGTCACTTAAGTAGGGAATATAGTCAATAGTGTTGTAATGATGGTATGATGTCAGGTGGGTACTGGAAATATCGGGAACACTTTGTAAAGTATATGATTGTCTAACCACTATTCTGTAACTGATATAAAACCTTAAACCAATACAAAATAATATTGAATGTAAAGAAATGAAAATTGGAGTGAAATTTTTATAAATTTCAAAATTTAAATAAAGGCTGTAAAGGAAGGAAGGGGAGAATAAAAATAGTGTTTTTCATTTTACCACTTTATTGTCTTTTCAGTACATGAAAAAGACAGTTGTCTTTATATGGTGCTTTTATACTTTTCTAAGTCATTGTCTCATTTTAATTTCAGGGCAACTTAAAGACAAGATAATTATTCCCTCCACTATTCAAAGAAAGAAAATCTTGGTGTCTAGTCCCAATGATTCAATCGTCCAGCCCTTATTGTAAAGCAGGGTTAGTAAAATTTTCTGTGAAGGGTTATATCTATACTAATAAAAGCCTTGGGGGTGATCAGGCCTGCAGGGGAGGGTAGTTGGGAGAAATCAGGCTGGGAGAGGAGCAGTTAGGTGTCAATCAGGCTGGCAAGGGAGCAGTTAGGGGGCAATGAGGCAGGCAGGTGAGCGATTAGGAGCCAGCGGTCCTGGTTTGTGAGAGGGATGTCTGACTGCAGGTTTAGGCCCCCCCCCGTGGGATCAGGCCTAAACCTGCAGTCAGACATTCCCCGAGGGGTCCCAGATTGGAGAGGGTGCAGGTTAGGCTGAGGGACACCCTCCCCAGTGCACGAATTTTGTGCACTGGGCCTCTAGTCTATATAATAAAGAACTAATATGCTAATTAGACCAAACAGCAGAACAACCATCTGGATGACCTTCCGGATGAAGCCGGTGCTGCAAGGGCTGGCCAGGGCTGCGAGGGGCTGTGAGGGCCAGCTGGGGCTGTGAGGGCCGGCCAAGGCTGTGAGGGGCTGTGAGGGCCAAGCCCCTTGCATGAATTTTATGCATCGGGTCTCTAGTTTAAGAATAAACATTTAGAAACAGCTCCACATGCAGAATTAGTAGATGAGTGGAAGGAAGGAGGCTGAACAGGGAAGAAATGAACCCAATCTTTGAGTGAGGCACAAACTGGTGGGAACCCAGACAGGTCCTTACATGATCTTAAGCCAACTGTTACATCATCCTGCACCTTGGGAAAAATGGGGTTCTTAGTATCAATTAAATAGCATGGCTATGATTACTAAATATAATAATGAATCTTAGTTGTCTAGCAAGCACCAAAAATCACAGTTAAGTGAGGATGCAAAATTGGGAAGGAAGTTAGAAAGGAAATACTACTTCCATGTGGTCAGCTTTTTGTCCAAAGTTATTACCCCTTATATCTCCTTTAGAACTGACCCCTTGTTGTCTTCTTTTTGTGGAAGTAGCTACTATCCTTCCGCATTTAGAGTTACCAAACTGCCAAATGTTCAGGTCTCGACAACACGTGTCTGGATAAAACAAATATTTCATTAATAGTCTGTTCCCAGGTGCTACAAATGTTCTACCTGAAATGAAAGTAGAAATTCATATGGTCTTCCCCTCCAGCGATCTCATTTTCTGGCAAAATAGAGCTTTAATTAAGGTAAAACCTTGAAAGCCATAGCAGAGGATGACTTTAGGTCTATTGAAACAGATATTCTAGTTAATTTGATCTAAATGGTTGTGTTTATTTGGGGAGGGAAGGAAAGGCCTTTAAAAGATGGAGGCTTCTGGTTAGTAGAGAATGGGGAAAAATAGGTAACAGCCAATGTTTGAACCACATAGAGCAGTACACTTCCCAGAAAAATTATTTTCCTGAGAATTTAGAAAACGATATGTATTTGCAACAGTTCTCAACTCCAAGTTAAATAGCCTATATAATAAAGATGTAATATGCAAATGGTCATTACGCCGTGAAATGTAACAACAGATCGTGTAACAACCAGATCATGGATCAGCAGGAGGGTGGGGCAGCGAGCTACAAGCAAGCAGTGGAGAACTACAGGAGGGAGCAGGGCAGCAAGCTATGAGAGGGGGCAGAGGAAAGGGGGGAGCTACAGGAGGGCGGGACAGTGGGCGGAGAGCTACTGGAGGGCGGCAGGGAGCTACTGGCGAGTTACTGGCGCACGGATTCGTGCACAGGGCTACTAGTCTATAATAAATAACTATTTGCATACTTTTGATAAAGTCAACACACAGAAGGGTCCTAATCAGCTTGAGGACCCCAAATCTTCATCTAAGAATGAACTGAAATCTTCCACTAAATAACTTAGCAGTTTCAAAGAAAAAGTAATATACAAACCAGAGAAGCAGACATAGTACAGGTAGGAGGACTGTAAATGTCATCAGAGCCAAGTATTGCTTCAGTAAACTCTCATGAAGAAGAATTCTACAAGGCAGGGAACCTGGAGAGATGAGTACACTCCCTTCCCTGGGACTTACATTCTTGCTTATTATTCTTCATTTTCCCTTTGTTTCTGTTTCAAGTTTTCCTCATACTCCACTAGTGGCCCATGCACAAATTCATGCAAGGGTGAGGGCCCTCAGGATTGGGCCCCAGCATGCACCCCCAGGCTCGCAGCCCTGCAGTCCTGCCTGACACCCCGTTGTGTCCTGGCGCTGCCTCCTCATCTGCTCCACCATCCTGCCTGTGGGGCAATTGATCGGGCCGGGCCCCTTGCCAACGCCACTGGTCACCATCTGCGGGGTGATTGGTGGGTGATCGGGCCCCCACTTGCACTGGTCTTGGCCTGGCGCTGCCTGTTCACCTGCTCCACCATCCCACTGCAGTCCCGTTCTCTTCGGGGCCCGTGGGGACCGGCAGTGCCTCTACTGCTGCCTGCTGCCAGCACCGCATTACCAACACCCGCCATGTTCTGCGCCACCCCCTGGTGGTCAGCACACATCACAGCGAGCCATCAAACTCCCAGTCAAACTCTAGAGGGGGACAATTTGCATATTAGGCTTTTATTATATAGGATGCTCACTTGGCCTAATACATCCCTTCACCAGGACTCTACAGTTTGAGATGGAACTGTTGTTCCATGCCTCAGACATGCTGCTCCTGCTTGCCAGAACTCTGTTCATAAACTGGATGCAAAGAAAAATAACATCTTATTTTAGCAACAGATCTGGGTTTTGGGGGGGTCTGGCGCTTATAGAAGTTGGAGAATTCCCTATAAGAAAGGAACATGAAGTTAGGTTCCAACATTAGTATTTACTTAAAATGAGAAAATATATCACAACAAAGAGCTGGGATTTTGTTCATTTAAATCCTTTCTTCTGAGGCTCCTGCAGGCTCCCTGGCGCCCCCTGGCTTCCACGCCCCCCTCCAAAACCAAAGTCTCCATGCCTCACAATAGTAACTAGGATATAAGGGCACCAAACACCCAAGCACTGAGGGGCTCTGCTCACATCTCAGTGAATCCTGTCCACACTAATTTCCATAAAATAAACACAAGAAATGTGACCATCTTTCCCCATTCTGCTGCCGGTCCCTGGCAGACATATTTTACACCTAAAGATAACAGCCATGGTTCATACTATACCACCTGGTGATGATCTGTGTTGTTTTATCCATGTCCAAAAAGTGAGACAATGGATTACAAAACAATTTGCCTAATTGTAAAATTCAGAGGGGTGTGTTAGATTTTTAAAGTGCAACATATTTTTCCATCTAATTCAAAACTATGAATGTTAAACTTAAAGACTCTTTCCAGCTTCTGTTAGTGACAGACAGGGCTCCCCAAGGGGTGGCTGCCTTCAAAGACAGGTAAATGAGGGCCCATATAAAACAGCCAAGTATTGATGTTGTAGTAAAATTCCAGAAAAATACATTGGCAGACAAGTAAATTTGTCACTAATAATTTAATGTAATTTCCCTAAAATGGAGCTAATAGGTACTCAGGGAATACACCTCCAGGGTTTACATCAAATGTGCATGTGGAAAATCGTGAAATAATATTTTTTTAAAAATGTAGATGCTTTGTCTGACATGTTGGTTTATGATGAAAATTATTCTTCCAAAATGAAAATGGGGAGGAGAAAATATAACCTCTCCAATACACACAGCCTTTAGCTCCCAACCCTTTCCTGGTGGTGGCAGTTGAGAAGCAGTGACTGACTGGAAGCTGCAAACATTTGTTTGCATTTTATTTCCCCCTTAAAATGATGTACTACAATTACCAAATATTAATGAACCAATCATGTTGCAAATAGTATTTCCTGTGTCACTCTGAGTTATAGAATCTAATATTGGGCTCATTTGAAATATTCCAAAGTTGCATATTTTTTTCCCCTTTGCAAAGTGACAGCTCAAATTGTGTTTAGTTGCATCCGTCCAACCATGAGCAAATCAAGTATAAAAATTTCATTTTGTCTAAGTGTTAATGCAATTTTTAAGCTCATATCCTGGGATGGCTCACTTTGCACTATGCTGTATGGTATTAGATGCTGCTTAAACACTATTATCAATTATATTACATGGTGCCAGAAAATTTTAAAATAGCACTTGTTTGGGACTCAAGTCATGAAGTTCCAAGGAAGAAAAAATACAAAGTAGGGAGAAAAAATTCATTCGCTTTTTCAAGTGCTCCAATGTTTATGTTTTATATTACAAATAGGCTGATTTCCAGCTATAAATCTGAATTTCATTGCCGCTATCATGGGTTTAATATGAAAAAAGACCTGCAGTCGCTAAAACAATAAGGAGAGATGCAGTTGTCATAAGCTGAGCTGCTGGGTGGAACAACCAGAGACCCAAGTCAGGGGCAGGAGGGAGGAGAAGAAGAGAAGGCTGTGAGAAAGAGAGGAGCCCTAAGGTAGAGCCATCAAAATTATGAATTAATATATAAGTCAAAATTATAGAATGTCCATCATTTTTCTATAGAATATTGACAGAGTGAAATGAATTCAGCAGATAATAAAGAATCTATGCCCCAGAAAGAAAGCAGTCAAATATGCCGGCTTCATAAGCACATTTCATCAAATGTGTGAGCTTAATACAACTGCCAGGGAAAAGCTGATCCAATTTCGTAGGAGGTCACCGGCAGGAGTCCCTGGCTGTTAATGTGCCTCAGCATTCCCTGATTTCTTACTCCAGGTAGTGAGGCCAAATGCTACCTCATGCTCAAAGATATTTTCTTCTTTTCCTAAATCCAATCTCTCACACGCGTATACCCAGGACAGAGGTGACTGTCATAATGAATGCTAATGGAGAAAGTTTCCCAATAATGTCAATTACAACCCCATTTTCATGGACCCAGAGCATGGAAAAATTCCATCTTTCCTATTACCACATTTTCAGAGGCTGTTCTACACTCAGGGGGTGGGGAGGGGCACAGTGATTTTTAGTTTAGTGTAGGTGTCTGAGAAAAATGTCTTTAAATTCTGAAGTCATTTATATACTATAAGTATAGATGAAAAACATGTGCCATGCTTTTATTTACGTAACGCAGCCATAGCTGGATCTGCACCATTTGGGTTTGTAAATCAGGCATTGAACGTCTGCTACATTTTTAGAAAGCTGCAGTTTGTATACGAAGCTAGTTCTGTTTTCTGATAATTGAGAATAAAAACAAACATTTCAGCAATGGGAAGGCACACATCGCACAGTAAGATTCTAGCTCACACCTGCCTACTTCAATGTGCTCACACTTAATGAAGTTTAAATGTAATAGAATCAACCTGAATTCCCCTTCAAGTTCAGGATTCTGAATGCCTCTCCCGATTGGGGATCCATAAGAGAATTAATTAAGCCCGAATCCTCCAAGGCATCCAGTGTATGTAATGAATTAACTTCTTACCCCTGCATCTAGAATGTACTACTCATGTACCAATTTGGGGAAACTGAGAAAACAGCCTGTCAAATCATTTTCTGTGTTTTTGTGGTTCAAATGAGGAGCCCTGTGGAGAAAGCCTGCAAGGCTCACACCTCACAGTACAGCCTGCAGACCAGCAGCATTCACATCCATCACGTAGGGAGGGTGTTCAGATGCAGGTTCTGATTCAGTAGGTCCAGGGCGGGGCCTGAGACTCTGCATTTCTAAAAGCTCCCAAGTGATGCTAGCAGTCCTGGAACTGCTGGCTAGCAAAGCTCTACAAGCTCCCTGTTCTCCATGAAAGAAAATTCTTAGATGATATTTGTGTAAGACTAAATAATTATCTGACACGCCATAAAAAAAACTTGCTGTGTTTCACCTCATGTTGGACAGAAATATCTACACATCTCCTACATCTGGGATAGAAGCAGTTTAGTAGGAATCATCAACCCAGACAAGAAGAAAAGGCCATGGCATTGGTTTTTCTTGACTCCATTTGTGCCCCAAAGCAGAAGATGTTCACCCTCATATGCAAATTTACATAGGAAATTGTACCCATATTTTCCAATCTAAAACCAGAATATATATTCCATTTCGTAAATCTAGTTATACGAAAAGGCTTATAAAGATATGAAAATTAAATTACGTTTAGACTTTCATTTGATAAATAGCTTTCATTAAAAAGAATTAAGTGACATGAAATAAGAACCACCTACAAAATCTAGGCTGTATGATCACCAAGGAATAGTCTACTGCCCTTTGCTGCCAGTCCTTTTTATTCTCTGTAATATCATCCCTTCTTTCCACCTGCCAAGCACTCGTCCCACCTTTAATGTCTGTCTCAGACCTTTCACCTTCCTCGAACACTCAGCAGCCCTTCCATCCTACTTTGTGATCTTCTAAACCACGGTGACACTTCTATTTGGGACTTTTCATCTTTATATACTATTGCTATGTGTTCTTTTTCAGTTGTTTCATCTAACATACAATTACCATCAACATTCAACCCAATGAATATTTATTTAGAAACTATTTTGTGCCAGGCTCTGTGTGGTGTTCGGGATAAAGAGGGACTTGACCATATACTTTGGATGTAGCAATAAATATATTTGTTCCCTACAACAACAAAATTCATCATGAAAAAAATTGACATGAAAAAATATATGATTATAAAATATAAGTGTATACAAAGTTTTGAAGGAAATGGTGAATTTTGCCAGGTGGGAAAAATAATTATGAAGAGATTTCCCAAAGGGGTATCGGGTTACGCTAGCCAGTTTTGCTCAGTGGTTGGAGCATTGGCCCTTGGACTGAAGGGTCTCAGGTTCGATTCCTGTCAAAGGCATGTACTTTGGCTGCAGGCTCCATCCTCAGCCCCAGTCCAGGAGTATGCGGGACCCAACCAATGTGTCTCTCTCACATTGATGTTTCTCTTTGTCTCTCCCCCTCCCTTCCACTGTCTCTAAAATCAATGGAAAAAATATCCTCGGGTGAGGATTAACAAACAAACAAAAAAAGAGTATGTGCAAGACATACAAACACACAGACGTAAGCAACAGCAAGGTGACAGGAGCGCCACACAAATTAAGAGTTTATTCTAAACTCCAAACAGTTTAGAATTTGGGGACAGGCAAAAGGAAGAGGAGACAAAAATAAATAGGTATTCAGGGTACATTTCATGAAGGGTCTTATATGCTAAGGAAAGATATAATCAGATTTGTGTTTCAGCAAGATCAGTCTATTGATAAAGTAGAGAGTATCATAAACTCCTTAGCATCCTTTACTAAAGTAGAGAGCTTGAGATAAGGGAACAACTCAAAACCTTACTCCTCAAGAGAAACTGGACTTTTGATTCTTACGACTTCAGATCCTTTGAATGAAGAATGCTGAATAAACCTGCAGTGAGTGTCTTCCTAAAACTTTTGCTCATATTCATGATCACATCTGGGAAAGACTTGACCTACCTTAAGAAAACAGCTGTTAATGGGAAGTATATTGAGAGAGATATAAAGAAGTAGAATAAGCTAAGGGGGCTAGTGCAAGGTGTCCCTAGAACTATGTGTTTTTTGAGGTCAAGAATTATCTTATACTAGAGGCCCGGTGCACGAAATTTGTGCACTGGGGGGTGGGGGGGAAGGGTCCCTCAGCCCAGCCTGCACCCTTGCAGTCTGGGACCCCTCGAGGGATGTCCGCCTGCCAGCTTAGGCCCCATCCCCCTGTTCAGTCGATTTGAGTATTAGGGTTATATTATATAGGATACCCTGATATCCAATGGCCAACACAGTGCCCAGAAGTGGGGACTATTTACTCATTCTACTTAATACCGATCCAAAATATCTACCTCTAACCCATTACTCCTTTAATCCCATACTAGGAATAAGGAAAGCAATTTATAAACTTTCTTTATTATTAAACATATTGTTACAGAATTTACCAGGTGACTGAAAAATATGCAGGAGTACCCAGAGATTCAGGAAAAAAACATTTATTTTCAGATGTTTCACATGTACTAGTACAGTGACTCAGGGGGTCAGTTCTCCAAAATCCTGAGTAAACCAATATGGAGGAAGCTTTCTCTTTATACCTTTGGTTTCTTTGTCTCCCATATATGGATCAGACTTCTGGACCTTTCGCAGGCTTTGCAAAAAGCCCCGTGTGTTGGGATGGGGGACGTGAGACCACACCTAAAGGCCTGGCCTGGCACCAGCACTGATAACCCCCTCTGGGGGTTGTTTATTGTTCATGGTTTATGGCCTCTGTAAAATGGGATTATTTAGGTAAACATGTCTTACAAGACCAGATAATTAAGGAAGGGGCAGTGACTAGACTATAGGCTAACAGGGATGTGCATTAGGGATACAGAGTCAGGCTGCTAGCAGCCCCACCCCCTACAAATGTCTTATTTTCCTCATCAATATCATCTGACCTAATAATAGAGAAACATGTAAATTGACCGTACCTCCGCTACACCCACAGCCAATCAGAGTGAGTATGCAAATTAACCCAACAAAGATGGCGGTTAATTTGCATACATATCTGGGTCCTGGGAACCTCCTCAGCACCCAGGTCACTCCCAGCCAGCCATCGGGCAGAGGCTTTAGGCTTGAGAAGGGGCTGAGCCTGCGATCAGAAGGGTGTGAGGGGGTCCCCCTTCCCAAGCCTAAAGCCTGGGGCGGAGAGAAGGGCAAAAAATCAATGGAAACATATCCTCAGGTGAGGACAAAAAGAAAAATAAAGAAAGAAATGTCATATCCCATGAAAGACACATCGTGAAAATGCTTAAAGAAAGTTGTCATTTTTTCATGGTGAAGGGACTGGAGTCCGTGTAGATAAAAATACCTTGGCGGCTGCGGTGGCTGGCGGTGGCTGGCAGTGGCTGCAGCAGCGGGGTGATGGGGCTGGTGCCTTCCCCTGATCAGCCCAGTCGACTCCCGCAAAGGGAGGTCAGATTGCGGCTTAGGTCCGCTCCCAACGGGGAGCAGGCCTCAGCCATCAGTAGGACATCCCCTGAGGGCTCCCAGTATGTGAGAGGGGGCAGGCTGGGCTGAGGGACCCCTCCCCAGTGCACAAATTTCATGCACCGGGCCCCTAGTTATGTTATAATCTTTTAAAAATTATTATTTCAATCTCCCAAATATTTACTTTCATTTCTCTCAAACAGCTATAAAAACTTAGATGATTTCTGGGGTTCAAATTCATGAATCTATTTATCTAGTGAAAAAGCCTCCATTTATAAAGCATCCCTATTTTTCAAGTTTAGAAAAAAAGTCTAACCAAAAAGACGCTGGTCCAAATGAGCTTGTATTTGATTCTAAATAAGATTTCTTCACCAACAAGCAACGGGTCCTGAGGGAAGAGAAGGGAGTTGTACCATCTGAAGCCTGGGAGGTTAAATTTTCTCAATTCTAGAAACCCTTTTGTGCTCTTTATAATACCATTTACTAGGCCTGATTTGCCTATAGCAGATACTCAATAAATGAACATTTGATCTGAATAAATTTATAGCTTCAGAGAAAAATTTGCATCTATTTTAATTGTCCTGAATCATACCAGTAAATGTCTTAACTTCTTGTTGTATGATGAGAGTCCCTATTTCTTTTAGTTGTTTAGAACCAAATCTTCCTTAAATTTTATTTTTCAGTTACAGTTTGCATTTAACATTATTTTGTATTAGTTTCAGGTGTACAGCTTAGTGGTTAGATATTCATATAACTTTACAAAATGCTCCTTCTGATATTTCAGATACTCACCTGGTACCAGACATAGTTCTTACAATATTATTGACTATATTCCCTGTGCTTTACTTTACATCCCCTAGACTATTTTGTAACTACCAAATTAGTACTTCTACTCCCTTCACCCAGCCCCCCAACCTTTTCCCCTTTGGCATCTATCAGTTTTACAGAATCTATTTGAATGCACTCCTAACCCGGCTGAAATGGGTAGCATCCTGTCACTGACTCAAGGGGCATTGTGCAGCACCCGGTCCCACAGATACATGATTGTCCGTGCACCAAGTAAGCTCTGGAAAGAAAGGGTGTGTGACTGTATAAATCCTGATCCAGGAGGACAATGAAACGACAATGCACACACAGCCCACACCTGCTGTCACACACTGTAATAAACCCCCACTGGTGCTCCTGTGACAAAGTTGATCCCAAAGGATAGAGAACAGTGATGGGAAATATAAATCTGTTTCAATAGCCAGCCATTCCTGCCACCCCCATGTACCGTATGTGTGTGCACAAACAAGGCCGCCGGTACGTAAATACTGCGAGAGGTGCAATCCATCTCCTACTGCACATTCTGTTTCTAGGCATGCTCTGTATGTTGCCTGGATTTCATATAGTATTCAGAAGGAATGAGATTGCCCAGCCTTTGTTCAGAGGAAGTGAGCGGCAGGGTGGGGGCGGGGAGAGATCTGACTCTAGCAGAGTCAGATATATTTTATTTTCCTTCCCTCTTTGAAAAAAAAATCGCCTTCTTAAAACTGCATTGCTGGTGTTTATGATTCATATTACAAGCAGGGCAACCTCTACACCCAAGTAAAAATTTCATGTATGATATTGTGGACTTAATATGAATGAAGGCCTAGTGTTTTCCAAGGCACCAAAGAAAGATGCACCTGCCACAGGACTAATCACAGAGGGAATGAGAAGGGGAGGCTGGGTGAGGGTAATAAAAGACAAAAGCAAACCCCAACGCCATAAATTGATATGAAGTAAAAAAGAAATGAAAAGATAAAAAAGCCCTAGTGTGTCCGTCACTTGTGCCTGGGAGATGGACATAAAGAGGTGAATTTAAGACATACTTAAATCCCTGCCACCTTCCTCCTCTAGCCTGGAAATCCTACTGGCTAGAAAAATGATTGGGTGACAAAAAAGGCACTGGGAACAAGACAGGTTGCATACTAAATGCAAGGCACACAGGGTGGGTTGAACAGATAGTTTCTTTCAACCGCACACGAAAGAGGTAATGGAGAGAATGGTACAGGCTTAAGCAGGCTCTTGATATAAATGAAAATAAAAACCACGAAAACTTTTTATATCTTTGCAGCATTTGGCTAATGAGTCACTAAAACCATCCCCAGCACATCCATCATTTCTATTGCAGAGACTCAACCACTCTCTCTCTCTAATTGGTCTAGACAGGTGTCATGATATTTCAGCACAGTGAAAAAAAATTCCAGAGGTTTTCTTCAGTGAGAGTGAAAGGTAGACACTTTGGAAAATGTTAGTCTAATTTCAACCTTCTTTGAAATAGTCTACTTTTAGCAATGAAATCAACAGAAAGAAATAAGAAGACTCACCATATAATAAGAAAATCAGAAGTTTACTGGTATGATTCAGGACAATTAAAACAGATGCAAATATTCTCTAACGCTATACATTTAGTCAAATCAAGTGCTCATTTATTGAGTATCTACAGCAGGCAAGGCAGGCCTAGTAAATGTATTATAAGGAGCACAAAAGGGTTTCTAGAATTGAGAAAATTTAACTTCCCAGGCTTTAACTGGTACAACTCCCTTCTCTTTCCCTGGGACCTCTTGTTTGTTGTTGAAAAGATCTTGTTTAGAATCAAATACAAGCTCATTGCTCATTTGGACCAGAGTCCTTTTGGTCAGACTGTTTTTCTAAACTTGAAAAATAGGGAGGCTGTATAAATGAAGGCTTCTTCTTTAAATAAATAGATCCATTAATTTGAACCCCAGAAATTATCTTGAGTATATATTCTCCAGATTATTTTAATGCTTAGTTTTGAAGATAATGAGTTTGAGGGGGTCTGGGAACATCCAGTTGGAGATGTTAAGCCAAGGAATGAGATCTGGTCAGGACTTTCATTATCTTATAAGAGAATTGAAATTATCAGAGTAGATATGAAGTTATGGGAGCAGATAAGCTCACCCATTGAAAGTATATAAAAATGGTAAAGAAAGATAAAATGGGATGAGGAGTGAAAATAAGCTATTCAATTTCATTATTCTGCAGTCACTGGTGATGAAGAGAGGAGCTCCTGGGAATAGACTGAATGTCATGCCTCATAAGGACAGAAGTCAAAACACAAGAGAATTCAGGGAGTACATATCCAGAAAAGCAGATGCCAATATAAACAGCTCTTTTGAGTTGTTTCATGGTAAAGGAGATAGGCTAGTTGTTTCAGCAGGAAGAAGAATCAAAGGAAAATATTGTTGGCAGCCTGAAAAAAAGGTTTTAAGACCAAGGAGAAGGGGAATAGTTGGTAGATATGAAAAATCAGTGGGAGTGATGGGACAGTCATTGGTCAGTAGGAGACAATTCAGATCACAGAGGGAGCTTTTAGCTTTGGAAAGGAAGGAGAAAAGAGGGACTATTCTTCTGAGGTAAGAGAAAAGAAAAGGTTCTTCTGTTTTTAACCCACCATTGTAAGCTTATCACAAGCCCAGACATGAGCTGCACACAATTTAATAGAACAGTGGGCCATACTTGTGTTCATATGTGTGTGGGGGTGAGTGTGTAAGTGTGTATGTGTGTGAATGTGTGGGGAAAGGGCCACTTTCTGGGCTGAGAACCTGAGCAGTATGCAGTGCTGGACCTCTGGCAGAAAGTTGAGTAGTTTCTCAACAACTAAACAATTCACTCACCCAATAGCTTGAGTTGACTGCAGGAAAGAGGCACTTCCATCTCTGCTAGAGTACAATGTAGGCCCATTAACACAAGCAAAATTCCTTGGGAGTTCTCTACCTTCTCTTTCTAATTGTACCCACAAAGACCTTGGCCTGAATTTCTTTTTAGTGAGGAAATTTTGACAAGATTACACAGGCATAAAACACAGTTTTCGAATATGAGGTTTCTCCCCTCCACCCCATACCTTAAATTATTATTTTTATGGTTAAAATTATCTTTATTGACATAATTAAATGTCTCTTTTTTGTTAATCCTCACCCAAGGATATGTTTCCATTATTCTTTTTTTTTTTTATTTTTTAAAGAGAGTGGAAGGGAGGGAGAGAGAGGAAGAGAGAGAAAAACGTGAATGTGAGTGAGACAAATCAATTGATTGCCTCCCACAAGCGCCCTGACGGGCGGGGAGCAGGGGATCAAACCTGTAACCAGGTACAAGTGCCAGTGCTCTACCATTGAGCAAAACCGGCCAGGGCCATTAACTATCTTAAAGCCATAATAAAAGTTCCAAGATTTTATAAAAGAGAAAGCAGTCCCTCTCCTATTTCTTCTCTATCTTCTTTGTCACCAAACGCTGCCTTCAATGACTTTCTAGAGGAGGGCTTGCTTCCTCTAGAAAGCTCATTCGTTAATTTTCAGAGAGTGCTGCACCTGCCCTGTGGGACCGTGGGTTGGTTGTCCTCAAGACATATTATGAAAGAGACCACTGTGCGGCCTTCTCAATTGTAGGACCAATACTGCAGACGGCTAACTGGTATGAAATTCTATGAACATAGTATCTATACTTGCAAAAACGGTATCTGTAAAAATCTGGAAAAGTTTAAATATTAAAACATTAACCTTTTAATGACTAGTGTTAATGACATTCTGACTTTTATAGTTAAATATGTATAAATATAATGAGCTGAATTGCCTTCCCCGTGACTATAGTTTTCCCCAATACAAAATGACAAACTCACTTCTTAAATTTCGGCTAACTCTTCATATGAGCCATTTTGAAGTGAAAACTTCTCTGAGGGAAAAGAGTAGAATTGGTCCCATTTTATGAGGGAAAAAAAAGTTTATATTTTAGTTCACTCATGAAGTATAATTTCCCAATTTCACATAACATATGCATTTCCTTTTTACACTATTGACATCATACAGTGTGTATATAAGTGTGTAAATCTAAATTATATATAGCTACATATGTCTACATACAGACATACATAGCTAAAGATATATTTCTATCCATATATAAATTAAAAATTTATGTAGAGAATTGTTATGGTGAAACCCTGGAAACAAAAATAAGGTTGCCTGATTTTATCACTGCTATTTGAAAGTTCTGCCGAAGCAGTAAGAAAAATACCCGGGAAGTGTGAGTACTGGAAAGAAAGAGGCAGAGGCATCATTTTGGCCCATGTTATAATCGCCCACCTGATAAATTTTAAGAGAGTCAGTGAAAAAAACTATGAAAACTCAACTATTCAACAAGGCAACAAATTGTAAAACTCAGGTAGTTAAAAAAAGTCAATAGCTTTCTATATGTCAACAGTTAATCAGTTAGAAAAATAATGGTAACATCCCCTTCATAATAGGAATTATAAAGTATAATTATTGGAAATATATTTAATAAGAATTGCATGGTAACTATACAGTAAAAACTGTAACATTTACTGTGAAGCATAAATAAAGGTGTATATATGGGGAATTTAATGAACAAAATAAACTGATAAACAAAATAGGTCCAGAGGCATGGATGCATGGAATGACAGACCTCAAAGGGGAGAGGGTTGGGGAGGGGAGGACTGGGATAAATTAACCAAAGAACAGATATGCATAACCCATGGACACAGACAATAATATAGTGAAGGCCTGTGGGAGGGGGGGTACTGTGTGGAGGAAAATAGTAGGGACATGGGCGACATCTGTAATACTGTCAACAATAAAAATAATAAAAATAAAGTTTTTGTAAGAAAAAATATGTTCTATCTATTGTTAATGTTTAATGGTAAAAAGAGATATATTATCTAAGAATAAAATGTGGGAGAACAAAAGAATTTTTTAAAAGGTGTAAACAGATATAGAGACAAAGTCATGTTTGTAGCTATATGGAGAAAAATATACAAATATTCATTCACCTAATGAATCTATAAATCTGATACAATTATAATAAAAATCCTTAAGTTTCTTTGAGTGGCTTAAATTTGATAAAATAACTCTAAAGCTTTTTGGAAAAGTAAAAATAGGATCTTAACTAGAAATTTGAAGGGATAAATGAAGTGGTAAAGAAGGATCGTTCTTATAGATATTAAAATGCATACAGCATACAGCTATAGTAATTAAAGCAATGAAGTTCTAGTTTGAAATAGGCATATTAATGGAACAAAATAACCTGTGAAGAAATATACTTAAATATATACATTTATATAATTTACTGTGGCATTTCAAATCAATAGAAAAAGAGCCAATATAAAACAAATACATAGAGATCAGTGGCTATTTGGGGGAAATGAAGTTAAAGCCATATCTTCTGTCCTCACAACAATATGTTAAAAAAAGAGAGAGAGTTAAAGTTAGGTAGTGGGTGCATGGATATATGGTTTTCTGAATGTTTAAAATATACCATGATTTAGAATAAAAAAACAGAGGAATCCATCAAGCAAGAGATATATAGATCAGCCTAACTAATATGTAAACCTCACATGTTAAAAAATACAGTTAAAACAAATTGAAAACGTATTAAGCATCCTATATAATAAAAGGCTAATATGCAAATTGACCAAACAGCAAAACAACCGGTTGCTATGACATGCACTGACTACCAGGGGGCAGACGCTCAACGCAGAAGCTGCCCCCTGGTGGTCAGTGCGCTCCCACAGGGGGAGCACAGCTCAGCCAAAAGCCCTGAGCCAGGCTCACAGCTAGTGAGCACAGCGGCGGTGGCCAGACTACAAGAGGACCCCCCTGAGTGTACGAATTTCATGCACCGGGCTTCTAGCACTGCATAAAAGACAAAAATCTGCAAAATGTAAACAGTGCTTACACATAGCATGAAACGGTGAGCACCAATAGAAAATAAGACAAGAACCAGCTTAGGCAATTTTGTAAAAGAATGTTAATTATAGATGTAGAAAACATATGAAATTGTTTTCAGCTTCTCTGGTAGACAGAGGCTTGAAAATAATATACTGACATGTTATTTTTATCTGACAAATTGGTAAATTTTTAAGCTCTAATAATAATTAATAACTACAAATACCTGGGTAAGGTATAGGAAAACTGATCTTCTCATATATTGTTCTCATACACTGTTCGTGTGAGTACAAACTTATACATAACATCCTGAAGGCAATGTAGCAATATCCTTTAAGAGTTATAAAATTATCACACTCTTAGATAATTTTATTCTATGGAAATAATCATGAATGAGAAGTAAATCTACACTAATAAAAGAGAAATATGCAAATTGACCGTACCTCCACAATGCCCACCAGCCAATCAGGAGTGGGTATGCAAATTAACCCAACAAAGATGTCAGTTAATTTGCATATGCAGGCGCGGAGCAGCGGGGCGGGACACCAGCTATGAGGAGGAGGGTGGGGGGTGGAGGGAGCTACAGGAGCAGCACTCCAGCTGGAGCGGAGAAGACTGAAGGCAGTGGCCAGAGTGAAGACCTGGGTCCCCAGTGCCGGAGGAAAACCAGTGCCGGCAGCCAGGGGAAGGAAAGCCTATTGCACAAATCTTCGTGCAACGGGCCTCTAGTATGTGTATAAAAATGTTTAATGACAGTTTGATTTTAATTTTTCTCAAACCGGAAAGTAATAGAGCACTGATTTGATTTTAGGCAAGTAACTGATTTAACCTGATATTTATATTTATTAGAAGGTCTGATTGCTTTATACAGTATGTAATGTCAAGAAGCAAGAATGAGCCCAGCCTCTGTTGCACAGTGGTTGAGTGTCAACCCATGAACCAGGAGGTCACCAATCAATTTCTGGCCAGGGAACATGCCGAGTTGCAGGCTCGATCCCCGGTAGGGGGCGTGCAGGAGGCAGCTGATCAATGATTCTCATCATTGATGTTTCCATCTGACTCTCCCTTCCTTTCAGAAATCAACAAAAACATATTTTAAAAAAGAAGAAGCAAGAATGAAACCAGACCAGTTAGCATTGCAAACTGCAAATATGTTATTTAACAGGTTGTTTTTCACTTGTGACTTTTTAATCTTTAGGCATATGGTCAGAGGACTTTCACTTATACTCTCTCCTCTAGGTCCTTCCCATGACTTCAAATGGCTTTAAGCCCTTTGAAGGGTTCTATTTTAGATGTTAGCATTTAGTATATATTAAACATAATATGGCTTTAATAAATGTTTGCTGAATGCATTAATAAACATCTATTACCACAACTGCTAATATTGTTTTCTACTAAACTGCTCTCTGAGAGCAGGGTCAATGACTTATCTCTATATCTCCAACACAAAGCACAGTGCCAGATACATATGAGGCATTCAACAAATACTTGTTGAATGAATGAATGAATGAATGAATGAAGTAGAAACTCAATTTATCTCTCCTAACATGGACTCGTTATATCTATGTTCTAAAAATTTGGTGTAAAAATGAAGGCATCTGAGCATAGATCATAGGGAATGGGCTTTAATTTTGATGAAAGCTACTGAGGCTTCATTGAATCCTCTTGAAAAGAGAAGAGGGAATAAAAGAAAAAAGAAGGAAGATTTATACATTAGCAATTAGTTAGACTTCCAGGCACACAAATGGGTGATCTTCCAGTCTGCCGAATAGAAGCCATGAAGAAAAAAATACCAGGTAATCGTCCTTTGCAAGTAAGTGGAGGGGTAAAATTATCTTATTTTTTTACTCCTCCTACTCTTCGTTCCTATCCAAGCACCTACTCCAAAATATCTTAGAACCTCTATCAATAGCCCAGTTAAGTTCACAGTAGCATTTTCTTTAGTCCTGCTAAATCTGCAAGTTCCAGCTTCCATACTTGGATAATTTACACTGGAGTGTATTTTTTATTTTGTTCATTGTTGTTTATGCAAGCAACGTCATTAATATGTCTTGGAACCCATTTATTCACAAATAGAAAATTCCAAACCAAGAATCTCTAAACCATGGGTTTACAGTAGACCCATGAGACTCAACAGTCATTATAAAGTTCTTTATTGATTTGCTCTTGAGAGTCAAGTGGTTTTAATCATATTCTTTCTTGAAAGTTAATATTAAAACAGAAACATGCCATATTACGGGACTGTGTTTCAAGTCAGGAGCAAGGTCAGAATGAGAAATAAGAATTTCTCTACTCTCTTAAAGTAGGAGTGAGTTTCCCTGTGCAAATCCAATGGCATTAAAAGCAGGTCTAAAAGCAAAGCCTCATAGACTTCCAGTTAAACATGGGAGACTGAACATGTGTTTATCTCTGCTTCCTCTCCCAAATCCTATCAAAGTAATGAGAATAAAAAGAAGAAGAAAAGAAGAAGAATGGTATAAACTCACAAGGAAAATGGGAAGGAAGACAACAGTGGATGAGAAATATCAGCACATCTTTGTAAGAAAGCAAGCCATGGGAAGAGTAATAATTGCCTTAGCAGAGCAGACAAAGCTGACATAAGTTTCTGCAGGGGAATGAGAAGAAAGCTGACTCTCCTTGCAGAATCCTAAAAAGGCTAAAAATAGGAGGATTGGTTGAAAGTTTGTGGAAGGAGCATTAAGAGCTCTTTGTTCCCTCCTTCATCCTGCCAGGACACAACTCCTGTTTCATTTCTGCAGAAGATGGAAGGCTTATTTAGGTAGTATTTAAGCTGAAATGGCTCTAGACCCAGAGATTCTGGGCCCTGGAATGAAACAGGAACATTGAGCAAATGTTGCAAACTGAACAGTGTTGCTCCCAGCCCATATCCCCTGCCAGGCTTCCAGATTTCTTCCAGCTAGGATGAGACCCTTACGGCAAAGAATTAGAGTTTTCTAGAGAAACTGAACAGCACAACCATTTGGGAGTCCCCCAATAAAAATGCTCATCCTTGCCCCTCCCTACAGTAGACAGACCCAGCCAATCAATGTTTTAGTGCCTCACTCTTGAATTCAGGAAGTCAAAGAACACACATATTTGGGGAAACGGAATGACAGGGACTGAAATAAATCGCTAAAAAAGAACTCCGAGGAAAAAGAAATGATTTAGGGAACAAAAGAAAATTTAAAAAATAAGTAATATTGTTGGAAAGATAAGAGAAGACATTGTATCTATGAAACAAAACAAAATGTTATATAGATATGAACATTCAAAAAATTAGAATGCCGTGTTATCAGAAATGTTAACATCTAGTCTAACAGCTGGAAGATAAAATAAGGAAATTTTCCTGAATATGTCCAGGAGGGTCTAACTACCACTTTTTTGTTGTTGTTGTTAATCCTCACTGGAGGATATTTTTTCCATTGATATTTAGAGAGAGGGAGAGGAGCATCAATGTGAGAGAGACAAATCGATTGATTGCCTCCCACACCCTCCCCCTCCACCGGGGCTGGGGATAGAATCTGAAACTCAGGTACATGCCCTTGATGGGGAATTGAACCCACGACCCTTCAGTGCGTGGGCCAATGGGCTAACCACTGAATTACACTGGCCAAGCAAGAAGGATCTAACTTCTGATTAACAAAAATCTCTAAAAGAGAAAAAAATGAAAACAGAGGTAAAAAAAAAAAAAATTGTCAAAGAAATATTTCAGGATAATTTCCCAGAACTAAATAACACAAAACCTTCAGATAAAGTGGTTCCAATTAGGTCAGTGAATTTAAACAGACCTATGCTAAGACACATCTTTGTAAAATTACAAAACATTGGGAACATAGAGAAGATTCCAGATGTTTTCAGAAGGGGACAAGCAAGTCATAAAAGCAACAGGAACCAGAATGGCACCTATCACGTCAGCAGCAGTATTAGAGGCTGGGCAGCAAGGCAGTGCTTTAAACAACGAGACAAAATTATTTTAAAACTAGAATTTTATGCCCAAAGTATCAATCAAGTTTGAGGTAGAATAAAGATTTTTTTTTCAGATATTTAAGTTCTCAAAACAGCTATTCCTCAATACTTGTTCTCTGAGGAAGTTACCAGCAAGGTGCCCTAACAAAATGAGGGATAAAACTAAAAATGAAGAAGGCATAAAATCCTGCAAGAGTGACCAAAAACAGGAAAGAGGGCAATGGTGTTCTCAAGGTGACAACAAAAGATGGAGAATAGAGAAGTAAGGGGCCCCTGAAGTGGTACCCACACTAGAGGGAAACACGTAGGGCTCCTGAAAAACACAACTATTACCTGATAGGTACAACTGAATCAAAGACTTAATTGGGAATGTGTTGGAGCAAATGGAAAAGTCACTGAGAAAATTAAGATAATTAAACAGGTGTAAAAAAAAGTTGTATAAGGAAAGTAATGTAACTAAAGAACACACTGTACTTGAGTTAGAGTCTATGGAAGTAAATAAACATCAAAAGAGACGAATAAATGACTGGAAAGATGTACCCTGTGGGGAATAGAATTAAGAGTGGGAGGTGGATTATGGAACTGCTATTTGTATTTCTAAGCCTTTTAGTATTATTTGACATTTCAAAACTATTGCATGCATTACTTTACAGAAATAAAAGTTAATAAACAAGTCTCTGCAAACTGGTCTGTCTGCAAAGTCCCAGAACCCCTCTGCCTATAGGTTCCTCCTTGTCAAGGCAGCTGCTTAAGGAGGGAAGGGGGTCTTTGGGTCTGAATGGTCACAGGGCTCTGATTCATGAACTTGAGGTAATTTCAAGTCACTCATGCAAGCAGCTCTGATTCCCAATGAAACTCCATTTTCCTTTATTTTATCGGATGTTTCATCAGACAATTCCTCCCCTGTGCTTGGTCCTTTGCCTTCAGTTCTGCTCTAAGACTTTGCAAGGATATACTAGTAGATTGAGGCTCTCTTTTATACCTTTTGCGGATTCTACTTCCTCCTTCACAGCCTCACACTCCTAATTCCATAATGCCCTCTTTTTACATACACCATATTGATTTCAGTGGGAAGAATATATGTCCATAGAAAGATATATGAGTATTCAATCAATGGATATACTCCTCTACATATAAAGGAATTTTGTATGTGTTCAAAGACACAAGCTATATTTACACCCACACAAAATATTTATATATACCAAAATATTAAAGGCTATATAAAAACATAATATACACACCATTCACGTGTTCCTTTGTGTGTCAATATATTCTATAAATACATCATACATCCTGCCCCCATAACCTATATTAAATGTGGCACAGGTTTGCACATTTCCACGAAGGCACCCCAGAATAGAGCAGCCTGAACAGACGCTGTTTTTCCTTCCTGACAAACAGGCATGAAATAACAGGCTGACATCTGCCTCTGCAGGTCATTCAAGTCGGCCTGCTACATGTCAGAATTCAAACTGCTCCATCCATCAACAGCAGACCCAAAATTAACGTAGCTTGGAAACTCTGCAGCAAGACAGTAACAGCCCAATTCAAAGCCTGACCTTCGAGGAGTGGTGGGGTAGGATGGAAAATTATTTCTTGCCCTGCACCAAAGCCAACAATACAATTTGAAGAGATTTTCAGTTAAATTAATTTTAAAGAAAAATCCCCCAGTGTAGCAGTTTAACTCTTAGGGTCATGTAAAAGGAGCACGAGGCACAGAGGTTTTGCTATCTGGAGGCTCTGCCAGCACCTTCTGCAAAAGAACTAAAAATGTTATTTTAGACAAAATAGTGTTAAGACATTTGCACTACAGCACACAGTAAAAGTCTTTATCAGTAAGTGAAGAAATCATCAAGATATTTAGTTCTTCATATAATTTTTTTTGAAAATGACTATTGGTTAAATTGTAAATAAGATCAGTCATTTAAGATTGCAAACACAAATGAATCCTTTTCTGGAGATATTTTTAAAAGGTAATGATTTCCCTCTGCTCAATTGTAATAAAATTTATGCCTAGAGACTTTCTAACCGGTACCCAAAGACGGCTATCAACTTAACAAATGAACCGGACTCTGATGCATCAAATTATTTTGCCTACTGCCTTGGCTATGATGCAAAGCACAACACAATTTTCTTAAATGCCATTCATTTGTAGCCAGCGACAATTTGAATTATGCTTTAAATTCATATTCCATTAAGGCGAAGTTACCTTTTTGCCCTGCTTAAGACTGTTTCAAAACTCAATACGAAAATTTGTCCTAGTGTTCCTTTCCAGCAATTCTACTTCCACTAACATGGGGGTCCGGGCTAAGTTGAGGGAATGTCTTATACGTTTGTTAACAGAATGCCCAGAGCCCCCAAAGGGAGTCCCGTCTCCCTGCTGCATCTATCTCTTCATCACCTTTTTTCTCTCTAGCCTTTTGCCTACCAAAGTTCCCACTAAAACAAAAACCCTTACTTGGTTCTACCTCTCTCTTGAATTGTGCCCCATATGCTCCTTCTCTCCTCACCTGCATCCTTCTAGAAAGGATTATACACATTGTCTCCCTTCAAATCTACTCCAAATTGTTTTGCTATCTGGCTTGCATCCTTATCATCACACTACAAAAAAACAAAGATTTAATAGCCAAATCCAATAAGCTGTGCTGAGATGGGTTAATTGAACTCGCTACAGGTTGCACCATGCCTCTAATCCAGTCATTACTTGTTCTTTTCTAAAATTCACCCACAGGATGCATATGGGAGGCAACAGATTAATGTTTCTTTTTCACATAGATGTTTCTCTCCCTTCCTCTCTTCCCTAAAATCAATAAAATCAACCTTGGGTGAGGATTTTAAAAAAAAAAAGAGATGAAAAAAATGGCCAAAATTCCATTGCTATAATTTTATTCTAAAGAAATAGTGAACTAGTTGATAAATATATTCACTGTAACATTGTAGTGAGAAATAGAAAACTGTATGCCCTGGCAGGTGTGGCTTAGTTGGTTGAGCATCATCCCGTGTACCAAGAGGTTGCCAGTTATATTCCCAATATGTGTCAGTTGCGGGCTTAACCCCTGGTGGGGGCCATGCAGGAGGCAGCTGATCAGTGTCTACCTCTCACATTGATTTTTCCCTCTCCCTGCCTCTCTCTCTAAAAATCAATAAAAACATTTTAAAAAAGAAAACTGTATATACTTCCAAAATTAGTTGCTGAATTAAAGAAAGCATGGTATGTCTTTATAATGGAATGCTATCAGGAAATTTTAAATAATGTAGATAAACATTTACTGACATATAAAGATATTTGTAAACTCAAACTGAAATTACAAACTAATTAGAGACAAGACAATAAGAGTTCCCACTTCAAAAATCTCAGAGATGTGACCAAAGTGGTGCACAACTCAAAATTTATAATTTGTATTGTATTTCATAGAAAATAAAACTGATAAACTAATTGAACATTCCATTTATAAATAATAACAAATTTGATGAAAACATAAGTGGATAAATTATAAAATAAAAATACACTACATTTGATATACAAAATGAAAAGATCTATAAAATTGACAAATACCTGGCAAAAAAGAGATATAGCTAATTGTAGGAAATAGAAAAGGTACACATTTCCACATTTGCAGTAGCTGAAATGATATAAGGTAATTGAAAACAGATGTTCATGCAATTATCTACACTAATAAAAGAGTAAGTGCAATTTGACTGTATCTTCGTGATGCCCACCAGCCAATCAGGAGTGAGTATGCAACAAAGATGGTGGGTTAATTTGCATACACAGGCGCCGAGCGGCCGGGGGCGTTATGCACTGCCCCTGGCTGCTCCGGGCCTCTGGGCAGTGTGGGAAGGTGGAAAGGCAGCTCCGGGCCGGAGCACAAAGGCGGCTCCGGCTGGAGCGAAGGCGGAGCCGGCAGCCAGGGGAAGAAAGGCCCATTCTTGCACAAATCTTTGTGCATCGAGCCTCTAATATACCAATAAATTTCAAAACCTAAGTGAAATAGAGTATTTTCTAAAAAATCGTAATATATAAAAAGCCAGGGGCCGTCACGACGTAAATGACCAGATGGACGACCGAACAGCAGGCTGCATGGGGTGACCATGCCGGCAGGGATGTTAGTGAGAGACAAGCAAATGACTGAACAGCAGGCTGCGTGGAGCAACCAGGCCAGCAGGGGGGTTATTGAGAGATGACCAAACAACTGAACAGCAGGCTGCGTGGGGTGACCAGGCCGGCAGGGGGGAGCAGTTAGGGGCTATCAGGCCAGCAGGCAGAGGCAGTTAGGGGTGATCAGGCTGGCAATCGGACATCCCGCGAGGGGTCCCGGATTGGAGAGGGTGCAGGCTGGGCTGAGAGGACCACCCTCTGTGCATGAATTTCATATATATATATATATATATATATATATATATATATATATAAATTACCAAATTTTCTCAAAAAGAAGAAAAAAACTGAATATATGATAACTATGCAAGAAATTGAAAATGTTGTGAAAGCTCTGCACTCTCAAAAATACAGGGTGAGGCAACAGCAGGTTTACAGTTGTTAGTATGAAAAACAGAGTTTATTCTTGTATTATTATTTATTGATTATTGTGTTATTTTCCATATAAACAACTGTAAACCTACTTTTGCCCCAACCCTGTAGCTTGTTTCATAAGTGAGCTCCTCTCAGGGGGACCACATAATTTATCGCCTAAACTGGGACACTTTGCAGAGTGCAAGACAGTACTATTGCTAATTAAGCGGGGACAATGTGAGAAACAGAACTGTTCAGGCAAATTGGGACAAATGTCTATACTGTTTGTACCAAGTGTCAAAGAATAAGTAATTCTAAAGTTATGAGTACTTCTTCATAGTTTAGAAAAAGATGCAAGATTTTCTGATTCATACTCAAGAAAAACAGAAGAGGGGGAGAAAGGAAGAAAGAAAATACTAGGCCTCCTGACACATGTTCCTAAACAAACAAAATGCACATAATATATACATCTTTAAAGGACACTTATTAATTAATAAGGAACAAACAACACGATAGAAAAATGATCAAAAGATGCATATTCAGTTCATAGGAAATAAATATAAATCCTCCATAAACACAAAATTTGCTCAAACCTACTACTGATGACGGAAAGAGAAATGAAATATAATGTGATATTTTATATTTTAACCCAACTGATTGAAAAAAAACTGTTAATAATGACATTATTATGTCAATTATTCTATATAAAAAAGCCTAATATGCCATTCAACCAATCAAAGCATAATATGCTAATGATATGCTAAGGCCGCTCAACCACTTGCTATGACATGCACTGACCACTAAAGGGCAGAGAGTCGACTGGTCGACCAGTCATTATGACATGCACTGACCACCAGGGGCAGATGCTCCAACCCGTAGGTTAGCTTGCTGCTGGGGCCCAGCTGATGGGAACTGAGCAAGATGGGCTGGACACACCCTGGAGCCCTATCACAGTCCTTCCCCGACTGGCCAACCTCCCGTGTCCCTCCATGCCCTGATTGTGCACCGGTGGGGTCTCTCAGCCTAGCCTGTGACTTCTAGCAATCCAGGACCCCAAGGGGGATGTTGGGGAGCCAGTTTTGGCCCAATCCCGCAGGCAAAGCTGAGGGACCCCACTGGTGCATGAATTTGCTCACTGGGCCTCTAGTATCTTAATAAAGCTGGAAAAGTAATAGTAAGTGCCAAAAAGTGTGGTCTGTTGTAAATTCTTGGTGAGAATGCAAACTGGTACTACCTTTTGGAGGGTAATCTGGCAATTGTTTATCAAAATGCATACTCTTTGATACAAAATTTTCCCTGCTAGGAATCTATAGTGCAGGGACACTTCATCAAATGCCCCAAGACATGTGTAAGTGTGCCCAATGCCATACTGTTTCAATAATAACAAATAATTGGAAACAACCTAATGTACTCATTTCTCTGGGAATGAAACTCTCAGAGAAATTAAATAACTTGTTATAAATGGGTATATAGAACTAGAAAAAGTTTTATGTAAGCAAGGGCTTCAAAAACCGCAAGGCAGTTCACTTATATAAAACTGAGAATATTATAGTTTGACTTGTCCCGCTGATGGACAATTTCCATTCGAAGGTTTCCATAGTTGTTTATAATCCCTTAATCAGAAACACACTAACTTTTTTGCTCCAATGAGCTCTCACCCTCCAAAATCACCTCTACCCTTGGAATGAATAACTGTGCTCTTCAACATTTTCCTATTTTCAAATATTTAATAGAAATAAAGACTACTTTTCCAGGGTTTTCAAGTGCTATGTTAAAAAGTCCCCGAGATGAAAATATCTTTATATTTGGACATTATGGTTATCATTTTCAATGTTATATGCTTCAAAATAACTACTATGCTCAGAAGAAGTTCAACAGGAACAATATGTCACAATAGTCCTTAACCACACGGGAGCATAACTACCTCTGCTTCAGCGAGAACAAGTATTCTCTCTTTACAATGCTATTCCACAGGTAAGTAATGACTTGCTGCATAATATTAGAAAATGTTTGGGAAAAGATGTGCAATACCTTAGGAAAAGCTTCGGGTTGGATGTCCTGTTGCTTTCTGGCTTTGATCTCAATCTATACTGTTCCCTAATCAACATATAATCATTGTTAAGGTACCTAATACCATGCAGTCAAAACCTAGCTACAAAACAGCATGCATGGCACGATTCCCTTCTAGAATATAAATGTAAATATAAAGTGTGTGTATATGCATAGAGAGTTTGGAAGGATTTCCAAGTGATAGTCTTTTAACTGGGCATAATGACAGGTATCCTCTACTTTCTTGGTTTTGCTCATTTATATACTCTGATATTCTATAATAAATATGTGTGAGTTTTATATTAAGAAATTGTCTTAATAAACTTATTTGTGTTCTCTCTATGGACTTTAATAGGTATAAAGAGTTTGGGTCAGTATTATCTGATATAGTGCAGAATAAATTAGATTCTTTATAACATCTATGGAACATAACCTTTCCTAATGTTTACTAATTAAATTTCTGGAACCAGAGGCAGAAAGCTGGGTAAACCCCAGGAATATCAGCCAAAGCAGAGTGGTAAAATCACATGGGCAGTCAGAATAATTTTGAACCTGCAAGAGGACATATATGCATGATTGAAAGCACAGGTTGTGGTTCAGACAGATCTGGGTTTGAGCTCTACCTCTTAAAAAATGTGTAATGATAAGCAACTTATTTATCGGTGCCTCAGTTAACTCATCTTCAAAGTGATTGAAGCACACCTTGTAAGGACTAATGAGTCCCACCAAGTAGAAGTTGGAATCTTAAAATGAGAGGCTCTGCTCATACATCTTCTGTCCTTGGCTCTGGACTTTCTCCCAACATTGAAGAACAGGGTTTGTTATTCACAACCTGAATTGGTGGTTCAGATAAGAGCCTCTTAAGAAAAATTCAGGCTTGAAACTTCACCTAGGTTATTTGGATTAATCCTCTCATTGAAAATAATCACGAATAACTGGACATTTAAAAAAATTGACTTAAGATTATAAAAAATATGATAAGGTAGTGCAAATATTAGTTCAAAATATCAGAGAAAGCAGAAACCAAGAGAGGGAAGCAGAGCACTAGAATTCCTTTTGCTCTAAGGGCATTTTTCAAAAAAAAAACAAACTTCTGTAAATTAAACTGGATTCCCAAACGCTTATACCCTCAGAATAAGAGTTAACCAGAAGTAAACCCACCCAGATCTCCTTCACTCTCAGGGCACTGAATTAAAGTTGCCTGGGCACTAAGTAGAACTGGAAGAAAATAACAATATTGAGAAAAAGCAAAAAAAAGGTATCCTCACTTGGATGTGAAAAATAAATTCACTTTGGCTAAGTAATCCAAAAAATCCTAATGCCAAACATTTAATTTAGGGTGGTCTTAAAGTTAATTCTCTTAGGTTTCTGGCTGAAGCAAACTGAAATTACCTATGGAGGGAACCTCTTTTATCCTAGGTCTCAAATAATACCTACAAATAATTACTCTCAAGGATAATAAGCAGCTTAGATTAAAAAAAATATAAGGGAAAATGGCATCATAGCAAGGAAAAATGATTTTTAAAAAACATATAAATTGGAATTATTAGGCACAGATAAAACACCTATGTTTATCAAGGTTAAAACAATAAAAATAAAGATTGAAAATATATACAAGCAACTATAAAATATATTCTAATAGGTTTGATAAAATACAAACTAGAACTTCTAGAAATAAAAAATGCAATAAATGAGTACAACAGCAGATTAGAAACAGCTGAAGAGAAAATAAGTAAATGGGACTATAGATCAGATGAAATTAGAGTGTAGCACAAAGGGGAAAAAAGGAAAATATAGAAAAAAATTAAGAGTCATAGGATTATAAAGTGAAAAGGCATAACATATTTGATGGGAGTTCAAAAAGAGAATGGGAATGAGAAAATATTTGAAGAAAGAATGACAGATTTTTCTAGAAGTGATGATAGACAATAGTCCATAGGTTCAAGAAAGTGTTCAGTTCCCAACCAGTATTAAACTAAAAATAATAATAAAGCAACACACACTTAGAAACATCATAGTGAAACTAGAGAACACCCAAAAGAATGGGTAAAGATCTAAAGAGCAGCCATTGAAAAGAAATACGAATTACAATTCATGGAACATAAATTAGATGGACATCTGACATCTCAACAGCAACACTGGAAGCCAAAAGACAGTAGAATTCTTCATTATGGTGACATAAAATACTTATAAAACTAGAATGTCAATAATCAGAGAAAATATCTTTTAAGAGCATCTTGGACATACTATTGGGAGACAAGATGGACCCTTATTGAAAATTTGGTTTGGATGCTGAGACCAATGCCACACACACACACACACACACACACACACACACACTCACATCAAGAAGTTATGAAAAGATTTATTATTAACTAGAGGCCCAGTGCACAAATTCATGCACTGTGGGACCCCATGGGGGTGGACCCTCCATGCAGGCAGTGGGACATCCTTGCCACCCCAGGATCCTGTCCTGCTGTCATTCATGTCAGTTGTCAGGAGCCACCTGGCGGCCGCTTTTATATTGTTTCTTCCTTGTGGAGTGTCTAGGGAGGGGAAGCGGCCACAGTGCCAGAGGCCAACTTCTAGGAGGCCAACTTCCAAGGAGGCCAGCAGCACTGTCAGGATCGTGCCTGGCCAATTCTCTGGAGATTGGACCTGCAGGACTACTGAGGGAGTGAGTGGCTGCTGCCGGGCTGGTGGGCCACTGGGCTGGGAAGGTCAGCTGAGTGGTGCTCCTGCTGTGGTAGCACACGACCACTAGGGGGCAGCTCCTGCGTTGAGCATCTGGCCTCTGGTGGTCAGTGTGCATCATAACGGGTTGTTAGGTCACTTAGGCTTTTATATATATAGATACTAGAGGCCCGATGCATGAAATTCATCAAGGGGCTCGGCCCTCACAGCTGCGGTGGCTGCCTTGGCCCTCGTAGCCCCAGCTTCGTCCGGAAGGTTATCCGGAAGGACATCTGAAAGGACGTCCGGAAGGTCATTTGGCTGTCAGGTCTAATTAGCATATTATGCTTTTAGATAATTGATAATTGATAATTATAGATAATTGAGGCTTTCTGGGGGAAACATGGCAGGCCTCCTAAGGTAGTGCAAAAATGGCTCAAGAAAGCAAGGAAAGGAGGCTGGCTTGGAGATCTTATTGTGGTAGGAGGTAGCCCAGGGTGAGGGGTCCTAGACACAGGAAGGAGTTTGTGTTGTTTGAATCTGATGAAAAACAAGAGAGTACCTAGTCTTTTTTACCAGCTTACCCAGATGTGGGCAGAGGGGAAAAGGAGGCTTAAAAACTGTCTTATGTATCCCCAAACTGCAGCAATTATAATCTTGCAATACTGAATACTATTTCCCTCCTTGAGATCAGAAAAAATGAAAAAAACTCATTAGTACTTCATACTCAGCATTGTGGTGGAGGTTACAGGCAACATAATAAAGTATGAAAAAAATATATAATGATTAGAAAGAAGGAAAGAAGGAATGGTCATTATTCCCAGATGAAATAACTGCACATGTTGAAAATCCAAAGTAATCTAGTGACATATTATTAGAATTAACAAGAGACTATAACAAGTTTCCTGATATAAAATCAAACTTCAAAAATCAATTATATTTGATACATCACCAAAATAAAGTTAGAAAATAAAAATATACCATTTATAGTAACATCAAAAAATGTCATAAAACTAGACATAAATCTAACAAAAAGTTTACTTTGAAATCTAATACATGTAAAGATATACAATGTCATTAGTAATCTCTGTTATGCAAATAAAAACCATAAAATGATACCATAATCACTAAATTGGCTAGAATTAAAAAATCTGACATTACCAAGTGTTGAGGAAGCTGTTAAATAATGGGAACTCTAAAAAAAACTTCTAGTGAGATTATAAATTTAAAAAAGAACACTTTGAAAAACCAATTTACATTTAATAGTCAGGCTGAAGATGCCATATCCAGTGACCCATTATTCCTCCTCCTAGGTATGCTCTAGAGAAATTGTTGCTTACTTGCACCAAAATATCTATATAAAAGTGTTAATAGAAGCATTTTAGGTAATATCCCAAACTGGTGGAACCAAATTTCAATCAAAAATGAAACTAGATAAATAAATGTTGGTATAATTATGGAATAGTATGCAATAATGGGAATGAATAACATGTGGCTTTGTAATCACTAAAATCAGGTGTTGGCAAACTATAGCTTCAAATCTAGTCTGTTTTATAAATAAGATTTACTGGAATATGACCACTCTCATTCATTTACACTTGTGCATGATTGCTTTCATGCCACAACAGCAGAGCTGAGAGGCTCTGGCAGAAACCATATGACCCCTCCCCCCCAAAAAAATTTTACTATCTGGCCCTTTACAGAATAAAATGTCTTTATTAAGACATGTTGTCTTAAATGAAACTTGCAAGATAATGTTGACTAAAAGGGACAACAGTGAATATATGCTAAATTATTCCGTTTATATAAAGTTAAGAACCTGGAAAAACTAAATTATATTGCTTAGGGATGCATATATATATTTGGTACAATTTTAAAGCAATGCAAGGAAATAATTATCTCAAGTAGAGTTATCTTTGGAAAAGATGGACAGGTTGAGATTGGAGCGGACACAAAGCGGGCTTCAAGGGAACTGATAATGTCTTAATGTGGATAGTAGATACATAGGAGTTTTATTGATCCAGTAAACCAAGTATAAGATATAGTTTTCCTTCCATTATCTAGTAATTTTAAAAATGAAATTTAAAGTACTATATTCAAATTTAAATGTGAACGGCTTAGTACTATATACATTTTTAAAAATAACAATTGATTCAAAGTTCTCATTACTTTTTTCTCACTCTTTCTAAATTTCAACATGATTTATATTAAAATATTCAAAACAGCCAATATAAAGAAATTATTTGGAAAGTTTCACTCACAAAATAAATTATTATTTCTGTTACAACAGAAATGCAAGTTCTAGAGTAGAATGTCAATATGCATAATATATTAGCTAGACTGTTAACACAGTAATTTCACTATAGCCAAAATATCTAAGCAAATGATAGTGTTTTTTCCCAAATGTAATTGAATTTTTTCTTTGCTCATTAATATTTAGGATATACATATGCAAATACAAATCCTAATATTTTATTACAGCTTTATTAAGCTATAATTTATATACCATGTAACTTACCCAATTTAAAAGGAAGATTCAATGGATTTTAGTATACTCACAGAGTTATACAACAATTGTCATCATCCCTTTAGCTCTCACCACCAAACACTCCATCTCCTCTTTCCCCAAGCCATAGCAACTTCTAGTTTACTTTCTGTCTCTCTATATTTGCCTATTCAGAACATTCCATAAAAATGGAATTATATGTTATCTTTTTGTGTCTGTAATGTTTACAAGTCTCATCCAGATTATACCATGTATCAGTACTTCATTCTTTCTTGTGATCAAATAATGATCTACTGTATGGATAGACCACATTTTGTTTATCCACTTATCAGTGAATAGACATTTGGGCTGTTTCCACCTTTTGGCTATTATAAAAAATACTGCATGAGGATTTAGGTACAAATTTTTGTGTGAACCCACTTTTATTTCTCTTAGGTATATATTGCTAAATGGAATTCGTCTTTATTTTAATATTTAACTTACACCTGACTACAAAAAAACAACAACCAACCTGTACAATTAAGTTAAATTACAGCATCTCTTTATTACTTCTGGGAAGCTGGTTTTGTGAAATAAACTTTTATTTAGTTTTCACTGAAAAGTCCATATATTTTTTACTGTGACAATACAGTATTACAATTAACATGACCTTTATTCTTTGACCACTAAAATTAAATATGTTCAAATATAACTTATAAATTTCAGGAAATAATAGTCTTTTAAAACATGGAAAGTTTCTCAAAATATTTCTCACACTGAGAATTTTCCAGGCTAAAATGAAAATCCTTTCTATATAATCTATCATCCCACCTATATAATCAGAAACCACCTAAATAAGTCCAAATAAGTTAACCATTTTTAATGATACCAAATCTTCTGCAATTTAGAAATATTTTTAAGTTAGACAAAAACAAATAGACAATTCAAAAATTTAGTACAAAACTATTAACTAAGACTAAAAGAAAGTATTAAATGAACCATATCTTTGTTCAAGATTTACCTATTTGTATAACTATAACAACCCAAACTGAATTTTGGCACTATAATTATGATAAAAAGTAAAAATAAATGGATAATTCAATGTTTACTATTAACTATTTTGTTCAAAGGTAGCAGTAACTTTCCCAAAAAATCCACAAAGATCCTGAGGTAGGTAAACAAAAGGAAATGACAGCATTTTGAGCCTCTCTACTGCTTTCAGAAATGTAGATTTTAGAACTAATAGCTATCTGCTAAAAATTCGAAGTGAAAAAGAAAGCAACAATTAACTAGAAAGAAAGAGAAATATGAGAGAGGTTAAGAAGCATTAAGGAGATTAGGAGTTAAAGGGAGTTAAAGAGAAAGACAGAGAGAAGAATAAAAGAAGGCAAAAACAACAAAAAGAACATTTGGTTGGATTTCACTGATGATGAGAAAATCTGCCCAAATATTCATGATTTCCACAGTATGCCCTGTAGCTGGATCTGCAATTAATAGACAAAAACCCAGAACAGTGATACAGCAAGACAAAAAACTGAACATCATATTTGGCCAATGGTTCCCAATGACAGAGCCACATTTTTGCAGCTAAGTATGGATTCATGTGTGAAACAACCAGTGCATCTGCTAGAGGGTTCAGGGAGAAGAGGGGCTCTGAGCAGCTTTAAAGAAAATCAGCATCATTCAGTCTAATTAAAACCTACTTTTATTTCATTTGTATAAGGGTGTCAAGTGCGATCAGAGGCCACATACAATTTGGCTCTGAGAAAAATGGTGGCTTTCTTTCATGAAGAAAAACAAAGGAAGAGAAGTAATTCCTAAATGTTATCATCAGAGGTTCGGGGGGCAGCATGCCTACTCACAAGGTAACTAGTGTCCCAGGGGAGGGGCTAAGGGTCTGTTGTCGGCTGTAGGGAAGGATTTCAGCCCCCTCTGAAATAGAAATATGGTACCCTGAGTTAACTGGATACACAAATTCATTAGGCAAGCAAAGAATAGCAAATTTTACCCTCAGTTTGCAGTTCTATGCCCCAATGGAGAAGACTATAACTGTATTCGCCTTCGGTTTCTGTTTATCTGTGTGTACTCATCTGGGTGTGTATCATGTAACACGCCTTCTTATTGTAGGCAGTTCCAAAATACTTAAAGCGAGCTTCCTTGTTAGCAGCAAGTGGGTCTGTTGAAGCTTAAGAAAGCCATTTAATAAAAATAAAGCCACCCAAATGAACATGGATTGAAAAAATTTGAGATTGATGGAGCCAGGGTGGTCACTGTAATTACGGAAGGTGTATCATTTCCTAAGCTCTCTTTGCATTAAGTGTATGCCATACATTTATCAGACATAATTAGCACTTTAGGTGACAATGATTTGATTTCTTCCCTTGTAATAAAAGCTCTCTGTGTTGGCATATACATTCAGAATGGGAAATTTAACACTGTTGCTGTTTATTCCCCTGAGGCAAAATTTAGGACAAACTGGGGAAAATATGAAGAGGGCTTACAGAACAGCCCTTTGTGAATTTTGCAAACAGAAAAAGGAAATAGTTCAATAAAAGCTTTTAAGGATCACAGTCAAACGCATGCTTTTTTGAAAGCAAAAAATATGTACGGAACGTTTCTCTTCTTTCAAAGTCAGCATTTAACTTTCCTTTAGATGTGAACAAACCCACACTAAATTGATTCATAGGCACAACTGCAAAACTGGACACATTTAAATGACTGCATCAGAACCAGAAAAGTATGTATGCTGCCTTCTCAGATGGGAACAGAAAAAAGAGAACTGTTTTAAAAATGATTTCAGATAATTATTGATCCTTCTATATACTTAATTGCCACAATTAAGAATCATGTTAACCTACTCTTCTGGAGATTAAAGTATTTATATAAACGTTAAGAATTTTTTTTCAAAAAGGACAATGGAAAAACTGCAATGCAAGTTGCTGACCTATTGTCTATGGCTCATAAAGGATGCTACATCCTGTTGAAATCTAGCTCCATGAGAAATGCTGTAAAAACTTACGTTTTATTTTCTATTTCAATCTTCTTGAATTCTCTTCTCTTTTTCATAAAAAAACAGGAGGTGCAGTTGGCTTAGTTAATTTCTTTGTTTGCAGAAATTTAGTCACAGGCCATGATTATTAAAATAATTATTTCTAAAATAAATCTAATGGCAATAATTAACTTAATGTAAACCTTTCCACTGAAGCTGAACTTGCTGACTTTTGCTGAACCTAAGATTTGTTCTACTTAGATGCTGATACACAGAGAGATGGTCTGTTAAAGCGACTTGCATGCCACCCTCTATTTCAGAGATTCTGAAATCTTACAATATCGCAATAATGGATATGAGAGATGCTCACACCTCACATACCACACCGATTCCTAAGCATATTTATTTTATATTTTCTTAAACTCATAGGGACCTCTTTCTGACCTAAATAAGAATAGCTTCACAGAAAGGGTCCTGGTTTTTATGAGTTCCTATTTAAGAAATGTATAAGTAATAAACCAGAAACACACAATGAAAACCTTGAAAAATTAATATGAAGAGAGTAGGTTGTGGCATAAACACATTTTGCTAATATTGTAAAAAAAAAATAGAAAAAAATAAAGTAACTATTGAGAGCATTTCAGAGTTAGCTTATAATTCAGAAATGATATAGAAATGTCTATTCATGAAAGAAGTTCAGCAGTTGTATGCATCATAGTTTTCTAAGCATTGGTTTAAGCAAAGGATATGGGAGACAACAGTAATGGTTTAAAAAAATAATTTCTCTTAGCTAATATTTAACTTGAGCCCAGTGGAGGTGAGGACTACACAAAGAAAGACTGTTTATGCATTCTCTCTGATAGTTGTATATTATGTTGTTTTCTCAACGTAAGAGTGATTTGGTTTAGAGACTCAAATTTGATTTCTGCAGGCCTGCACCTGTAGCCTAGGTTTTCTTGAGGATAGACACAAGAGACCAGAAATAAACAGAAAGGAATGAATCATGTTACGGGAGAGCCCAGAGTTACCAGACAAGGCTGGGCTTGACAGAATGCGGCTGCAGGTGATGGCCAATGTTCTCTCTCTGATCCTGTGTGCTTATGTGAAAGAGTCATATTAAACTCCAGAAATTATAATGTGATATAATCACGTGTTACAGAAATAATACTTGTTAAAACCAACTAGTTACTAAACAGGGTTACAACCAGTTATTGTTAGCTCAAATGCAAAGCCTTTCCCTGGATATTTGTTTGCTTTTTGCATACAATTTTTGTATCAGTGACATGAAACGTTTTCATGTGAAAATATTCAACAGCCATGACCTATGATCATGAAGTTCCCTATTATTTCTCATTAGATGATATATTTTACCTTTACAAACATATGCACATATACTCATAGCATACATATGCAAGTCAGAAAACACGTTCATTTTTTCTCCTATGCTCCCCTAGGACAATGTAGGGAACCTCGTGTCAAAAACCCTCACTTTAGAACAATAAATAAATAAACTAGCCACAGCCTTCCTGAGGCTGGCCAACTCTAGCATAAGTAATTCAAGAGGCTGAGAGATGCCAGATAAATTTGATTACTATAAAAGATGGGAATATGTTTCTTTCCTTTGAGAATTCACAAAAAGGGGTCAAAAACAAAGCGATGCTGAAAGCGAACAATTTCATTTCGCCTGCAATTCAAGGCGAAAATTCAAAGGCAATTTTGCAGGAACATTTTATCACAATTTTATAGACCCTCATTTCCTGCACACATCACAATCTTTAATTTCTGAAAGAGGAAAGCAAGAAAAGGGGAAGTGGTGGGGAGAGAGGGTGAGGAGGCTGAGACCAACCGCAAGGGGCTTTTTCTTCTTCTTCTTTAAGATATAAATGCAGATATTTATAAAGCAGTAAGAGATTTGTAAATCTTTCTTCAAAGCTGAACCTGCTGCTGGGATTGTGATTTGCTAAAAGCTGCTGTAGGCATACTTCAGAACTCAGCAGGGCCGTCCCTCCCCTTCCAAAAATAAAAAAATAAAAAATAAAAGAAGTGGGGAGAGAAAAAGGCACTGATTAGTAGTGTCTCGACAGATGTGAGTTTTAAAAAACTGTTTTCATTTTATACCTTCTTGAATAACTTCTTTTCCTTTCCAAATATTAAAAAAAAAATTACAATTCAATACTTTGCTTCCCATCTCATAGTCTAATTGGACTCGCCTTGATTCTGTCTGAAAATGGCAGGTCATTTCTCAAAGACAAGCTGTTAGGGGTCCTTTGGAAGGTCACAATCCAAGGACAGATGCAAAGGCCAAGACCCAAAGGGTACCTTGCCTGCCTCCGCTCCCCACCCCTAGGTCTTGTCTGGGATAATAAAGGGTGATGTTAGTTAGCTGGGAGCACAAAGATATGGTTTCCAGTTCTAATCTTGCCAATAACTTCATGTGTGATCTCAGAGGAAAGCCACATACTCGCTCTCACTTCCTAGTGGGGATAATAAGCAAGTCCTACTGAATAAGTAAGTCCTACTGGCTTCCCAGGGTTGTAAGGATAAGGAAAAACAGCAAGGGGAACGCACTCTGGTCATTTTGAATACTGATGCATCCCCAAGACCCAGAAAGTGTCTGGGACAGAGAAGGTGGTGAGTAAGTATTTGTTAACAAAAGAATGAAGAGAGTTTGGAAAGCATACGCCATGAAACACAGAGTAAAACTACAACAGTGGATACTGAAGGGAAAACAATGATGGAACCTGTGATCTCAAAGAGGGCACCAGACTGGCTTAGGCTATAGCAGGTATCTCTTCTCTTGGAGAGATTAACCACTATTAGCTGTACCCACCTCCCACCCCAATCTCACACCCTTACACACCTATCATCTGAGCTCACAAGACTCGAGAGGCTGCAGAGCCTGGTGGGACTGCAGAGAACATGCCCATTTGGAAATGTGGCACAGCGATTTTGCATTAGTCTCTAAATAGACACACTGATTTCAGAGAGAAGTGGATAAAAATAATTTTACTTTGGGAAGGGAAGGTGGTTTTAAAAGGAAGAGGAAAAATGGGAGAAAAAGAAAATCCTTGGGAAAGTCACTGTTTTCCAAACTGAACCAGATACTGCTGCCAATGAGAGGGAATGTACCATTGCCAAACGGTGTTGCTGATCTGGAGGTCTGGCAACCTTGCTTCTGGGGGAAATTCCTGAGATGCCCTGGCACTGTTCTGTGCTGACCTAAATTCCCATTAAGAACAAAGAACCACAATAAAGGGAGGAACTAGATTTTGACAATTGCATCAATATATAATACAAAGATCCAAGATGTTTAAGTTAAAGGCTCTATATACAGCACAGTACTATATAGATGGTATACATAATGTCTATATAATTGAAATCCTTGCATAAACCTACTTTTTAAAATGCTATTCCCCGATTCAATCATTACAATTGGTTAAACAAATCAATCAATATCTACAACTAGCCACAGATTTCTATACAAAATTCCACAGTATTTGCCATCTTGGACTTACCATCCTAAGGAGCACTCAGGTTCATTTCCATGTCCAGAGCCCACCCACCAACTACATACTCGGTGCTAAGATTAGACACAGCACAGACTGTACAAAAACACTCATTGGAAGGAGCTGCCACCTGGTTACCTCCAAGCCAATAGAAACAGACAAATACACAAACCATGCACCAAAAAGGAAATTTTAACAGAACATTCAGATATGCCAAAAACAAAAATAATTGTATTGTCCTTACCAATAATCTGCAGGTAGACAATGCGTAAATGTAGAATGGTAAAAACATCTAGTCAGAAACACAATTGGGGTCCAGTAGGGATGGCAGATGCCCTTAATTTATTCATTTATTCAACAAATATTTCACTAGTGCCGCCTGTCTGCTGAAAATACCACAGTGAAGAGAAGCATGGTCCCATAGAGCTTATGGTCTAATGTAAGAGATGAACAAATAATTAATTAAATATACTGTGACAAATGTCATGAAAGGGGACATGAGTGCTTGGGGACCAATGAGATGATCTCTCAGATCATCATTTTCCCCTTAACTTTTGAAAAGAGAAGCTGAGACCCAGAGAGAGGGCAGGCAGTTTCCCAAGGTGATCCATAGAGACCGTTAGCAAAGTGAAGAATATGGAAGAGGTAGTGTGGCCCAGAAAAACAGATAAAGTTCAAAATAACTGCTTTACTGAACGGAGCCACCTCAAATCCATTTTAGAAGCAAATGAGATATAAACAACTTTTAAACAATAGATAAATGCATGGGTGGTTTTGCATCATTAAATAACAAGTGATGTTTTCTTGTACCATGTAGTGAGTTTTATTGTTTTTCTTCAATAACCTTTAAGCATCGTGAGTGGAGTTTGAAGACAGCAAACTGGAGTTTACTCATATCTGGAAGTGGATGTGCAGATGGGTTTCAGGGGTTCCAATCTGCACACCCTATAATGCCTGTAGATCTGTTATTCACACTACCAAGAAGTTACATGGGTTTCCATTATGTCATACCCATATCTCAAAAGAACTACCTATTAGTCAATCTCTTAAAGTAGTGTTTTTTATTACATACAAAATATGTGTATTTCATAGAAAGCTCTTACCATTTCTACCAAAATTCTGAGTTTAAAAAATTCCTACAAGGGATGATGAAGTTTATAAACAAAACCTCTTAAAATGGAGAAGATGCTATTAGGTGAAGAATTAAAGATTCTACCACAGGCCACCAATGTGGGGAGGTCATGATGTCAGACAGGTAAGCATCAGACTGCTGGTCACTTCTTTTTAAAAGTTAGGGTCACTGAAGTATAATTTACCCATCCTTTTTAGTGTAAATAATTTTTTGTCAAATGCATAGTTAGGTAACCACCAGAATATTGAAAAGTTCCATTACTCCCTTGTACTGTTAGTCAACCCCTCCCCCGAGCCCCAGTTCTTTACAACCACTGATCTGTTCTCTATCACTATAGATTTGCTTTTACAGAATGCAATGTAAATGGAATCTACAGCATGGAGATTTTTGAGTCTGGCTTCTTTCACTTAGCAAATATGCATTTCAGATTCGTCCATGTTGTGTGTGCATCAGTAGTTCATTCCTTTTTATTGCTGAATAGTATTCCATTGTATGGATATAGCACTGTTTATCCAATTATCAGTTGAAGGACATTTGGGCAGTTTCCAAGTTTGGGCAATTACAATTTTTTTTTTTGGTAATTGGATTACAAAAAATAGAGGATTTTTTTTTAAGCAAACTACTTAAAAGGTTAGGCCCCAGCTTGTTTGGCTCAGTGGACAGAGCATTGGCCTGCAGATTGAAGGTCCTGGGTTCAATTCTGGTCAAGAGCGCATGCCTAGGTTGCAGGCTCGATCCCCAGTAGGGGGCATGCAGGAGGCAGCCGATCAATAATTCTCTCTCGTCATTGATGTTTCTATCTCTTTCTCCTTCTCCCTTCTTCTCTGAAATAAATAAAAATATATCTTTTTTAAAAAGGCTAGGAAAGACCAGTAAAAAAATAATTCCATGAAAAACATCTTAACGCTAATGGCTGAATGCTAAGAAAGTGAAGAACATTACTCATGTATGTTTTATCTGCATTTCCTCTTCCCTGGATCCAGAAAAAGACATATTAACTACTTTCACTTTTGTTTCAACTGAGCTTGCTTCCTGGTCTCTCAGATGCCAACTCACTGCTGCTGAGTCCATGGCAGCATTCTTGGGAAATGTCATAGCCGAACCCTAAACAGTTTTGATGGAGTCTCTTTTTAAATCTCAGAAAATCACCTTTTATACCTTTCTTAAAACTGTGATCTTGAGCTAAGCTGTTGTACTTCACTGTGTCTCTTTAACCTAGGGAACTCACTGCCAAAAAATAGTATTGAGGCCAACAGCTTAATAAGTTTTATAGAAGATTAAATATTTATATGAATAAAAATAGCACCTGCAGTGACACCAGGAAGGATAAAATTACATGGGCTATGAAATCTTCATGCTTCAGGGCATAAATTGCTTGCCAGCTGGAGGAGGCAGTTTTCCTCACAGAACAACACTGCTAAATGTGTCTTCCTCAGAGGTACCTCAGTGCTGACCACTTGAAGGACCAAAGACTACAGCAGAAGGACCATTAAGCTCTCAGTGTGTACCCAGCTCGAGGTTGTTCAGGATTTTAGGAAATGGACATGACACTATACCAATTTAAAACACAAAAACAAGAATCAAGAGAGAGGCCAAGACCTGGCTGGTTTGGATCAGTGGATAGAGCGTCGGCTTATGGACTGAAGGGTCCCAGGTTCGATTCCGGCCAGGGGCATGTACCTTGGTTGTGGGCACATTCCCAGCAGGAGGTATGCAGGAGGCAGCTGATCGATGTTTCTCTCTCATGGATGTTTCTAACTCTCTATCCCTCTCCCTTCCTCTCTGTAAAAAAAAAAAAATCAATAAAATTAAAAAAGAGAGAGAGAGAGGCCAACAACTCCATTCAAACTGAATGTGAGTAAGATAGAACAAAATTATCATACAAGATGAAAGAGCTTAAGAACAGAAACAGTTCCTAATTTTGATAGCCAGTAAGAACTGAGGACCCTAAATCTTAAAGTTAAGACAAAACAGGAAAGGAGGTCATCAGTCAGCTACTTAGGCTAAATCTTTTCTTTCTTTAATATTTTTCCTAGAGTAGAAATGGAACATGAACATTATTAATAAGACCTTATTCTTCTAACCTTGCTACAGCAAAGGTCAACCCAACATTTGACTGGAGAGGAAAACAACATGGAAAACATAATTAAATAAGGAGAGAAATTAACAGAATATGGGCACCAATTTGTAGATGCCAGATCTCACTTCTCCCAGCACCAACTACACAGTGGCATTTACAAATGATTCCTTTTTCCTTATGCATTACAGGAACAATAGTAAATATCAATTAATCCATTTTATAAATAAAATATTCAACAAAGTAAAGAGTAGCATCCAGCCAGGCAAAGTATGCTAATAAGGGTAATAACATATTAGCTTTATTGAAAATTCACTTGACTTTGCAAATTTAGATAACCCAACATGCACAAACATTCTATGGTTACTAATACGGCTTGATGTTCAGTTACCTAATTAGTTGCTTTATACAGAATTATTGAAGAAATAGCGATGGGATCAGGAAGATGCTCTAGTGCAAAACAGTATTTGGAAATGCATGATGGGTGGCCCTCAGAATGACTAAATGAACAAAGGGCTCCTGTGGATTTTAATAACACTGATCCACTTATGAATCATAAATCAAATGGGAACCTTCTTGCAGTTCAAAGATTTCCAAGATTTCTGGGGAGAATGCTCCAGCAAAGCAGCATGTTATCAGCCAGGATTAATCACATTTGCTCACATTTTTTACCAAAAAAAAAAATAGTGTTTTGCACTCTCAGATAGGTGCTGACAAGGATTGGCAAAAATGCAATAGTGGGACAGGTGAGGAGAAGAGGGCAGAGCAAACATTAGGGCCTGTGCTGGGTCTTTTGGAATTCTGAGTTTTGTCCAGAGATGGCCAGAAAAATGCAGGCTGATAAAGATGAGCCATCACAACTTCAGCCAGAAACAAATAAATGGTTGGTATCAACAGGAGCCCTTTCTTATTATTTTTAGAAAAGGCCTTTAATTTAATGCATATTTTCTTCGCTGTAAAGGAAATAGTGATATTAACAAATTGGTTTTATTTCTAATCTGGCAGGCTGCCTGCAGTGAAATGTAAATACATGTACATGGGAGCCAGGATTAGCATTTGCTGGAGAAAAAGAGTAGTCAATATTTTAATGAGGAAGTCTAAGAAAGCAATTGCATGAAACACACTCCGATGTCACAGGGGAGCTTTTTAAGTTAAGCCAACTAGTTCCAAATTACTACTTTTCTCAGCTTTCCTTTAAGAGGAGTTTAGACTTACTTAAAAAATACAACTGTGGCATTTAGTCTTAAATATCATAAAATAGCTATAATATTCATCTCTATAAATACATACATTAACCTATATACATCTCTCTCATTATGTATATGGAAAAAGAACGTCTGGTATGCCATTCTTCAGTTAAATGGCCCATTTAACAATGTCATCTCTCTGTTTTTTTCAAAGTCAGAAATATTAGGTGAAGAAAATTGATACTATCCAAATGGGAGATAGATTTGAGGGGGAGGGGCAGGACGTGTGATAAGAAATATGGGTAACCAAAATGAATAAAAATCAATAATATTGTTTAAGGATAGAGTCGTGTATATAAGATAGCCTCATATAACAGGTAAAATCTATTAGAAAGACACTATGTATCATAAAATTTATAATATGGCATCCCATAGGAGGCCTATTTCCATCTTAGAATCTGATTTTATCAAGAGCTAGGAAAAGAGAAAAGAACATTCTGGGAATAAGGTGAATGTGGTAAACTGAGGAGATAAATAAAAGGCCTAAAATATCATCAATATTTTAGAGATGATCATACATGCTTAAATGAACTCAAATGATTCTAAGTGTAGTAGACTTCGATTTTAACATTTTGGAACTTCAGGGTATTCGATAGAACCAACTACTTTAACAACACACATTAAAACAGTATTTCCTATATTATTGTGAATGCTATCAAGAACATTTTTGTCTGACAAATATGTAAGCATTTTATGTTCTTAAATTGGCCAAAATTTACCTTACCCTTCAAAACACAGCACCAACATTGAATAATAAAGATAAGCACAGAAATTAAAATAAAAAATAAACATCATAGAAAATGATCAACAAGGTCAAAGTTATTTTTGAAAAGAACCATAGAGCTGATAAACACATGATGATATAGAACATGAAATGAAAATGAAAATGAATATGTAATCAACATTAATATCCTGGAGACATTAAAATGATCACAAGACCTGATAATTACTTATACCTTATACTTTTATATATTTATAATCACATAGTTGTGTATGCGGTATCTCTCTATCCAAAATAAATTGCTACACATGAAAATTAGAAGAAATATACCAAAATATCCAAAGCAGTATTATGTTTATTAAACAAAAACAATATTTAAACAAACATTTTTTAAAAGAGGAGCAAAGATATATTAAAGAGATAAAAATAAAGACATAATATTAATATTAGATAAAGAAAAATTCAAGGAAGAAAGCTTTTATATTAAGGAAGTACAATTCAAAGCAAACAGACAATTTTATTTGTCAAATAATTCTGCACTGTCAGAGAATGCACATATCTCTATAAATAAGAGTTAAAGAAAAACAAGGACAAATTAATAAGTAACTTCAACATCTCTCACAATATGTCAAAGAATATCAAAGCAGACAGCAAGAGCACTATGATATAGAAGAGCTTGATAATATAATTAGTAAGATTAAATTCTCTACTCTAAATAAAATAACTTTCATCTCCAGTGCCCATGAACTCCTTCCCAAAGATGATCTTATATACTCTTCCATAAGAACAATGTCAATAAAATTCAAGTAAAAGTCATAGCAGGTATATCTCAGAGACAATTAAATAAAACTAGAAATTAATATTAATAGATGAAGTCTTAAAATTCAACTACTTTATATTCTAAAATTACTCTTTTAAAAGAATTTTGAGTCATAGAGGATATCAAAATGGTACTTCAAGCTATTATACAATGAATAAAATAAGAATACAACATATCAAAAGTTAAACAATGCAGCTAAAATAAAAATCAAATATTTTATTTGTAAACAAACAAAAAATGATAAATGAACCAAAGATGCAACTTAAGAAGCTATTAAGAAAATAGAAAAACTATGGAAATAGTAATTTAATAGCTAGTTCTTCAAAACTACCTATGTCAAAGCAAATCAAGAAAAGGATATCTCATATTAAGAATGATGAAAATGATTTAACAATATATTTTATTTTTAAATTGTAAAAATATTTTATATGCATCTATATTAACAAATTTAACATCTAGATGAATTGATATTTTAATAGGGAAATATAAATTACCAAAGTTAGTTTAATAAGGGATAAAAAACAACCTAAACATTTAAATATCCTTGAAAGGAAAGTAGAGGTTTCAAAGAATTGACCCCTCAAATGACCCAGACACTGACATTAATTCCATCACATTTAATGAAGAGGAGGGGTCACTACCATTCTTTGCTATTTAAACTGGTCCAGGGCATGGTGTCGGGGTAGGAGAGGTAGGGAGGATGGGGAAACCTTGTTATTATGAGGCCACAATCACCCCTGTTCAAAAAATTAATATAAATAGAACAAAAAAGATCTTCATAGATATCACTTAGGAATTATATGAAGAAACTCTAATAGAATATTATCATGTCTTAGGAAGGCTTGTTTCTGGTATTCAAAGATGAATCCATGTTAGAAAATCCACCAATAAATGGAGAGACACAGTATGTTCACCAATGGAATGACAATGTTATAGAGATACCAAGTCTAGTCCAATCATTGCTAAAAATCCAATAGTCATTAAAATCCAACACAGATAAAGCAATACAATAGCCAAGAAATTTTTGAAAAAGAAGAACAGAGGGAACTTTAGCATTACCTGATAATAAACCAAAATTACAAAAATCACATAAATACTGCAGCAATGACATAGAAAATTATTTACATTATCAAACTTAGAAGAAAACCTACATATTGACTGTTCAATAGGAATGGGTAAAACTTCTTAATGTTACACCCATGTAATTGAATAGTACACAGTAATTAAAACTTACATTGTAGAAGAGCATGGAAAGGTGCTCAAGTCTTACTAGTAACGGAGTAAAACTTTACAAATAAGTTAATAGAAAAAGTTTTTTCTAAATAATTCCATCTAATCACAAGTATATAAACCTTAAAAGATATATACTAAATGTAAACAAAGAATATTTTTCCATATTGACTTAAATAATTTTACTATTTGGACTCTTCAAGTTTTCCTACTTTAAAAAACAAATATATTCTATTGTTTTCTTAAAATATTATTTTTTAAAGGTCAAATCCTCTAAAATCCAGAATTCTCTTAATTTAAATATACTTATATATGACTGAAATTCATTTGGAAGCCTGTGCTCTTTCCCAATGGCAAGCATCTGGATCTGACTCACCAAAATAATTACTAGATGTCTGAAGGAAATATTAAAACAAATAGCCCAGCACTGCAGTGATTGCATAGAACTGTATATATTCACTCTGTGCACTGGACAGGAATTTTTCATTTCATACATCATTTACAACTTGCTGCAGTGATTCTGCGAAATCAGTCCATACCATTAGCACACACAAAGAGAAACACCCAATGTTCTCATTTTTGGAAAATTCAAATGATTGGGGCTTTGATATGTACAAACACCAGCACTCCATCTAAGCAGATGTTGCTCTGATAACCAGGATGAGGGCACCAGGTGACCAGGTACCACCGTTGGCATCAAATATCCTGGGTGAAGCACATTGACTTTAAAATCTATAGTCCAAGTTTAACTTGTGCTCATAAATATACTTAATTTTAAAAACTACTTGAAATAAATGAAAACAAAATGGTGAAAGTCATAAGCAATCCTTCCAGAGGGGTTTATTTTTTAATGGGAACCAGCTTTGATTTCTAAAATATTTTATCAAGGCATTTGATACAAACCATCTGGTTTACTCAACACCTCATCAAATGAATGTCTGATTGCATTCACTCAAATCCCTGCTCTTTCTTAACAGTATCACTATTTTCAAATCATAGCATGGAGGAGTATATTTCCCCAGCAACAGAAAATCTTGCCTTGTATACCAAAGAGAAAGTTGTTTTGCTGTATAGTTAAACACTCCCCGGGTCAAAAGTGTTCTGGGATAGTAAAGAGGCGCAGGAATGGCAAATATCAACTTGGTTCTGCTTCCAACATGCCTTGACTCTTAAACTCTTCTCTTTCCTAATGTAGGAAAACTCAAACCACGGTTTTCTGGAGAGTGTATTTGCCGTGTCTTCAAGTCTAGCTATAGCCATGGAAATGAATTCCAAGAAACACCCGATGAATTCCAAACAACATCCTATTTCACTACTCTGTGGACTTTCCTATCATTGCGCTTCATTCATTTCTACAACAATGTGGATCCAGAGTTATACTCAGTCTCAAAAAGGAAAGCATCTATGAGCCATCCATGTGGCACTCACCAAGACCAGCTATCACTAACCACAGAAAATATCAGATCTCATGACTTAAAATGACAACATCTTCCTTAGAAACCACAGATTGTCCCTACCCATATACCAACAGAATCTTTAGCAACCAGACTCACTGTTTCAGGACTGAAAGCTTAGTTGGTAAGTACATCTTAGTGTGCAGAGGGCATCAAAGCTCTAGTAACAAAAGTTTAATTCATGGCAGAATATCAGAAAACAACAATAATCAGAGTTTGGGAAGTGAAGCCGTTAATGTCTAAGTTATCTTTATGTCACATATGTTATAAATCATTAGGTCTAAGAAATCATACAGGAGAACACCCTCCGTGTTGAAATCAACCTTCAAATATTTTGAGTAAAACAAAGTACTCTGAAGAAGACTGCATGAGTAATTCCGGGGCAACCCAATAGAATGTGTGTACATACCAAGATAGGAGTTCTTCTTTGATTTACTCTCTGTTTGTTCACTGAAGAATTCAAGAAATCCAGAAACCTGTAAATAAATTTAAAAAAAAAAGGTTTGGTTTAAGGAAAATATCCAGAAATTAGCAACCAAAACGATGAAAAAGAGCTGAGAGTTTTTGTGTGCTCGGCTAAAAACGAGGCATTCTGAGTGGGACATTGATAAAAATCTTGCAAGCCAGGGAGGTCATGGCCAGAATGAGCACTGACTGCTTTCCCACATCTCGAAATGGAAGTACTCTTTCCAATTGAAAAGAGAGCCTGTGAAGTATTATTCATTGCCCTTCCCTCCCAAAAAAGATGATAATAGAAATTCATTTCACATTAAATAATAAGTTACTAATGATGGATACATTTTAATTTGTTGGTAGTTTAAGTACTTACTGAGGACAAGACAGAAAGGAATTTATGATTTTCTCATAGGTCTCTATCTGGGTAAAGTAGAAAGTAAGTAACAGTCAATTTCTTCTCCAAAAATAGTTAGAGAAGAGTTCTAAGCCGAGGATGAAACTCGGTGGTAGGAGTATATTGTGTAACACAAAATTTTAATAGAAAAATAGCCAATCTAAAGCTATATCATTTTTTTGCAAAACATTTGAATTTAAGTGTACCTTTGCCTCATTTATGTGTCTGTGGAGGAATAAGTACTCTAGATATTGTGTGGAAACTAGCATAGCTCATGTATTTTCACCAGCATTGTACAAACAGGATCATATAGAGCACAGGTAAAAGATATATTATGTAAAGAGCAACTGCTAGGGAAGAAAATAAAGTCCAGAAATCAAGCAAGAATAGCAAAAGCAAAAAGTAACTACAAATGTTTTAGTTATTCTACACAATGTTAATCCAGAATTAGATTACTTCTCAATGCATTTCTGGTCTTATGGGAGAAAATAATGTATTATTTATATTTAAGTAGGAAAATGAAAGTTGAGGTGATCAAAGATGGTAGGAAATGGTTCCACAACAACCTTGCCATTATTCCCAGACTAAACTGGGTATGTTAAATTAGGAGAGCATGGAAGAAAAAGGCATTTTAAGTCAAGGTAACTTGTTTTAAAAGAGTGATAGTCTGGACAATGATTTAAGAATCAAGGTAGAAGTGTCTCACCAAGTGAATAATGCAGGGCTAGAGTCAATTTATGAAGTTAAACATAAACCTGAAAAGTTATAATTACTGGAAACATATGGAGAATAAGATTAAAAAAGGGAGGCTAACCAAAAATGGAAAGAGAGAGAGCCAAGGGGTAGAGAATGACATTTAATTCAGAACAGTCAGAAGTCTGAAGCAAATGGAGCCCTGGCCTCTGGTTAGTGTTCCTGAGTCATTATAAAGATGAAAATACCTTGTGGAATATTATTCAGCCTTTTAAAAAGAGACAGAAATCCTGCCATTTGTGATACCCTTCATGAACCTAGAAGACATTATACTATGTGAAATAAGCTAGTCACAGAAGGACAAATGCTACCTGATTCTACTTATATGAGATCTATAACATAGTCAAACTCATAGAAGCCGAGAATAGAATGGTATATGCCAGGGACTAAGGACAAGAGGAAAAGGGGAATTGTTTTTCAATGGGTATGCAAGATGAAGAAATTCTAGAGATCTGCTGTATAACGTAGTACCTATAGATAACCATAAAGTATTGGTATGTGCACTTTAACGTATGTTATGAGGAAAGATGTCATGTTAAATGTTCTTATGAAAAAAGAAAATACAAAAGAACCCAAGGAAATTTGTGGAGGTGATGTCCAAACTCATCAAGATGTATATATACATTAAATGTGTGCATTTTTGTGTATCTGTAATATCTCAATAAAGATTTAAAAAAGAAAATACCTTGCTAAGTGCTAAGCCTAGTTAGTATTATCTAATTTAGGTACTCTCAGCTAGGAGGTGCTCTATGACAGGCAACTCATCCTGTTCTCCAGATTCAATATCCAATGCTTCCCTCCACGTACAAACTGCATTTAAAATTAAGGTTTTTAGTCATAAGGCACACAGGAATGTTGCTGTAAAGAAAGAGTGCTCAAAATGCAGAAAGCCTTTAGAAGAAAATTCAAATCTACTTCATTTGGAATGGTCACAAAAAATGCCATATACACAGTACATAATTTATGTTATATATACTGATTTTTTAAAAGTAAATAACAATTGCATGATTTTTGGAAACAGATTATATACTCTACAGATGCCCAACAATTTTACTCTCACAGGTGTCTTTTATTACAATTTTGTCTAGTAAACAAATGGCATTTATTAAACTGTAGTTCCATTTTTAAACCATCAAGGATGTACATTATGGGGGAGTGATTATCCTTAGACTTGTAAAATGTTAAGAGTAGCTCAAAGCCCACAGTCACTTGCCTCTCAGACTTCTAGTGACTGAGCAGAGGGGACTGTAGGGTGTACACATGAGTGGCCAAGGTGCTAACCACCCATAAATAAAACCTAATCAGAGTTTAAGCCAGTGTATAACCTTTTGGAGATAAGTAGATAGAATCTGACTTAATAAAGTGAACATGACATTTTATTTTCTCATGTGAATTATATTCACACTGTCCCAAGTTCCCTGGGCTATTTTACAGCCCTCTACTAAAACCAAAACCTAAGAATGACAACAGAACTAACTGTGCAACATGTTTCAGGGATCAAGCAACCGAACTACTCTCTTTGCATCAAAGAAAGAGAGAGAGCAGCACACCGTTAAGCCTCTGAGCATCTAGAACTGGAGCTGGTCTTGCCATTTAATCACGAGGGTCCTTTAAATGTGGAAGAGGGAAACAGAAGAACAAGAACCAGAGAGTTGGAATCATGACAAAGACTGGGCTCGCTGTGCTGGCTGTGAATATGAAAGGGGCCATGAGCCAAAGAATAGAGGCAGCTCCTAGAAGCTGAAAAAGACAAAATGCAGAAATCCTTTAGAAGAAATCCTGCCCTTTATTTAGGATGAGCTTCAGGGCTCGCCCTCCGCAGGGCATGTCTGATACACTAACTCACTGTACTAACCATAATAGTGGGCATGCCTGTACTCGTGGGACACCCACTGAAATAACTATTAAGTTTATAGCATGTATTTCTGGATTCAAAGCCCTTGCTTTAGGAGAGTCCCAAAGTCTGCAGCCTTATCACAGAGGAAAGGAATATAACCGAGCCAATTAATCATAGTGTCTTGGCCTTGGCCCACCCTCTCTGTTCATCACCCTGGCCAGAAGAGAGTCTTTTTTGTAAATCTCTGGAGAGGAGGAGCTCAATTTTTAGCATCTCTATTTTGAGGGAGGAAAAGGGATGTTACAAGAGACATACTTTACCTTTTTTTTCCAAGTTATACTAGTACTTTTTATTTTAATAGGTTTCCAAAAGTCTGGATCTTTTATCAATAAATCTATACTGTATTGTTAAATGTCAAGAAACAAAATTCAAGCTACAAAATGACTGTATAGTATAATTTCTGTTCATGTACAATGGAAAGGGAAATACCATCATTAGCATCCTCTAAAGACTTAGTAACTGTTAATATTAAAGATCATTCTTCTATTAGTCCCCCAAATTTCCGAAATATGTGCAGTTTTGTCTTTAAGATAATTAGAGTTTTTTCCCTAATTTAAAACCCAAAACCTATAAGAGAACATAACATGTACATTTCAGGACCTGTGACACTGTGGCAAACAAAGTTTAGTGAGTTAATACAACCCAATCCATTTACTAGTAAAGTGATCCAAGAAGTATTTGCTAAATGTTTCATGGGTGGTGTTCGAAGACATAAATTAAATCTAGAGGCTCAAATTTGGGAGAGATTATCTTGATATTACATTTCTTTTTATTCAAAATATCAAAATAATATCCAGTTACTTGAATATTTTAAGGTTCTATTTCACAATTATGCATAACGCCATGATCTCACACTATGTGCCATGGGACAAGATGATTTTAGGACACTCCCAAATTTCTAAATTCACTCAAAACATCCCAGGGAGCAGCCACATGGTCATACAGATTAATTTCCTTTGGTCACTGATTTTGCAGCATATCTGAGCTGCAAGGTCAAGATAAACAGGAGTGAGAGGGGATGCAGCAGGCCCCTTCTCTGATCTAACAAGTAAGGGAGCAGGCTAGGTGCCATGCAGAGGCTTTGTTGGCTGAGCACAATGAGGCCAGTGTTCCCACCTCCCTACCACTCCTCCCTGACTCACTAAGCATCTAGCTAGCTGTCTCACTTAGACATGGCGCTAAGAAGGTGGGGAGTCAGAGACGGGATAGGCACAGCATGGCAGCTACCTGGGAAGGCCATATCAGGAGTTCTATGTTGTAAGTGAGATGGAATAAATGAAATTTCTGAGCGTATCCTGGGGTTTTTAATTTTCTTAAGAAACCGTGGAAAACCTGACTATGAAGTGTCGTTAGCAAGCTTACCCAGATCTGGAGACATTCGGAATTTAAGAAGCATAAACAAGGCTTTTGCATCTACCCAATGGTCCCAGGCTAGAACTGCAAACTCTTAGATATGTTCACATCCTAGCCTCCACGTGCAGGGTCTGTGCATTAAGGTTCCCATTATCACCAGCAAACTCCATGTGGTCCGCTAGTAACCTGCTTGAAGCAGTTACATAAGCAGCATATTTCAAATCAATTCTGTGCCAGATATAATTTTTAGTTGCAAACCCCTCAAGAGATTTTTCAGGACTTGCTTCACTCCTTGCAAACATGAACTTGCAACTATCTTCCACACTGTGCTAACTGTTGGCAATGATGGCCCCAATGATTCCTCCCATCCTTTTCCAAAATACGCCCCATTTGCAATGTGACTTTCAGCCCCCCTGTCAACAAGTGTAGACAGGGGGCAGCTCCTACATTGAGCGTCTGCCCCCTTGTGGTCAGTGCACGTCATAGCAACCAGTCATTCTGAGGTTCAGTCTATTTGCATATTAGCCTTTTATTATATAGGATAACTGACACATAGACCCATCTTTCTTCCCATGTTAAGAGTAAACATTGTATAAAGAAAAGCACCTGCTCTGGCCAGTGTTTCTCAGTGGTTAGAGCAATGGCCCTTGCATCAAAGGGTCTTGGGTTTTATTCCAGTCAAGGACATGTACCTGGGTTGCAGGTTCTCCACCCCAGTTGAGGTGCATGCAGGAGGCAAGCAATTGATGTGGCTCTCTCACATCAAGGTTTCTCTCTTCTCTCTCTCTCTCTCTCTCTCTCTCTCTCTCTCTCTCACCTCCCCCCATCCATTCCACTCTCTCTAAAAAAAATAAATCAATGAGAAAAATATCCTTGGGTTAGGATTAACAGCGAGAGAGAGAGAGAGAGAGAAAGAGAGAGAGAGAGAGAGAGAGAAGGAAAGGAAGGAAGGAAGGAAGGAAGGAAGGAAGGAAGGAAGGAGGGAGGGAGGGAGGGAGGGAGGGAGGGAGGGAGGAGGGAGGGAGGGGAAAGAAGGAAGGAAGGAAGGAAGGAAGGAAGGAAGGAAGGAAGGAAGGAAGAAAGGAAGAAAGAAAGAAAGAAAGAAAGAAAGAAAGAAAGAAAGAAAGAAAGAAAGAAAGAAAGAAAAGCACTGAATAAACTGTTGACCATAAGCAATTAAAGGTTTCTCACTGGATCGCCAGCATAGGTCACATGGGGTCTCTGGGTTATCAAACACGAACTGGAGTGGGTTCTTGCTGCTACTATTCTGGTTATATAGCTTAGGTAATCAAAACAAGTGTTCTCTAAAAGTGGTCCGCTATTTTCTAGGAATTAGTCTAGAAAAATCTGCTACATCAGCAAACCTCAAGAAGCTCTATTATCTTCATCCCCAACTGACTTAACCTTTTGCACTCGGATGTCGAGTGTGACTCGACAAGGTTAGCATTAGAATAAAGGAATCGAGAAAAAAGCAAGCGAGTGCAAAGGGTTAAAAAGCCTAAAACTCGAATAAAAACCAAGTGCTGTAGTACTTCTATCAAAACATTGCCTGAAAGAACCTAATGAGTTTCAATATTACTACCTATGAAAGAGTAATATTACTTCCAATCTTAAAGGTGCAAAAGTTAGGGCTATGGGCTTTTTGAATAAGATAGACATGGATTTAAATCTTGGCTCTTACCATTTAATAGCTGAAGACTGAGTATTAAAATAGTTATAATAACAGGTAACATGTATTGTTTATTGCACACCAAACATTGTACCTAATAATCAATATCATGTACACCTTATAATAACTCTATGGGGTGGTTCTATTAATATTTCCATTTTTAAACTCTTTAGAGAGATTGAGTGACTTCTGAAGAAAACATACCTGCTATGTGGTAAAGGCTGGATCTGAACCCAAAGAACACTTCTTTACATTGACATGCTATCTCTTACGTTATGTGACCAAGTCACTCATTTTTCATAAATTTTCATTTATTGAGTTACTGATTCATTGATTCAGTCATTCTAAAAATATTTAAGAAGCACCTCTTACATGCAATGGATTTGAAGTGCTGGGGAATCAATGGTGATATGGTCTCAGCCATAATAAGGTTTCAGGTTTAATGGGCAAAGGAGATTATAATCAAATAACAGCCTCTCCTTGTATCAGCATACTCCAGACCCAATTTTTAGACCAACCTTTTCCTATTGATTACACACTCCTTTGCTTAGAATCCTCCATGACTCTGGTAGTTTTAAAATATATACACAAATTATTTGACATTTCTCCCCTCAAGAAGTAGAATTTAATTCTCTCCTTCTGACTGTGGCTTGGGCTTAATGACTCACTTCTAATGAATAAATAAAAGTGACAGTGTATAAGGAAGGCATGGGTGGGGGGCAGGAGATAGCATGTCTTTCCTGAACTTAAAGAGTTTCATTTTTTGCCGAAACTGGTTTGGCTCAGTGGATAGAGCGTCGGCCTGCGGACTCAAGGGTCCCAGGTTCAATTCCGGTCAAGGGCATGTACCTTGGTTGCGGGCACATCCCCAGTAGGGAGTGTGCAGGAGGCAGCTGATCGATGTTTCTCTCTCATCGATATTTCTAACTCTCTATCCCTCTCTCTTCCTCTCTGTAAAAAATCAATAAAATATATTTAAAAAAATAAAAAAAAAAAATAAAAAAAAGTTTCATTTTTTAAGAGATTACTAGACATCAGTATAATCTTCAAATAGCAAGCTACAGAGTGGGTCAGGCTGGAAGTTGCATTACATTCTTTTTATATAAATGAATCCATATCCACATGGGTAACCAGATCCCAACTTAATTTGTCTTCTATTGCATCTCTTAATTATGGCAATTCTAGGATGTGGAGAGGAGAAAGGAAGGGACTGAAGAAAGATTTAAAGGAGGAAACTAGTTTTAAAGGGTCAAAAGATTTCAAAGCAGCAATGGTCTCTTCTCTATCTATATATATATAAAAGGCTAATAATATGCTAAGTGTCTGTCTGGGTAATGACATCATGTAGCAATGCCCAGCTTCCTCTCCCTAGCAACTAGCCTCCTTGCAGTTTCTTCAGCCCAGGAACACGACTGCTTTATACCCAGGTGGAAACATTTTACACTTTAACCAAATGTCTGTGAAGCATTTCCCTGTGCTTCATCTCATTTGATATTACCAGAAGTCCTGGAGTAGGTAGATAGGAGACTCAGTGGAATCCTATTTTCTTTTCATTAGCCGGAAAATGGATATTTAGAAAGCTTAGAAACTTGACCTGACTGAAAAGAAGTAAGAAATGGTGGACCTTGAAAGTGACTTCAGGTTTTCTCACTGTGCAGAATATAGTCAAACACTGCTGCAGTTAAATATTTTATCCTTTGTTCTCACTGCGTGATCTACAATAATAATCTGCTTCATGTTGATATTTACTGCTGTGTTGCTGATAATTACCTGAAAGAGAAGTTGGAGTGCTTCACTGGGCTGGAAAAAGTTTAGCTAAATCAGAAAGCAGGTCTAATTAAGCAAGTTTATTCTATATCTATAAAAGGCTAAGTTGACTTACACATGAGCGATACATATACAAGTAAAGCTCTCACTGGAGCCAATCGCATGCGTGTGTTTCGATCTGTCATTGTCAATCATGAATTTGGTTGACACTTCTATTATAGAGAAAGGGTGAATAGCGATATTAAAATATTTCTTCTAATTAATTTCCTTTCAATGTGCATGAATTTGTGCACCAGGCCACTAATATATAAATATTGATGGAACATTATGCAACTTTATTTACTCTTGAAATCATTATAACAGAATCACAGATTTGCATAGGTAATGGCTGAATCCATAAGCAAACTGAAACGTACAGAAATGTCTCATTTGACCTCAGCATATTGTTAATTAGAAGAATTACTCTTCCCTGGGAAAAAAGTAATTACTACCATTGCTTAATTGAATTACAGTACCATATCTTTGCCCAGGTGCAAATACTTTGGGATCTACATGTTAGAGTTCACATTGAAGTGCTTTACCCATTTAATTTTAAGGGGGGGTATGAATTGGACTAGATATTTTTGTAGGTGAGAATTTCAATAAAAATATGAAATGCCATTTCATTTCCAGAGCATCAGCACTTAATTGTCTAATTATTCCTGGCATGAAAGAAATGAAGTTAACATATGATCAAAGCAGAAAGGCAAGCCGACTGAGCTCCAAATGAAAAAATGTTTTGAATTGTATAAATAGTTTTAAACTAGGCTGTTTTATTTTGGCTGGCAAACAATAAGATTCTTAACATGTGAAATTAGACCCATTGAAGAAACTAAAGAGGATTGCAGATGAATGCCAAGTGTTCAGCAAGAAATCACAAAAAAATTGGCAAGAGCTACAATTCTCTTGAGGACGCCACAGGTCTCAGAAACTGAAGTTCGCAGTAACTGGTCAGCAACCAGGAAACATAAGAAGGACTTTACAAGGAAGGGAGCCCTGGAACTCTGTCAGCTTATAATAAATAGCATTTCAAAAGTAGCACTTTTCAGAGATAATATATAAATTTTTAAGTAGTGAAGCGTAGGTGTGGGCTGTTTTCTCCCATACCACGTCCAGAAAAATCTGCACATACTCATCAAATTCTGTATCTAGGGAATCTGTTTTATTGTGATGTTTGCATTTTTAAACAATGTGCCTGACCTATTTGGGGGGTTAATATAACTAAATGGAGCCTATTTGCAGTTTATTATTTATAGAAGATTCACTTTGGATTAGGGCTTTTCAAGACATTTGTGTTTGAGTTGCATCACAAAGTGTTCCTGGATAGCTCCCAACACCATAGCAGGCAAGAAAATGACAAGCGGGAACATGGACAAACCTGCATCCCACATTATAAAGGGGAAGGTGGAAGTCGGGCTCTTCCCTCCTCACAAAGGCACACTGGCCTCTGCCTAATAAGCACAAACTCAGGCTCTTAGAGTCACACAAAGGAAAACTCTGCAAATCAGTGCAAAATGTTCTTCTCTTCACTGAGGGTCCCAATTACAATATACAAAATGAAATGCCAGTCTTTTATTTATGAGATTTTCTTAGAAATCTTTTGCCCGTTTTGCAACTACTTAAAGAAGCAATCTATGAGTCTGCATGTCTCATGACTGATTACAAAACACCTACAAATGGCTCCCGAGGTAAAAAGAGACAGAATTAACAATGAATCAGTGCCAAAGGGAGCTCTGTTATCAACCGTGTCTATCTTCAGGCCAATTCTGGACAAGGTTATGGCTCCAATTCTGCAGACTCAACAATGAATATAGTTTTTAATACATATAGTTGCAGGGTTTTTTTGTTAATGGGATACATGCTGAGAGCAAGGATGGCCCCTCTGACCAGCTTTCCAAGGCCTGGTGCTGGGAGTATGAACTTCTCTCAATAGAAATTGACCCAGTCACCCACGGATCTCTCCTTTTCTCCTTATGGTAATGAATGCTGGGAGCTTTCCAAAATACAAAGCCAACTTGACAGTGACAAATATGAGGCTAAAGGCCATATTGTGATTAAGCCATTTCTGACCAATGGAAAATATAGCCATGACTGACCCAAGAGTTGGAAAGCCAAGTATTTCACTAAACTGAGGCAGTTCATGGTGTGGCCACTACAAGTGGCAAAGGCATCTTGATTGGATACACAGCTCTGCCTTGTTACTGCAGAGCTATTTACACAAGAGATGATTAAAAAGTCATGAATTTAAGAGTAAACTACTTTTTTGCACCCAGCTCCATCCCCTCCCACCCATGGATTGGTCCCAGCTAGTAAACAGTCTTCAAGAGCCCTTTTAGCCAAATATATCTATACTAAGTTATTTTTCCATCTCAAATTGGCTAAGACTAAATAAAATGTTTTATAATGATAATCACCGCTTACTTGTTACTTCTCATTTGATAGATGAGAAAACAAGTCCAAAGAAAGTAAACTACTTGTTGATGACCACACAACTAGTGAAAATAATATCCTGGATTCAAACCCAGGTTTCCTGGTTTCCAGTCTAGGCCTTTCTCTAAAAGGGCATAAGCTTAGGTTCCAAACCCAGTTCTATTCATTACCAGTCTTGTAACCCTATGCAAATCTCTTAAGCCTTCTGCATATTAGTTTCCTTCATCTCCAAAAAAGGGATACCACCACCCACCCCTGTCCTTCCAGGGCTGTCAAGAGAATGAGATGAGATCATCTTTGTAAAGCAGTTAATTCAGTCCTGTGCCTGGTTCACAGAAGGTGCTCAATTGCCCTAACTCTGTACCTATTTGTTTCAGCATCTTCACTGTCTTCTACCCTGCTCATCTGCTCATCCCCGAGCTCTCTAGGAAGAAACAGCTGGACAAGAGGCCAGAAAAACAAAGCAGACTTACAGGAACAGCAAAGAGGAGGCGGTAAGGGATTTGGAACCTATCTGATGCCAAGATACAACTTAGATTTTGTCTGGCTACAGTTTAGGTTCTCCCAGAAGCTGACATGGAGACAGGGTTTGATTACAAGTAGTTTATCAGGGAGGTGATCCTGGGAAAATCCAGTAGGCAATTAGAGAGTAAGTCATGGGAGGGGAGGAGGCCAATAAGGGTGCATTATCAAGTAAGTGGGTAATTGGAGTTTAAACCCACTAGGGACTTTGAGAGTTAATGTATTTTTGCCTTTATACCAAATAAGAGAAGAAATCAGGCATATACAACAAATCACATGTGTCATTGGTTGATGGTTGCTTCTGGTGGTATCAACTCTGACAATTCTGGCTTGCCCTACATGCTGGTTAAGGTGAAAATGCAATCAGAAAAAATATCCTCTGGCAGAGAGTCACAGCCGTTCTCAATAAGCACCCTTCAGTATCAAAAGGTCAGTTCCCACCCTGGTCAGGTAGCTCAATTGGTTAGAGCATCATCCCAACGCACCAAGGTTGCAGGTTTGATCCCTGATCAGGGTACATACAAGAATCAGCCAATGAATTCATAGATGGGTGGAGCAACAAATTGATGTTTCTCTCTCTCTCTCTCTAAAAATCAATCAATAAAAAATACTTAAAGAGGTCAGTTCCCATAGGATATGGATGGGACATCATCAGGGTCTGCCATAGTGACTAACTTGACTCTCAACTAGTAAAGCGGTTGATATAAGGAATAGCAACATGAGCTTCTTCCTAAGGGTGACATTATGGCACTAGACATTTCCGTGATGCCTGTTGGGATTGCCATTAGCCAAGGAAAAAAGTATATGTTGAGTCAAGAATTCTGACTCCAAGAGCCATTGGTAAAAGATGTGTTAAGCTATCTCTAATTCTTCCGTCTGGAAAGCTCCAACAATTTGGTTTGTAAGACACACCAAAAGGAACTGAAAGTAACACATTGCTCAGCTCTAAATTCATTGCTTCCCTTGATGTGGGTTTGTGTGTAATGTCAGTTCTATCAAAACCATCCGTTTGTGAACATGGCAAGTGGAAGTCTGATTTATTCTCCAGCCACTTTCCTCCTCCCACAGCAGTCCCACACAAAAGTTCTTCCTTAATTTCCACTTATTTATTTAGCGTGTGGCTTTTCTATCTTCAATCTTTCCAGAGACTTCTGGAAATAACGAAATGACTATTTAAACCTAAGTTGTAAGGTAGGACTAAAGTGTTGGTAAACTCAAGCTTAAATTGTAAAATAATCAATAGTGACCATTATAGCTATTGTGTAGTACATAATGCTAATTGCAGTATTTGCTTACAGACCATTAAAAAGAGGACAGACTTAGTTAATGTAGAAAACCAAAGGAGAAAAGAAAAACAGGTAGAAAAACGGGAAGGTTTAATTATTTATAAAATTTTTATTGGAGAAATAAGGAATAGAAAAAAAAGTGCCATAATTGAATTAACTCTTTAAAAAACCAATTCTGAGATCACTTGTTTCTGGTATTTCAAAAGAGAATTATTCTGTGAGTTTAGAAAAAAAAATCTATTTCAGAATTTTTAACTTTTTACTAGTAAATGTAAATACTAAGAAAAACCAAGAAAAATGGATGGGGCCGCATCAGGGTCTGTCATAGTGACTAACGTGACTTTCAACATGTAAACATCTTGAAGCACATAGTTGTTTAAATTATGAATAAAATTTTGGAAATTATTATTTTTTTCATAATTCATATATATCCATAGTTTCAAAACAGATGCAAAAATGTTTTGTTCGCTACATATAAACATTAAATTGTCACTTAATTATTAAAAATCCTCCCAATTACTTATTACATTTTATTAGATAAACTAGTGGCCTGGTGCACAAAATTTGTGCATGGGGAGGGGTTGTCCCTCAGCCTGGCCTGCACCCTCTCCAATCTGGGACCCCTCAGAGGATGTCCAACTGCCTGTGGGATCGGGCCTAAACCATCAGTCAGACATCCCTCTTGTAATCCAGGACCGCTGGCTCCTAACCGCTCACCTGCCTGCCTGCCTGATCACCGCTAACCACTCTGCCTGCTGGCCTGATCACCCCCAACTGCCCCTCCTGCCAGCCTATTCGCCCCCAAATGCCCCCCCTGCTGGCATGCTCACCCCTAACTCTACCCCCACTGGCCTGATCACCCCCAACTGCCCTCCCCTCCTGGCCTGATCGCCCCTAACCACCTCTGCCTCTGCCCTGCCACCATGGCTTTGTCCGGGAGGTCTCCAGGAAGGTCTCCCAGTCTAATTAGCATACTACCCTTTTATTAGTATAGATAATTTGACATTGTTCCCAACTTGACAAATACCTGACAATGGAATTCAAGGTGAAGCATCACCAGGTCCCCAAGTCACTGATGTGCGAAGACTGTGAGAAAGTTCTATTTCTGTTTCATATACCAAAGAATCAAGACTATCTAAAATCCTACAATAGCTTCATAGTCTAACTCTGGATATGTGCTGAATTCCAGATTAAAATTTTTCTACTTATAAAACATACTAATTGTGTTCTTAAAAGACTTTCACCACTTTTCTTCTGTTTGTCATTACAAAACACTTAAGAATCCATAAACAAATATAAATGTGGTTAAATCCATGATCAACCTCTATTTGCTGAGATGACCTAGAAGCAATGATTACATAGTAGAAGTGAGTACACTTATAGTCTAGATCTTGGTGCCTAATTACCATTATCTAACAAAAGGATTCATGGCTCCTTAAGCCCAACAGGAATCTGTAACATCTTGTGGTGCCAGAGTAAGGAAGTCCTAAAGTAGGATGGGATTATGTTGAGATAACATAAGAACCAACCTGAAAGAGTTCCCAATGGCCCAAACTGAGATCATTTGAGCAAAAATACAAACAAAAAAACAAATTAACAGTAGTACTGGCTTATCATTTGTTAATATCTATTAATTTATTTTGGTATAAATAACTGAATAAATAAAAAATAGTAAGGACAATTCTTACTTTCAGAAGAATTCCAATTATTCAAAATGGAAGAAATAAGAAAAATAGAAAATCACATTAGAACATCAGAGTAATAATTGTTGCAGGTAAGATTCAATGATGGATGCTAAAATTAGTAGGTGAGAATTTGAGAAGAAATAGAATATTTGCATAATTTAAAAGCAGCTCCCTTAAGATGTTTATCTTGCTACCACTAAGGGAAAAATAGTAAATTTGCATTGAAGAGAGCAGTTACCATGTTAATCAAGTAACCAAAGTTAACATCATCGGTAATAAGACATATCACTGATATGATAAACTCAGGGTACATCACATCTGTGGTATCCTTACCAACATTATATGACCTCAATATAATTGGAATTATATCATAAAATTTTTTAGAAAAACCCAAATTGAGGGACATTCTATAAAGTAACTGATCAGCACTCTTCGAAATTGCCAAGGTCATGGAATTTAAAAAAAAAGACTGAGGAACTCTCACAAATTGGAGGAGACTAAAGAGACTTGACAACTAAGTGCAATGTGCAGTCCTAAATTGGGGCCTGGAACAAAACGAGGACATTAATGGAAAAAACTGTGAAATCCAAATAAAGTCAATTTTAGTCAGTTGTCTTCTATCACTGTTAATTTCTCAGTTTTGGCAATTGTACCATGGTCATGCAAAATGTTAATATTAGGGCATGCTGAGTGATAGGTATACAGGAACTTTCCCTACTATTTTACCACTTTCCTCTAAGTCTAAAATTATTTGAAAATAAAAAGTAAAATAAAAAAAGACATGAGCCTTGAATATAAAATGACAGATTAACATATTTCACATGAATAAAAGAGCTGTGTGTGTGGACTGTCTTCTGGATTAGTCACTTCCCCAAGGGGTTTGTGTTTCTTTACTGGCTTCACTTTCAAAAGTTTTTCATAGGTAGGTCAAAATTTAGATTGCTGAGTTTTTATTACAGGCCTTTAATAGAATATTTCGGTCAACATCTGTCTAGGGAAGATGCTCATGCTCTATAATCACAAGTAATCAGACAGACTCACTAGCGTTTATTAAGTACTTAATATATGCCAAAAAATGTTGTAAGGACTTTGTATGTATTAACTCACTTAATGTGCTCAATAACCCTATGAGGCAGACACTATTATTATTCCTAGTTTTATAAATGAGAAACAGTTAAGTCACTTGCCCAAGGTCATGACGCTTGCCTGTGCTTTTAATTACCATTAGGCTTTGCCTATAGAGCAATGTTAGGGCCATCATACTAGGTCAATTCTGCCTCATGTTTGGAGGACAGAGAAAGACCATAGAATAAGAAATTTCAGGTTAATATCCTGATATAATATTCTGAAGGGCATCATTACATAGCATGTATTAAAAATTAAAAAGCATTCCTCTCTTCTAAAGCATTATGGTTCTGCTCTTCCTAAAAGTTTTATTCCACTAAAAGGTTGTAGGTTTGATTCCTGGTCAGGGCACATGCCCTGGTTACGGGCTTGATCACATGCAGGAGGCAGCAGATTAATGTTTCACTCTTACATTGATGTTTCTCTCTCTCTCCTCCTCCTTTCCTCTTTCCAAAAATCAATTTTAAAAAATGATTTAAAGATAAAGATAAACTTAACAGGTCTTTGCAAGACATTATGATCTTTCATATGATCTAGATAATTCCTCAAGTGTGTGTTCTTTACTCAATGGATGGTAATGAGTTCTGCTATTGAAGAAAACATTTTTAAAGAATTTGTAGGATACATGTTATTTTCTTAATATATCTGAAGCCCATAATGTAAATGCACAGCACATTTTTTTGAAACACAAATTATTTACCCAATAGGTTAGGTATTTAATGAAGAAGCTATTACAGACTATTGGACAAATAGATATTTATACCATTCTCAATCAATTATTTAAAACACATGACATTAAAAGTTTATATCATGATTATATTTGAAGAACCACCATAAAGACAATTAAAGCAATCAAAGTAATATGAAGACAATTGAAATCCTATATAATAAAAGGTTAATATGCAAATCGACCGAATGGTGGAATGACGCACACTGACCACCAGGGGGCAGACGCTCAATGCAGAAGCTGCCCCCTGGTGGTCAGTGCGCTACCACAGGGGGAGCGCCGCTCAGCCAGAAGCCCTGAGCTCACTGCCACAGTTGGTGAGCGCAGTGGTGGTGGTGGGAGCCTCTCCTGCCTCCATGACAGCACTAAGGATGTCTAACTGACGGCTTAGGCACACTCCTCAAGGGATGTCAATAGAATATCTCCTGAGGGCTCCCGGACTGTGAGAGGGCACAGGCTGGGCTGAGGGACCCCTCAAGTACACAAATCTCGTGCACCAGGTCTCTAGTATAATAATAAGTGAACAATTTGAATTCTAATAAGTGCCAAGTATCACCCCAAAGTGCAAGATGTATTTTTTATTTTTTAACAACTCAACTTAAATCTATCGGCTCAAAACACCAACTGAATTGGCCTTATGAGAGAAACCTTTAGTCACAATCAGTTTTGTGAAATTGCTGACTTCACATTGAAAGCTTATGAAAGAACTTTGTAAGCAAAGAACTCCACATGTTTACATTTAAACTTGCCCTCACTGTTTTATTTTACAACTGAAGGATGATTGGCATTCTGCAGCCTCTCTTTTGGTTTGGGTATATCCATCCCATAGATCAGATCTCATATCTCACCCATGGGAGATGGAGAATTGTAGATAGAAAGAAAAATAATAAACAAATACCAGAAGTCCAATAAACCTCTAAGATAAACAAACAAAGGAAAATCACCTATTATTTCACCAAAAATAAATCAGGATTTTTTATTCTTATTACAGAGTCAGCATATCTTTAATTTCAATAGCTTTTAAGCAATTGTCAAATGTCTTAAACTGTTATTTGTGAACATGAAAAAACACACACACAAACAAAATATTTTAATTACATTTTTGTTTAAATCTCCAAAAATGTTCTAGATATAAAACTCAAAATTTCTGTGCCACATTTTATCCTGAAAAAAAAAAAAAGAAGAAGATAGTTAAATTACAAATCCTTGAGAAATAGGATTGATAATGGAAATGCCCACAGAAGGCAGGCTGCAATTGTCCCGCCACTGTAATACAATCTATTCCAGAATAATTTTTCTTTTTATTATTTCATTAAGTTGTATCTCACTAAAGTTCCTCTTAGGATCTCTCGGCAGCACCAAATTTTTCATTGAAAAAACGATAAATCACTGGCCTAAATTACAATTTAATTATAAACGCCTTTGCCTTCTAATGCTGCCTGGGACCTTTTACCCTGCTACATAATTCTAAAAAATGACCCCTGTCATAATTTCCTTCACTAGAATAATATGGGGAGATCTAATCCTGAATCCTGCTGTATTATAATTTAATATAAGAGGTAATTATTATTCAAAAGATAATGTTGCAGATATTGAAAATATTCTGAAGTTTGAGTCTTAAAAAAAAAGGAAGTCTTAGGTATGTAGGAGCTTTCTATCCCTGCACCTATCATGAGAAACAAGAGGAAAGAAGCAAAAGGGTTTTTAATGAAAAAAATATTAGCATTTATATACAGCTGGTGTCTTGCTTTGTGTGAAATGCATTTATATAGTCTTCAAACCATGGTTAGAAATGAAATGCCTCATTTCCCAAACCAAGGAAGCAGAGAGAGCAATGCTGCCGTGAGCGACAATTTTTTTTTTTAAGTTCGGCGTCTGCTTTAGTGCTGGGGTAATAAAAACCGCACCCGCGTTTCACCGTTTCAGGAGGAGGATTTGGGTGGTAAGGACTGCAAAAACAAGGGCGCGGAAAGAACCCAAGGGGCCAGGTGGCAGAGTCCTGAGGTGGGGTGTTAGGATACAGCCCAGAGAAAGGCTTCGTGGCGACATTTTATTGGGAGCACCCCCAAAGCCTGAATGGGATACAGACCTAAAACAATTTGGCTTTCCTGGAAACTTTTCAACACTGTGATGAATGGTGGGGTTTTCTCTCTCCTTCCAGAATTCACACAGAGATAAGCCAACAAAGAACAGGTAACAGTAGGTTTGCTGAACCTTCCTCAAAACTGACTGCTCTTTAACTCCCAATAGAAGGAATATAAATCTCATTCGATTGGTGCTCATGAATTGACAACACCCCACCTGTGCAGGTGTCAGCCCCCCACCCCCCACACACACACACAACGTACTTCAATGGCACCAGTGAAAAGTCAGCGTGTGGATGGGAGATTCCTGTTATTCTGTGACCTGAAGGGAGGGGGTAGCACAGAATTCAAGGAGTGAATCACACAGACAAAAGCAAGTGGCACTTCAGTGACAAACTGAATCCAATGCTCTCCTACCTTTCCACAAAAAGGGGGGAAGACAAAGGGTCTCTATTAAATTACAAATGTCCTTGAGATCAAATATCTAAGAGCTTAGTCCACTGGGCCTAACTGTCTGAAATAAAGGGGCCCCTCTTTCACCTTGTCCCCCCGAATCTTAACTATGATTAAATGAGCCATCATAACTATCCAAAGACATGGGTATAATTATAGGAGGAACGTTTTGATTGCTCAGTAGAGGAGGTGGAAGTAGTGATGGTGGTGATGGTGCAAAAGGAGAAAGAGCTACGGGTAAACAGAATACAAAAAAGTGACCCAAATGAGATGATAACTCTTGCCTACCAATCTGAGACTAGTCAGCAAACCCCTACACAGTTCAATGAACATCAAACTAAACAGTAGGCACAGCTTTACTGCCCTTTTGTTTTGTTTTGTTTTTGCTTTGGGAGCAGTTCATTTAAGATGTAATAAATTGCAAAGCTACTTCCCCCACCACCCACAGTCCCTCCATAAATCTCAGGACAGTGCAAATGAGTTATGCCTCATTATGGACAGAAAGAAAGGGCCTCCCCAGGCAGGGACATCCTCGACTACCATTAAAGCAATCATTAAAAATAACAACCCACCTAAGGGAGAAAAAAAAGTCATTCTTTTAAAATATATATATTAATTATCCAATAATATTAAAAATAGGTTCCGTGGGTTCAAATAGGAATTGAAATCCAGAATGTAAGAGAAGGCAGAAAAAAGGACGTGGGGAGGAGAAGGGGAGAGTTTATAGGATAGAGGTCTATAATTTCCAATAGCAGTAGCAGAGAGAGCCATGAAATGGTATCCATAAGGAGCTAGTAATAAAGAAGTGTGCAGAGATTGGTAGACTGTGCCTACCTGAATCATTTCACTAGTAACAAAGATTTAAGGTTCCCAAGAGGTTCGAGGCAGACAGTGGAGTGGACGTTCCAATAACTAAACAAAAGTACATTAAGGTGGACACACAGGTAGATGGATAGAAAAGCACAGACAGGCAATCTTCAGGTTTAAGATGCACTAAAAATTTTCTGCCTCACTGTGGTGAGTTTTCAAGGGACCCCAGTTGAGACAAGGCAGAGTGAGTGAGTTAACAGTGGGAAAATAAAAAGCAAGATCAAATTGAGCATTTCGTGGCCACATTAAGCAAGCCGATTCTGTCTTCACTGGCTAACCCTCCTCACTCCCACCTATGCTTAAAAATACACAATGGAATTAAGATCTTCCTACAACTGTTTTAAAGTTGTTATGACTACACTTCCTACAAACTTCCTTCTATTGGGAGTTAAGCCATATTGTTTTAGGTCTATATCCCATTCAGGCTTTGGGGGTGCTCCCAATAAAATGTCACCACGAAGCCCTTTCTCTGGGCTGTATCCTAACACCCACCTCAGGACTCTGCCACCTGGCCCCTTGGGTTCTTTCCGCGCCCTTGTTTTTGCAGTCCTTACCACCCAAATCCTCCTCCTGAAACTGTGAATCGAGGGTGCGAACTGTGAGGTGTGAGCTGGGTACATGCAAATTTGTCTCCTACTAGCAGTCACAAAGAAATGTAAATTATATAATTTCAGATTACACAATTTCAGACTGAAAAAGGGACAGCCCTTTGCTCTTTGGTTACTTAAAAAACATAAATCCCAGTATTTAGGGGCGGGGGGAGGCACAGGCAGTTATTAATTGGCTTTCTCCCCACAGCAATACATGTCGGGGAATTGGAACTCATAGCCCCTGAAGGATGAACAATTATTGGTTCACCAGACTATCCTCCAAGGAATAAACAAGAAATAGTACTTACAGGGGGCTTCCTAGCACAGAAGAGAGGAGATATAAGGTTAAAAATTAAAGCGAGGTTGGAAGCCAACTGTTTTAAAGTTGTTATGACTACACTTCAGAGAGAGAAGAAATATGTTGATGCCAGTCCCTAGTGGGTCCTGCATTGAGCTTGTCCTCCACCTGCCAAAGGGCTGCCACCCACTGGGTCGTGGGCATCTGTTGGCCTACCTTCTCATTTAGCCTTATCAGAAAGAGGGACCATTCTGTTATTTGTCTTAGTTGTGACTGTCCCAGAAGCAGACCTTGACACGAAGAATTTAATGTGTAAGTAGCTTATTGTAGAAGTGACCCAAGAATTATTGGGAAGGGGTAGAACAGTGATGACAAAATGATTTGTCATCAAGGAAGTTACCAAGGTGAGAAAATAGACCAACTCCTATTGGGGAACTTAGCCATTGTAGATTTGCACCTCAGAGCTCTCCCACCTGAGGGGTGAAAGAGCTTTAGTATTTATTTACCAACTAGAGGCCTGGTGCATGAAATTCGTGCATGGGTGTGGTCCCTAGGGCTGGCCGGCTATCGAAGTGCGAGCATCTGGCATGGAAGGGCAGGTCCCAGCTGACCTCTGGGCCCTGGGCAGCACCTGGGCCCCTGGGCTCCCAGGCCCCTGCACGCCCCCCCTCCATCTGAGTCACAGAGCCCAAGTCCCCACACGGAGATATGGTGAGCGTGGCAGGACACCGTGGGCCGGGGCATAGCGTGGTCCTCTGGGCCACTCAGCAGTGCTACACGGAAGCCGTGCAGGCAGCACACTTTCTCCCGGCCAGCCTTGCAGACCGGCTCCTGCACAAACCCATGGGGAGCCCGAGTGACCCTGCGGTCCTGGAGGCTGCAGTCCGGCTAACCCATAAGGTACTATGCAGGTGTGGGGCGGGCTCCTCGCAGGGGCCTGCAACTGAGTGCAGGGGCTTCCCCGCACAAGAGCCCTGGAATCCCCAGGGAGGTTAGCAGGGGGAGTGAGAGTGAGCTCGGTGGACACCCCACATTCTCACCGTACCTCCGTCCCCACAGAGGTTGGTCACCACCACCCACCCCCAGTTCCCTGTCCCAGCTGGCCGCTGGTCACGGTCTGCAGGAGTTGGGCTCCCCACCCGGCTCCCTAAGTACCTGCAGATGGTGCTGCAGGGCCTGGCGCCACCCACTTACCTACTCCACCATCCCACCACGGTTCTGCTCTCATCAGGGCTCATTGGGGCCAGCAGCGCCTCCACTGCCGCCCACTGCCAGCACTGCATCACCAACGCCTGCCATGTTCCATGCTGACCCCTGGTGGTCAGCGTACATCATAGCAAGTGGTCGAACTCCCAGTCTCCCAGTTGAACTCCTGGTCAAACGACCACCCGAGGGGACAATTTGCAGATTAGACTTTTATTATAAAGGATTCAGAGTGTGCTGGTAATCTTGAACAACCAGTTGTCCAGGAAGGGTGGGAGGGGATTGAGTGACCTGTAGCATCTGCTCATTTCCATGGTGTAAATACTTGCCCACCATGGCTGATTTCAAACCATCAATATAACATCATTGAATATAGTCAATGAGGAAGAGAGGCCCAGCAGCCACAACTATGTAGTATTGCTGACTATAGATACATAAGATGAGAGCATATGGAATTGTAAAATGTAGTAAAATAATTATAAAGTAGTGGTTGATTACCTTTACTTTTAATAAAACTTACTTAATTGTAAGTGCATACAATTTAATTTTTAACAAAATTCCTGAAAATATTGAACAACCAGATCTTGAAACCAGTATGAGCCAACTCTAACCCACATTGTACAAATCCCCCTCAGTCACTGGTTCAATGAGGAATTACATCCCTGGCACTTCAGGTCTGGGGTGCGGGCAGCAAAGTAGACCCCAGAGGCTAGACAAAGCAGGTGCCAGCAGCTGGATTTTCTTTTTTTTTTTTTTTAATATATTTTTATTGATTCCAGAGAGAGGAAGGGAGAAGATATAGATAGAAACATCAATGATGAGAGAGAATCATTGATCAGCTGCCCCCCTGCACGCCCCCTACTGGGGATCGAGCCGGCAACCTGGGCATGTGCCCTTCACTGGAATCGAACCTGGGACCCTTCAGTCTGCAGGCCGACACTCTATCCATTGAGCCAAACCAGCTAGGGCAGCAGCTGGATTTTCAGCCAGCATGCACTGAAATAATAAAGGTGAGAGAATACGAGCAGATACCAACAGTCTGTTACTCTATTGACTCACAGATTAGCCATATTTCCTAAAGGCCTTGAAATATCTCTTCATGGCTTTCTGTGATGTTGCTTCTTTTCACCTGGAGCAATTGAAGCCTTTGCCCATTCTCCCCCTCAGTGATTACTAAGTTCTAACCCCATAGTCTTTACTGAGTTGTCCTGTTTTGTGCTTTAAAATTGAGTGTTTTCAAAACAATTTCATCCACTCTGCTCTCCCCATCCCACAAGTTATCACTCCCGGTGCCATCCCTATTTGTTGAGGAACTGCTCTTCTCCTAGTAAGCCTTCCCTGACCCTCAACTTTTGACTCTCTCTTGAACCCATATCCAATCAGCTGTCCTATTCAGTCAGCCCCCCAAAGGGTCTCTCTCAACTGCTTGTGACAGTTCCTTTGACAGTAAAATGGGCCAGGCCCGTGTTGCATCTCACAGATCCTGCCAAATGCACGCTAAGTCTATCAACGCTTCCAGCCTCCTATGGTTCCAAGCCACCTAGAAGTCACTTATGGGGTAATCTTTCCTATAAACCTTCAAGAGCATCACAATGGCTACCAAGGAGAGATCTTAAACAAGCATTAAAGGCTCTGTGTGGCTTAGGCTAACCTCCTATTCAGCACTATTCCACCTAATCCTCTTCATACCCTGGAAGGTCTGGCAAACTAAACTGCCTGATAGCCCTGTAACAATACCTAGAATTTTCCACCTCTGTTCCTTTGCCTAAGGCCATGGTCGGCAAACTGCAGCTCATGATCCACATGCAGCTCTTTGGCCCCTTGAGTGTGGCTCTTCCACAAAATATCACGGCCTGGGCCACTCTATTTTGAAGAACACGTTAGAAGAAGTTTAAGTTTAAAAAATTTGGCTCTCAAAAGAAATTTCAATCGTTGTACTGTTGATATTTGGCTCTGTTGACTAATGAGTTTGCCGACCACTGGCCTACGGTGTTTTCTTTATGAGCAACATAGTTTTCGATCCTTCACAAACTGTTTCATGTACCAGATGTTCAATGCACCATATCATATTCCCCCAACACCAACCCAGGATCTCTCTCTTTTTTAAAGATCAGAATGCTCTCTCATCCCACCTTTACGGTGCTTTTTCTACTGGTATTTTAGTTACTTGTCTTCTGCCATTCTTACTTTACAATTTCTTCCTCCGCTGGGGTACCTACCACTGTGTATGCACATAGTAGGAGTTTAATATTTGTTGAATTAGTATGTTTTGTCCATTTCAATCCAAACAAGTCAGTTAAGACTGAATTTGGAGTTTAAAACATAATTCAGCAGCCAATTATATCTTATAATACAACTCATGTGTATTGAATTAATCAAATATTTTTTTTAAAATTGAGCAGTTGTCATGCTGATTTATCAAACAAACAAACAAAAAACGCTTTCTGCCCAGTTTTCTTAAGATTTGCTTTTCCCTGGTGATTTAAGCTATAACCACTCTACATGTTGTGACCCCTTTGCTGAGAGCCAGTCCAAACGTGTCTAAACCATGCTCTGGAGAACATGATGGCAAATTTAGTTAGACAACAACAGGCCTTTGGAATACTCTACAGTAGTTAAAGCAGTAAACATATAAACATGGAGGTATTTTTAAAATGTAATGAGGAGTGAAAAAAGCAAGTTACAGATTTGTACATACAGTGTGGTAACATTTATGTAAGATGTAAAAACAAGCAAATTAAAACTATATGCCATTTACAGTGGCACACATGTGAACATAAAAATTCAGGGGAGTGGTTAATTCTTGTGAGAAGGGAAGAGGGGAAGAAAAAGCAATGATATTAAGGAGAGGCACACATGGAAATCTTCAGATGGACTCAGAACATTGTATATGTTGAAAAACATAGGTTGAAATAAATGTGACAAATGTTTAGATTTGACAAAGCTGGGTGAGTAAAATAGATATTAATCTCTATACATTTTTTGTACAGTTGAAATATTTCATAATTTGAAAAATGCATTTACTTGTATTGGAAGAGTTATCAAATGGTTACACAGAGATTTGTAACTTAACAAAGAACTCTTGCCTGGCATAGGGAAAGACTTATGTAAGCAGGATGGCTGTACAAGTATTTGAAATCTCAGTTTTATCAATATGTTTTTATCTTTTAATCTAACTAAACTGATTACAATCATCTGGTTTGGGTTGGTTACTCAATTTTTGCTTTAATTAAATTACTGACCTCCTAGTTAAGAATATATAACTGATTTAAAGCAACAATTTCCCCCAATAAATTGGAAGGTTAACAACAAAACCCCTAAATTATGCTGGCATAACATAGGGTCATTAAAGGAAATCTATGTCTCCAGCAACAACTAGTGGGGGTAAAACAAAGATTTCTCATGAACTCTTCTCCTAGAACATTGACTTATCCCAAGAATACTCTAATTCATCCTCTCCTAAGTAATAGAATTACTATCAAAACTGCAATCATATATTATTCCATCAGTAAAATAATAGTACCTCCCACAATGGGGTTGTTTTTAGAATTAAATGAGTTAATACTTTAAGCACTGAAATCAGAGCACATAGTCCATACTGTTATTATTGCTAATTACCCTTAAAATGGTAATGAGAATGTGACTACTTTAAATGAGACTTATGCCCAAAGCCCACAGCAGAAGCCGATTTTTATTCCCAACTCTAACTTTTTAGATGTCTGGTCTTTCACCCACATAACTCCAATAATTGCCAAAACCAAAGTCCAATCAACAGCTAGTGCCCAGTGTGGCAGCAGAGGAAAGATTGCAAAGAAAACTGGGCCTTAGCAAGTGAGGTCCAGGCCCTGGGACCCATGAGGAATGTGAAAGGAGCCCCTGAGCCTGGCTTCCTACACTGACAAAGGTTACATTTCCAGAGAGATCCAGGCCGGGTCTCAGCCTGTCCTCTGTCTGCCACGGGCCCAGGCCGCTCAGTCCTGCTCAGTAACGGGGCATCAAACAAGAGTAATTGACAGCTTCTCTCCTCCAGCCTCCCCTCTCCGAGCAGGCAGTTTCCCCAGGAGCCGCCTCGTACAACCTCAAACACTTTATTACTGGTCAATTTGGGTTTCCTGCCCACTTTAAGTGGCAGTGCTGAGGGTCTGCAACTCTCTCTAGCCCTCATTGATCAATATTAACAGTCACTTTCACAGCATTTCCCTGCTACTCAGCAAGGCTGGGGACTGGCTGTAAATTACCACATAGCTGGTCATTACATCCAAAGAAATGCTGTAATTCAAAAGTTAGGGCTAATTGTGAAAATAATTTCTTTCATACTTTTCAGAAGGTGAGAGAATGTGGAGCCTGTCCATTTTGCAATCGCTGGATTAACTAAACTGCCTGACTATATTCACCCCTGAAGATATAGTCTCTAGCTGGAATTTATGGATCAGGGTCCAACCATTTCCAATACCACACAATCAGCTCTCTGGAGGTGGGGGGGAGGGCGGTGTCACGGGGAAACCATCCTATAAAGTTTAAATCTTGGGTTTACAGTCAATGCATTATAGGCATAAAAAAAAAAAAAGAAATCAGGATTAAGCAATTATTGGCTAGGGCTGACATAGTAATATTTGTTTATGAGGTAAAATTTAACAAGAAACAAACAGCCAGTGTTGTTTATAAGCAAATGTGAGCTGTTTAAAGGCATAAGAGAGGCTTTATAAATGAAAATCTCAGAGCCTGGCAAATAACTAAATGGAAACTCCCTGCTGCTGGCAGCTGACTCAGGCATGTTGAAGGTGACAGAGCAAAAAGGCCACCAGGAATCTGCCTCCCACAGGAGGGGTGCAGAGACACAATATTGAGGGGTATTAGGGGCACACCTGTGAGCTGCAGAAAGACTAAGCCTAGAAACCACATGCTGGGCTCTGGATTTGAAAGCAAGACTAAAGTCTAAGTACAGGAGAGAGACACACATACCAGAGAGAAATAGAGAGAGAGAGAGAGAGAGAGAGAGAGAGAGAGAGAGAGAGAGAGAGAGAGAGAGAGAAACAATCATTATTTTCAGACTCAAGAGGGTCCTTTTCCTCCAAAGATGGATTGGGTGTGTCACCAGCTAGGTTGTTTTTCCATTGCCTTCCAAGTGCTGCCCCAGAAGGCTCAGGAGAGAGCCTTTACTTTGGCTGCAAAGAAGAAATAACAAATCTATAGAGAGGCTCTTTGGCAGCTGCCATGTCCCAGGGAAATCCCCTGTGGCCCTGTCAGTGGCCACACCCCTTGGGAAACCATGTGCTCAGTGTGGGAAGGGAGCGAAGGCAGGAACCTGCCAAGCACTTAAAATAACCAAGTTATTGAAAAAACAATCATTCTGCCTACTCTACACACAAGGCTCCTGTGGAAGTTGAAGAGTGGCCAGGACTGGTCATTCTACCAGGGCCTCAGTTTGTTACCCCCAAGTTGGTGAGGGGGAGCTTGAGCTCAACGAACCTGTCACGGTTTTAAAGCAAGAGGCCTGTGCCTGCGCAGAGGTGCCACGGCGGCCTCTCAGCCACCATGCCATGCCTTGTGGTGCCAAGTCCAAGCTGCCCCACTACCTCTGGGGTCAAAGGCCCCCTCCTTTTGGCCTTCTCCTCAGCATGTCATCAGGAAGAGTATCAGTGCAAACCCAGCTCACTGAAATCTCCTGCCCAGGATGCCGTCTGAAGGTGCTATCCGTGCAGGTAGCACAAGCCCTGTTTGACCCTTGACTGTTGAGAACACGCCTTTCTCCCCAGCCTTTCAGTGCTCAGCGGGCCAGTTGGAGCAGGTGGCCAAAAGGGCACAGCTGGGAGCTGGTGGACAGCGAGCTTCTCTGAAGAACCAGCCCTCCCAAGCACATTCTCCTCCTGGAACAGAAGCAAACCAGGTCTGGGCTGATACTCAGGGTTGGTGTGCTCCAAACTTTGCTTCATCTCCCACATGCATTCCCCCCCTTTGTTTTCACCTGGAGAGAGGAGAAGTAACCTTGGCTGCTCAAAAACACAGCATAAAAGACACCCCAGTTCCCAGGCCAGCAACAAGAAATAGCTTCCCTCCATGAGGAAGAGATTAAGGGCACGGGTGCTAACTCTTGGGGCTTGCACATGGTGGAGATGGAGGGCGGGCGGCCTTCTTGGGGTGCTGCACAGTATTCAGAACCCTGGGCTTTGCACCCATGTGGGGACTGGCCACCAGCCTGGTGATCAGCCTGGCTGATCTCCCAGCTCCAGGACCCAAAGGGGAATTAGACACCAGCCACCCCACGCTCCCTATTGTTTAGGAAAAAGGAGAGAAAGAGAGAGAGTGAAAAATAAAATCCTCAATCGTTTAGTACAAGTCATTTTACATGCTGGGATAATGAAGTATAAAAATGCCTTCAAAGAACTGATTTCCTACTTTTAACTCACTGCCAGCCAAGCTCTTTGTGAGGCCTCTCTGGAACATGCATTCCCGTCCCACTCAAACAAAAGAGCTGCGAATTCATTAAACTATTTAATTATGCCTTTTTATTTTTCTCCATTAGCAAGTCCTACCAGCACAAAGTAAATAAAGCCACCATGGTCTTTCCCCAGCAGACACACTGACTGTTTTTATTCTTTATTCAGTTTACAATATAAAGGGCTATTTTTCCCCCTCCTATTCTTGGCGAGTTTCCTAGTACAAACCCTGCAAATAGAAGCACCCAACTGTACATG